>NC_044581.1:15527500-15827500 GCF_901933205.1 Camarhynchus parvulus | reverse complement strand
GTGCAGTGCCAGTGCAGTTGTGCTGCCTATGGAGGCACATGGGGCTCACCCTTCTGGAGCCAGAGGCATTAAATATGGCCTGCAGGAACATCAGCCTGGCTTCTGGCCAGAACTATTTACAAGGTCAGTGCCAGTCTACTGGAAGCTAGGCTGGCCCACAGGCCCAAGTTTTATTCATACTGTGTTCCCTGATATTACTGATAATTACCAGTTTAAAAAAAACCCCTTTGCTCCATCAGTGCCTCAGGTGTCCTTTCTGCCACCTTTTCAGCAATACCTGGCTGATACTTATTACTTGTTAGGAGCTCTGCTATTTCATGAGTTAATTTAATAATGGTAAAAGTGTAATAAATATTTTTCCTCAGTTTTTAAGAATCTTATGCTGTTGATTTTTGGAAAATTTTGAAGTTCCATTTTGTGGTGGTTTGTTCTTCTGGATTTTGATTGGTATTTAATAATATTTCAACTTAAATAGGAGTGAAAACTATATTAGGATTTCAGTGAACTTTACAGAAGGGCAAATCATTGGTTAGAGTAGATTAGAATTTTTTGGCAACAAGTATTAACTTTCAAAATTCAGAGTTGCTGTAACTTCGCATGAACAAAGCAGTTGATGCTTTTTTTTCCTTCTTCAGAAAAAGAATACACTTTTTAGAAAAAAGTTATATAAAGCTTGAAAATTTAAGAATGTGTGATATTTCCTAAGAAGAGATCTCAGAAGAATGTGATATGGGTGGCCCCAGTCTTGCAGGTCAGCAGTGCTTGTGCTGGTTATTTCTTCCCCACATTGCTCTTGGATGCTGTTCATTCCAGAAGAACTTCAGACTCCAGGTGTTTCTGGACTATGTGCCAGCAGTATTGCAGGAAGTGTACACTAAGGTCCTGATAGGTTCCTGTTACTCTCAGTGCCATGAAGTAGCTGTCTAATGATTTCTTCCTTTTGCTGTGACCTTTAGGGAAGGACTGGTACCTGGTGCACGTGTCACTTACTGTGACAGATGTGAATGACAACGTCCCTGAGTGGGCCATGGAGCCCTTCCCCTTCCTGGCTGTGGTTTCCCCCGAGGCTGCAGGAGGCACTGAAGTGTACAAGCTGCTTGCTGTGGATGCAGATGAAGGGATCCATGGAACTGTAGAATATTTTCTCTTAGAAGGTATATTTTGATCCTCCCATTCCCTGAGTATTATGCCTCACTATTGTGACTTTTTATCCTCAGCTTGATTTTCCTTTCCTCCTGCAAGAGGTCCATAAACCTTCAGCTCTAAGTGTGAGAAAAATCAACTTTTATTGATGCATGCATAGATTTCTTTGCAAAGTTGATTTCTTGCCAAAATATATCCCTGGGTATGATGGGGACTGCAGCAGTCAGTAATCCCAAGGCTTTGGCAAGGGGTGGCAATGGCGACTGCATTTATGAGACAGTCTGTGGAGGAGTAGTTTGTTGGGCGGAGAGGAGGGTTAACGTTCCTATCCCTTGTGGGAGTCATGCTTCTGGTTCATTTGTAACAAATTTTTAAAGGTCTGGGTTGTGCAGAGCTTGTACAAACTCAGTGATAATATTGTGTGTGTGTCTCCTTTTGAGAAACTTTAGTAATAGTTCAACAGTGTCTGAGCAGATGAGGAGCAGCAATACTTCTCCAGTGGAGTATTTTCTGGTAGGGGATACTTGGGGTGAAGCAACAGCAAAGTTTTGGAAGATAAAAGAAAGATGAGAGAGACTATTCAGAAGAGCCTGGAGTGACAGGACAAGGGAGAATGGCTTTCAACTGACAGAGAGTAGGTTTAGGTGGGATATTGAGAAGAAATTCCTCCCTGTGAGGGTGGGGATGCCCAGTCACAGAAGCTGTGGCTGCCCCTGGATCCCTGAAAGTGTCCTGGGAGCAAGCTGGTGTCCCTGCCCATGGCAGGGGGTAGAATGAGATGGACTTTAAGGTCCCTTCCAGTCCGAACTATTTTATAATTCAGTGATAAAGAAGAGTGATAATTGTCCAGAGAGTAAAATAGAATTTTGAAATGCAATCATGAATGATGAATGTCATGACTGATTTGTAAGTTCTAAACAAACTTTTGAACCTTGGTGTGCATGCTGATCCTAAGCCAAAGCTAACTTGGGAATTGACACTGTATTCTCCTCCTAATTTTAATCAAATAAAAATGTTCTCACTGATGACAATTTGTGGACATGTTCCTTTCAGGTGGCGAAGACAGATTTGAAGTTGAGAAGGACACTGGTTGGATTAAAACAACAGGTTTGCCATTGGTGAGGGACAAGGAGTATTTGCTGACTGTACTAGCAGCAGATAAACTTGGAAGCAGAGGATCCCCAGCCTCTGTTTCTGTAATTGCTGGATTTCGGCCACCACAGTTCACCAACATCTCATACTTTGTGTACGTTCCTGAGAGCACCCCTCAAGGAGAACCGTAAGTAACAGCTCGCAGCAGGGCAGGGAGGTTGTGGTGCTGCTTTTGACTTCTCTTTGATCTCCCCAGAGCCTTGGTATTGTTTGTGAATCATAAATAAATACTGTGAGAAGCAATTTAGGTCTCTTAATAGAAGTGATCCAGACACAGTTTGATGCTCTATTGTTTCAGTCACCCTGTTACAGGGAGAGGTGCTACTGAATAGTTGTGCTTTCTTACTTTTTGAAATTATATGGAAAGGATTAGGTATTGATTGTTTCTTAACTTTCAAACAAATGCAGAATAGAAATTAGTACTATTACATCATGAAGAAAGATATCCTGTGTGAAAGAATACATTAATTTTATGTGTCAAATTTGGAGAAATGCCTTCACCACCAAGAGAAAATTGGAAAAACCGAGATTCTTTTTCCTGTCTTCATCACAATGACAAACGGAGCTAAAATGAAGATGCCACAGAACTTGCTATTTTATTTCTCCATCCTTTGTATCTCCATGTCAATTGAAATATCACAGAAAATGTTAGTAACATAAGTCCATCTGAATGCTCAGTCCCTTCTTTTCCAAACTGGTTTTTTCCTTACAACAAATATTTTCTCTTCCACTTGAATCGAGAATACTTTTGTCCAGTCAATGTGTTCCTTCTATGGCAGTTCAAATATTATTAATATTATATTATCTGTGGTGCTAATGTTCAGTCTGGAACATTCAGTTTTATAGTGTCCAAATAACTAAGGACTGTTAAGATCTAAAACCAGATCTTAGTAGAGAACAAGGGTTGTTTAAAACGGCAATAAAATTAAATTGCACAGGCATAAAAGAAATGGAATAACTGCAAAATACTTTAATGTCCATCAGGTACCTGCTGTCTTGGGTTCAATAGTGTTTAGAATTAAAAATAAAATTATTCATAACTTTTTTATCACTATTAGAAATAGGTTTGCACACCTTAGATGATAGTAGATTAGTCAGTTGATCAAATGAGTTGGTAATATCCAAAAAGAATGAAGTATTTTGTGGAGTTATTACATCTAAAAAGGTTTGAATATACAGAATGAAAGTGTGAAAATTGTTTCTGTAATGTGTTGTCCAGAAATAGCCATGAAAATCCATTTAGGATCCTAAAGTTCTCTTATTTAAATTGGACCAATTACCCAAGTGTGCAGGTATAGTGGTTTTGGTTTGCCAAACCAGAACAGAGTTGCTGTTGTGCACTGAATTTCTGGGTTTAGGATTTCCTAATTAGAGCCTGATTTAAGGCTGCTGCTGAGCAGAGGATCATTACCAAATCTTTTCCTTTCTTTGCTCTGCCTGTCACACCAATGAGCTACCGCTGCACAGGCAGCCTGAGCTGAGGAGGTACAAAGATAAAAAAGGCAAAAAAAGTTTTCAGTTAGGTTGTTAAATGTGCTTCCAGCATGGCCTTGAGATTTTCAGTACTGGCAGGAAAGGAGAGGTGGCTTGAACATCTAGCTAGGGCAGGGAGCTAGAAGGAGAGAAAAGTAATTCCTGTTGGCAGGAATGCAGTCATACACCAGCTGAAACTGCACAGGAAAATAGGAGAGAAAACTGAAGAGAGATAATGACCCACAGCAGTGTTGTCCATTGGTTTAGTAGTGCACCAGAGGGAAGTGAGGCACAGCAGCATGGCAGTGCAGGGGGAGAAAAAGGAGTTTGCACAAAATGAGTTTGCGTTTTTTTTACTGTAATTACCACAGGATCATGTTGGTGTGTTCTCCTGGGAGATGGAATTCTTTTTCCTAAGAAACTTTCGTGTTAAAGCAAAAGAACTTGAGGAGTTAGTTGTCTGGCTTAAATCCTTTAAAAATATTTAGTTTTAAATTTCTTCTTTTACTTCTTATTGTGGGTGTTTCCACTTGAAGGCTTTAAACACATTGCACTTCAGTGGAAAAAAGATAGTGTCAGATGAGCTAAAAATATGTGTCCAGTGTAAGCTATAACACACACTGCTGCTAGGGCCTGGCTTTTATCCTTTTGCTGTTATCTGTTGGAACTTTAGGATGGTATGACTGCAGCAAACTTACTGTGCTGTTATTAAAGCAAATCTTTTTCATCTTGCTTTATCTTTTAGTTTCCTGCCTGAAAACCATCACTACCACAGAAGGAAGTTGAAGTAGGCAAATTCAGTTGCAGCAAAATTTAAATCCTCTGTTCCTGCATTTTTAATCCTTACTGTGTTCTGCTTCCAAGAATCTTTATCTGTTTAACCCCAAGGTGATAGAAGCACTGTGTAACAAAATGCTTGAATTTGGTGTTTAGATACAGCTGTCACTGACTTCATTGAGGATACCTCTGAGCAGACCTGCAGGGTTGCACCATCATTCCTGATATGCATTGCTTTTGTCATATTTTTCAGAATGTCATGTTATGTCCTTGAGTCCTCTCTTTTTATTTCTTTTAATGCAGCTTTCTTACAGTCACTGCTGTGTCATATCAAAAGAAATCCCTGAGCTACAGTTTGCTCACTAATCCTGGGGGTCTGTTCAGCATTGATGGGGCAACAGGAGAGCTCAGTCTAACTCGGAGTGTGGATTATGAAGGAGACCCCCACCAGTTCCTCCTTTTGGTCAGGGCAGAGGAGAGCGAGGAGCAGTTCAGCACTGCTGCTGAGGTAGGTGTTCCCCTCCAGCAGCCTGGCTGCAATTCCATTTTCCTTCATCCTTTGGAATCTGGACAGATTCACCAGGAGCTCCTGTTTCCTCATGCTGGCCGTTCTGCTGTCCGTTTCAAAAGTCTTTCTGTCTCTGGGAAGATGTTGAGGAGTGGTTTAGGTGCTCTTGGATTTCACTCTTGCGGATGCTCTAAAGGCTGCTTCTGAGGGATCAATATGCCATCCCATCATAGATGCCAAGCCTTATCTGGTAACACATGGAAATGGGTGTGTCCAAGCCAGACATGAGGTTTTGTTTTACTCTACTTTCTTCAAGCATGAGGTACATTTGAGATTATTCCACTCTGAAACAAAGGCAAAACAAAGAATTACTTGTTTTGTATCAAGAACCCAAAGTGAACTCGTAAAACAAGAAAGTAATAAAAAAATCACTGATATTAAAAGCTGATGGTTTGTGGTATTCTAGAAAGCTGTTTGACAGCAAAAATATTTCTTAATATAGTTATTTGAATTCAGAGATTCACTGAGCTAGGAAAAGCATACTATATGAGTTTGTTCCTGCTGCAGGAAATAAGATAGGGAGCTGGAGACAGAATTATTAGAATTAAGTGTGAGGACACAGAGAGACAGGAAGCAGTGTGCCAGTGTAAACAAACACTGCCTGTAGCACAGCAGAGCCTGATAGTTTCAGTTGACCCTTGTGTACTGCAAGATAAAGAATGGTAAAATATGACCCAAAAGAGGATTATGAGATGATTTTACAAATATGTTTAGCCTAGAGGTAGTTTAACTTGTACCTGCTTTACACTGATACTACCTCAATAGTTGAGAGAGCAGCTCCAGTTCATGCATAGCTGCTCTGCGAGGCTCATGGAATACAGCTCTGCTTGGTGCCCTGTAATGCAGAATGCCTCCACTGACTGCATGATGTGCAGCATGAGCCACCAGTAAGGCTCCTTTATACACTCCTTACTGTTGGGAGTGTAAACTGTGGACTCGTATTTGACACAGGAATAAGAAAGCATTTGTAAAGATGTTAGAGGCAAAATTGTATCTCTTACTTGGTTTTCCAGAACCATAGAATATCCAGAGTTGGAAGGGACCCACAAGGATTGAGTCCAGCTCCTGGCCCTGCACAGACACCCAAACAATCCCACCCTGTGCCTCAGAGCATTGTCCAAGCACTCCTTGAGCCCTGTCAGGCTTGGGGCTGTGATCACTTCCCTGGAGATCAGTTCCACTTATATCTGATTTGTACTGCTGTAATTAAATTCAGAACTTGGTCTTAGAGATTTATAATGCTAAAATGCAATATGCTTGGCAGTAGAGTTTTTAGTGTTACAAATCACAGAAGTGTTGCAAGATAAGATAGTGGAAAAAGGGTGCTTGGCAAGCAGATGGTGCATTTTCCTTTAAACTAGTAATAAGGAATAATCAATGGAGATGAAGGGTGAGTGGAAAACATTGCTGCAGGGTCAGGGACTTGGCAATTGCTAGTATCTTGGAATGTAATATTTCAGTGGCACTCAGCAGAAAAAGAGCAATCTAAGAAAAATGTCTTATCCTATAGCTGCTGAAGACTTCAAGGATGTTTTTGGGAAATTCTTCCATGTAGTATTTCCAGAGCAGTGAGGTTGTTGCCTTGATTCACTTTGCTGTTTAACATTCCCCTCTTCTCCATTAAGGTTTTGGTTGTAATCACAGATGTGAATGATTGTGCCCCCGAATTTCATCAGTCGATTTACAGCAAAGTCGGTGTTCCTGAAACAGTTCCTATGACAACTGCACTTCTCCAAGGTTAGTGCTCCTGAAGCCATTTATTATGTTCCCTGTATTTTTCTCCCTTGCACCACTTAGAATTCAGTTCAGAAAGCAAAATTACTTGTCCCAGTGTGGGTTGTCGTAGCTCTCTAAAGGCAAATGACACCTTGTAGATTCATGTCAGTTATTTACTGGTGCCACAACCCAAACAATTCTGGGGGACAGGAATGCAAAGGAAACAGATTTTCTTTGTGGAATTTTGAAGTAACAGAACTTTGTTGTGGTTGGTATTACAGCAGCAGGCTCATAGTAGCAGCCTTGCTGCATTTCTTGGAGGAAGAGAGTGATCCTGGATCAGAAGTTATAGACACATCAGCTCTCCTTCTCTGCCTGTCTCTGAGTCCTGTGTGGGCTTGCTGTAGGAATTCTGCTCTCTTGCATTAACAACCCCTTGTACACCTTAACTGTTCTGTGTGAGGTTTTGTTTGGATGCTTGACAAGAAGACTTTGCTTCTTCTCAGGGAGACCAAGAACTTGAGCTTCAAGTAGTGGTGCTCTGTAAAGCCTAGCAAGAATTTGTGTCTATTAAGCCGATGTACAAGGGCCTTGTATTAGTCTTTAACCCTTACATAAACTTTCTCTAAATCTTGAGGGGAGAAGAGGAAATTCAACTGCTGGAAAATTGCTTTTCTCTAGTAAATAGGCTTTTATAACCTCCAATTGTTCTGCTTAGTGATTTATCCTGTACTAATGGTAGTTTATTAGTTACTGGTCTGGTAGCTGTGCTTTTAGCATAGATTTTTGTAGGTTATGAATAGGATCTGACAAACATATAATGGGCATCAGTTGAATAATATATGTAAATATCCCATCTTTTATTTCCCAGTGTATGATCTGAATGATTTTGAGTCAGCAGTGTAGGTCAGGTGGACATGAGAATATACTTCTCTATGTGAGACTATATTCTTGATGGCACAGGACTCTTTAACAAAGTCAAGATCTAGCATCTAAATTCTCCCAGGGACTTTTGGTTTTTTAAATTACCTGTTTTTGAGTAAGGGTTAGTCCACTAAAAAGCACAAGGGACAGCAGAGTTCTCTGACTGATTTCAAGCATCACATGCCAAGGCAAATCCTGTTACAGTAGCAGTAAATGCAATTACCATTCCAATTCACTAACTTGGATCTACACAATATCTTTCTCTTCTCTTCTGCCAGTGACAGCCACTGACTGTGATTCCAAGGAGAATGCCCAGCTGCTGTATTACACTCTGAGCCAAGACTTCAGCATTACTTCTCATGGCACTGTTTTTCCAGCCACACGGTTGGACTATGAGCGCCCGAACCACCTCTATGAGTTCATCATTATGGCTGTGGATCAGGGGGAAGAGCCCAGGACTGGCACAGCAACTGTTAGGATCCATGTCTCCAATGTGAATGATGAAGCACCTGAGTTTTCTCAGACTATGTAAATATATATTCTTCAGACTCTGTTATCTTTTACTGTTGCTTTTTGTATTTTGGTTGAATGGTTGATCACAGAATGGCAATTGGCTTTGGTTCAAACAAAGCTGAGAGCTGCTCTGACAAATGTGGGGTGATATTTTGACTCTGAAACTTGCAATAAAAAAAAAGGTAGTATATAAACAATATATCTTACTACATTTTTTATTTATTATTATTTATTATATCTCTTCTATGTACTTTTATTTTTTCCAGTGTGTGCCGAAAGATACGGTGCAATAATTTCAGATTATACGGTTCAGGAGCACTCCTCCACCACCAAAGGAAATCAGGCAGAAAAAACAGGCAACAGAGTTGTTGCCATCAGCCCTCATCTAGAGACATGGGGGAATTCTGCCTTTTAATTAGGTGGTTTAAACTCAGAGTCAGCAGTCTGCATCCTTGGTTTATAGCTGTCAAAGAAAAATGCTTAGATGACACAATCCTAAATGGCAACTGAATTGCAAAACCCACAAGATAAGTGTCATTAAGTGGAGTTCACATAATTTCACTTTCCATCACCTACAAATTGTATGTATATAATTTTTCTTCTAAATACATGTAAGTGCTTTTCTTCCATAGCTGGGACTCAGCAGCATCCGAAGCAATGCCAGAAGTGCTAAAAACTTGCAGTGACGTTAGAGGCTTAGTAATAGAATTTCCAGTCAGTTTCTGCACCAACTTCTACTCTTAAAAGTAGAAGTTGCCCAGAACAAAACCAAAGCAAAGATTTCAGTGATGTTAAGCTTGGGCTTTAGCTGAACAAAACATCAAAGCTTTCTGACAGTCCTTGTTTTATGTGCAGATAACCTCTGGCTTCAAATCTTGTGCCTTTCTTTCTTTTCTAAACATTGCTGAAGAGATATGACTTGGAAAATTTGATCTTTTGGAATTTATTATTGGATTTATCTATGTTTTCAAATAAACCAGGTTATATTTCTCACTCTTCCTATTTTTCATTTAATTTCTTTTACTATTCAGAGATATTGAATATTTATCTGCATCTGTTCCTAATATTTTAATCAGAAGTGAGTGATACTATTTAAGATGCTGTAAACATCTCTAACAAATTGGAAACAGAAAACAAAGTTTAAAAAAATCCCTGCCAGCTCTTGTACTTAAAGTTTACTGAAGAATATGATTAAAATTAATATTATTTGAAATTACCAAACCTTCACAAGAAGCTTTTCTGTTCTCTGTGCAATAGCAGGGAAACTACTGTTGTGTGTATGTGTAGATAGGCATTGGAATTGAATTAATCCCCTGGAATACAAATTATCTCAAGGTTTTGGTTAACTAGGCTTTGATTTTGCTTTATCTTTCCTGTTATGAAAAAAATCCTCAACCCAGAGGTAAATTTCAGACAGAATTTAGCTGAAATTTTCCATGAATTGGAATCATTGAGAACATATGTAAATTGTGGCCTGTTGAGAGACTGTTTGCAGTTAGTGTTGTGCTCTGTGGCAGACTAATACAAATCTAGGTGATGATGTTGTCCTTCTAGCCCTTTGTTCAAACAGATTTACAGCCCAGTATAAACTCATGATTCCTTGCCATGAGCTCTCTTTCATCACAGTTATTCTTTATCTCAGTTAGGAAATGCTTAAGGCTACCACTCTCTTTCATGTTGTCAGTTTTTACTTTCTCTTTTTTAAGAGATCTCTTCTGAGCTCTGCTCTCCCTGTATTTCATGTAAAAAATTATCAGTATTACTGTTCATTTGCTATTGAGATGCACAGTTAAGACAGTGTCTTCAGGTTTGTAACTGAGCTGAACCAGAATGATTTACTTCTCTTACTCCATTGCATATAAAACTGGGGGAAGAAAAGAAGCTGTTTCTATGGAGGTTTCATAGAAAACACACAAATCTCTACAACAAAAGTGAAGGAAAAAGTTTACAGTGCATTCATTTTTTTTTCCTTTCAAATTTTTGCTATTCTCAGCATCTGGCCAGTGTGTCCATAAGCACTCTAACCCAGTGGTGCATCTGTATTCTGGTGGATCCAGCCAGCTGCAGTTCACTCTTAGAGCTGAGCTTTGGGATATCTCCTGTGGACAGGCCTTAGTCTGCCACTGCTCAATGCAGTCAGATAAAATAATAAATATTTGGGACTTTGCTAAAGCAGGGGGCTTTTCTACTCCAGAGAGCATTAAGCTTAGTCTGATAATGCCTCTTAAGAGCTTACAATGTCAGTGATGTGTCTGGACTTGAGCAGAGATTTTTGTAAAACTGACATTATGCACATATCCTCCACATCTCACTCTCATCTCAGTCCTGCTGGGGCAAGGACTGCACTGAAAGTCTTTTCAGGGCTTGTGTCAGAAAGTGCTGTGATGGGAACTGCTTTAACTTAGCAAATGTTAGCTTGGAGTCTGTGCATCAGGAAGCTCATTTTTTAAAATTAAAAAACCCAATTGAATTCTGCATTTAGCACAAGTTTTGTTGCACAGCCCATCTTCAAAGCTGTTGAAAGTTTGGAGGGAAATATGGGTTAACAACAGAAGGATGTGGATGGCTGGATAGATCATCAATACTATAATTTCACTGCTTAACAAAAAAGCATCATATCAGTATAATTTTATTAGAAAATTACAAATTCCTGCAGTGCCCTTTGAACAGCTAGTTAGTAGGTGTTGTAAAGCTTAGTTCTGTACATATTATATCCTGGTTAAATTCATGGATGTGCTGTTGTCTGGGTTTTTCAACAGCTACAGGAGCTTTGTTTCTGAAGATGCAGGCCCAAACACACTGATTGCCACAGTTAATGCTGTTGATCCTGATGGAGATGGTGTGACATATGATATTGTGTCTGGGAATGAGAGAGGGAACTTTGTTATTGACCCTAAGAAAGGTAATTGTATATTAGCTCTTTGCTGCTGCGGTCATAATATTGATTCTGTTGTGATGCACCTTGAATTTGGTCTTATTATCTGAATAAACTGAATAGCATATGCTATCTTGGAAGCTTAATTTTAAATAGTGCAAGGGAAGAATGCACATACTCTCATATAATGATAAAAATTGTGTAATTTCCTCAAATCTGTGTATAATTGTCCTCTCTTACCTGTTCAGTGTTTGCTTTCAGTCAGTAACTTAATGGAGGGCATTATTATAGATAACAGGTAGCTTAAGAGACAGTAACTTAATAGAGAATGTTATTATTGATAACAGGGTGACATTCCAAAACGTCAGACAGATATCTGAATAGAATTTAATATAAGAAACTGGACATCTGGGATTTTAAATGAGGCTTTTCCCACCTCATGCTTGTGTCAATGTCCTGATTATGCTGGTGAGACCAAACATTTCCTGACTGGACTTATCTGTGCTGTACTGACACAAAATGAAGTGTTTGTAGGTGGAATGAGACTACCACTGTTTTATTTCAGTGAAGATAAAAGTATATAAAATCTGAACTAACCAAGTGTATTTTTCATTTAAGGCTAGAATCATTCACATGACCAGTGTTGTTTAGCCAAGAATACTGCATGCATGAGAAAAAAAGATGTGTGGAGGATACTTTGCAGTTTAAGGCATTTGTTCTGAAATACCAATTTTTACATATTTTTAAATTCTTTTCAATAGACACATATTTTCAAAACATGAGAAGAAAAAAAGTTCCCACCACATTGGTGTCCTCATTAGAAAAAAAAAGTAAATAAGTGCACAAACATCAACATCTGAGTAGGTTGGCATATCCCTTTAAATTAATAGGATTTATTTGTTGTTGATTGCTTGAAAAAACAGAAGAGGATGTTTTGAGATTGAAACAGGCAAACAAATTGAAATCCCATTGAAGGATTGAAGTAACTTAATTAACTTCAGTTAAACTACTTTGTATTTTGAAATACAATCAAAATCTGAACTTGGATTTTCCAAAGCAGAAGCATTGAATACATAGGAAGGAGCAAGCTGTCCTTAGTTATTCCTTCACTTTATTTCATAGAGTTCACTTAACATGAAATTTTAATTTCAATGCAATCATGGTTTTTGCAATATTAATGTTAGATTCTGAAACATTCCCAAAAATACAGTCTGCAGGTAACTTGCAAGCATTGAATCGTGACCCTGAGTTTACTATGAGCTCCTTCACTTCCTTTCTGACTTAAAAATAGAGTTGCAGGTTCCAAGAGTTAAATTTCTACAGATGATTGGGCATCTGAAGAGGAACAAAGGTTTTGAAAGTGTCTAAAAGATATAGCATTAATATACATGACACTTCTGAAGACCTTTTCTGTGAGAATCAGAATTTTTTGGTCAGAGCATTTCAACATTTTATTGATAGCATCTCTTGGGATTAGCTCCACAGTTTTAATATAAAAAATCATGTATAGGTACTTTTTTGCCAATTCATTCTATAGTATTTGAAAGTTAACTTTAGGAACGTTTTTTTCCAAAACACTTTTAGGCTGTTGTTGCTGAATAAACCAATAAAAGTTTATAGAGTGGCTTACAGAAGTTTCTTTTCAGGAATGATGTCAGGGGCATAGTCTGTACCCTCTTGTACAAATGTGGAGGTACAGTGGAGAAGTGTCAAAGATAAGTGCTGCAACTAAAACAATACATTTTCAAGCAAATTTAGTGACATTGATGGTGTGAAAATACTCTGTTGTGATGACAATTGTGATTATTCCTGATGAATAACAGATGTGATGGATGGCAGCCCCTCTCTGCAGGATCTCAGGCACCTGTGGTCCCTTCTGCAGTGTAGCACCTCTTTCTGCCAGTGCCTGTGTGTCCCACCCAGCAGGCTGTGTCCTGGGGGGAATTCTGAGAGGCAGAACAGAGGTTTCTCAGCCTGTGCCTCTGTAGCTCAGTGCTGCTGTGACTGAGCTGCAGGAAGGTAAACTTGAAGGAGTCTCAGCTGAGCTGTCCATGGCAGCTGCAGATTGATGCAAGCCATTATGTGCAGGTCAGCTGAGTTGTGGCTGTTGGCTCAGTTTGCTCTGTAGACAAACCTGCAGACAAACCTGTTGTGATGTCTTTATTTTGCTTTAATGTGGGACTGCAGTAAAAGTACTGTAGTTAAATTAAACAGCACAGCCTTATGCTTTATTGGTGAATAGGAAAGCCAGAATGCTTTGTTGTCATGCTTACTAGTGAGAAGGATAATGGGAATGGGTTAATGCAGCAAAACCCCACAACCTGTTGTTTTTACAGGATTAGTTAGACTTCGTGCAAGCCCATTTCCTGAGCTGCAGGGGACAGAATATGTCCTGAATGTCACAGCTACTGATGATAATGCCTCTGGAGGGCCCCATCCTCTCACAAGTACTGCCCAGGTTGTTGTGAAAATTGATGATGTCAACAATAACAAACCTGTCTTTCAGAAGGTAAATATGTGAGCCTCTGGCATTTGTACTGGACTGTGTAAAATGTTTTAGCACTACTGGCACTACAGATGTGCAGCAGATGTGCTGGTCAGGAGGTGCTCTGCTTCCCTCTGGGTCCTGTCTTCTTTTCCATCCCTCCCTAAGGCTTTCAGGGTTTGTTCTGCTCTTGTGGCAGAACAGCTCCTGTGAGCTCCTGTCTGTTCCCTGAGGCTCACCTCATCTCTGGCATTTCAGAGGGTGAGACCAAGTGAAACACTTCTGGAGATCCCATGTGAGCAGGAATCCACAGGGATAGCTGTCTGTGCAGTGGGCTTGTTCCACAATACTCCAGAACACCTCTCTAAATTACACAGGCTTCCTTTGATGATTGTGTGTCTGCAACTAATGAAAGAGAGAATAATGAGTGTTTCAGCTTAAATAGTGAGTACTGTGAAAAATCAGTGCTTGAATTTGGTTTCAGAATGTTAATTCATATTAAATATCTGTTGTCTAAAAATTTCAGGTGTGGTACTCATGACTCAGATGTTGATGAGCAATGTTGCATATTTTGAAAAGTCAGCAACTATTCATGTCAGTCTTAGAAATTCTCAGTAGCCTCTCCTTGACAAAGTTACTTTGCATAGAAATCCCTTTTCGATCAAACCAGTTCTGCAGTTTGGACAAGTGTATGCCCTCTTTTTTATTAGACCTTTGCTAATATAGAAAAATATTTGCATTTGGAAGCAACTTTAACTTTTTCTCCAAATATTTGCATTAGCTGGAGATGCTCAGTGACCTCATGTTTTGTATTGTTTGTGTAACCACAAAATAGAAAGGAGAATTTAAATTAATCATGGCAGGTAAAGCTTTAACAGCTGAGCACGGCAATGGAAGTGTAGCTAAATAATTCTTTTTTCCTCCTGCTAGTATACCTTTAAATCAAATGGCAAGGGAAGTCCTTGATTTTTCTCTTTTTTAAATTGTTCTTTCTTTCTTTTCCTCCCCTTTCTTAGTGCCAGTATTATCGGGAACATGCTTCTGTCCTGGAAAATCAGCCTTCAGGGACTGTTGTTCTGCAGGTTGAAGCCACTGATGCTGATGAAGGGGCCAATGGAATAGTGAAATATGGCTTGATGCACAGAGATGGTGTCCTACCAGCATTTAGCATCCATCCTGACACAGGTAAAGCAAATGTCAGTGCTGATAATATCATAGAGAAACCACCTTGTGACACTGTTGGGGAAAAGGCTTAGATAAAATCAGGCTTCATGCTTTTTCATTTAGTGTTTTGACTGCAGACCAAATACAAACTGTATGAACTGCATGAACAAGTCTTCCATGAAACTAAGTTTCATACATGTCCAGTATTGAACTAAAACTGATGTTTTCCTTGAAACGTGGAAGTTCTGCTTTGTGAAGTAACTTGTGTGCTTTTGTAACTGGATTTAAAAACCCAAAAAAACCTATTTTAAGTGTACATTATCTTGCAACATTGCTAATGGCATATAAGTGATTTATCCAAATGACAGCAGTCTTACAAATAGCAGAGGAACTAAATCTTAGAAGGCCAAAACTAAGTTCAGGCTGAATTTCTGGAGGATAAAAGATATGAAACATTCCTTTACCCTGTACTTACTGCTCTTCAAAAGAAATAATTTTTTGAGAAACTCATTATCTTAGTTTGTACTTACCTCCATTTTCTAAACTTAAATTACACTTCCATTCTAATTCAAATTCCTCTTGTGGTGGATGCAAATGTAACTAAAGTTTGAGTCTGTCTGAGCAGTAAATTGTCAGCTGTTGCAATTGTTAAATCTCAGGGTTGGATCCTTGCACCTGAAGCTGATGTTATAGGTGTACTTAACCTACTGCATTGTATCCCAATGTATTGCCAGAAAAATAAACATCTGCTTGAAGAACATTGCCAGATGCACAGAATTTTAACTCTTTGATATTTAATTTGTTTTCAGGAGTTCTGACAACTGTTCAGGTATTTGATCGAGAAAAGCAGAGGGAATATCCCATCACTGTGACAGCAACAGATCAGGCAGCGGAGCCACTCATTGGGATATGTCAGATCAATATTGTC
The DNA here is from genome assembly GCF_901933205.1 of Camarhynchus parvulus. Classification (NCBI taxonomy): domain Eukaryota; kingdom Metazoa; phylum Chordata; class Aves; order Passeriformes; family Thraupidae; genus Camarhynchus; species Camarhynchus parvulus. The sequence goes on along the minus strand of NC_044581.1, from coordinate 15,811,782 downwards.
ATCCTGGACCAAAATGACAATGACCCCAGATTTGAAAACACCCACTATGAATGTAATTGAGAGTCATTGGATAGAGTTTCAGTGCCCTGAGTGTGAGCGTACCCCATGTCTCAGATTTTTGGGTTTTTGCCTATCCTGGCAGTAGAACATGTGATAAATTTGATGCATCCAGAGATGCACTTTGCTTACTTATTGCAGAGCTGTTGCTCACTGTAATATGTGTTATGTAACATGTACAGCCTTGGCTCATAGGCCTGCATTATGGGAAAGATCCTTGAAACAATAGCCATGTCATTCATACAGAGCAATTATTCTCTGGGTTAAAATACAGTTAAAAGAAGTATCTTATAAGAAATAAGAATTCCAGGTTATGCATGGGGTAATATGGAGTTCAGATATTATCTGTAGCTCTGGAGTGATAGCAGCCCTTTAAAATACTCAGTGTGTGTGGCTATTGTTACAAGGAAGAGCAAATTATACTAGAGCAATAATGTATGGCAGTTATGTCTTTATGACTTACTAAAATGTCCATGGTAGTTTAGCAAAGTAATGATCAATTTGAAATATCCTTCCCTTCCATTAGATTTCCTTAGAGAGGACACAAGAGTTGGGACCAGCTTCCTGCGTGTTGCAGCCCGTGATGATGACTACAGCTCAAATGCTGCCATCACATATTCCATAGCAAGTGATGAACCAAATTATTTCCAGATTAATCCTACCACAGGCTGGGTGTTTGTGAACCAACCCATATCTCAGGTATGGTGCTTGCTTTCCTTTTTAGGCTGACTATTTCAATATATCACGGGAGGGACTGAGGTAATGAGTTTGGGTTACCCCTCAGGTTAAAGGATCAATACATCTATTTAAATTAAACATGAGCCTAAGGCTTTTAGCAGCTGGGTTCATGGACTGTGAATTGCATATGAGCAAGCTTTGCTTTCATCTGGGAAGCAGCAGCCACAGCACTGCCTCTGAGACTTGCTCTTCCCATTTCCCTGGCTCTGGCATGCTGATGCCAAGGGCTGGAGGGCTGAGGTCAGAAGCAGAGGAGCAAGAACCCAGGTGTAGCACTTCATTGTGTTTACAGGCAATGAGTCAAGACACAAACCTGAATGGGAACAAGTGTGAAATTTTGGTCCTGATACAGATTCCCAAATTGACATATGTCAGTTGTGGTGCATTAAGCATAGCTGTTCCTCAGGAAGGTGAAAGCATAATTCATGTAGTTATCTAAAACTAATCAGTTTCAGCTATTTCTAAATACCTACACAAGCAGTTTGATATTTTCAGGTTTTAAAGGTAATTTGTTTTGAAATTGAACTATTGTTGTAGATGTCAGTCTTTAAATAGATACTTTTAATACTGAAATTGAACTTCTAAATAACTGACACACAAAAGTTTGGTGAAGGTGTATCCTTTTAATGTATTGTCTTTAATGAATCTAAGAACCCTACAGACCTAATAACAGCAACTGTTGATAGGTAAGCTTAAGAACTCAGGGCCTCCACAAAATGGGTTTTTTGGTTCTGTTTAGTTTTAAATTTTGTGTGACATTTGCTTGGTTTATTGAGACATATAGCAAAATCTTCCAAACCTCAAAAGTAAATAGAATTTTTCATCAAATTTACACCTAGTTCATATTTTGAGTTCATCTTCAGATCTTTTTCTTCTGTGAAGGTTATTTTTAAGTGTATCTTTAATTGTATGTATTAATTTATTTTGGAGGCCTGCTCAAAACCTTCTGTAATGAAACCTTTTTTACTGTTCAGAAGTCGTCTATAATTCGAGAGATTACTGCTACAGATGGAGGCAACAGGAGCAGTAAAGTTGAACTTGCTGTAACTGTAACCAGTGCAAAAAACCAGCCTCCACAGTGGGAAAGGGACAGCTATGAAGTTGTTATTCCAGAGAATATGACACGGGATGCCTCAATTTTGGTAAGGTTGTTTGTCTGTCTGTAGCTCTCAGACTTCAGAGTAACTGAACATTGTTTATTTGCTTAAATAGCAAACTTTTATAAGAGTCTTGTGTTTTGTAGCTGAATATCTGGGAGAATGAAAGCACAAAAGCTTTTAGAAATGTTGCTGTACTTGCAGAAGGGTTGATTACACACACTTTTTGAACTGTGCAGACAATCAAAGCAACTTCTCCCCTTGGAGATCCCCGTGTCACGTACAACCTGGAAGAGGGGCTTGTCCCAGAGACCAACATGCCAGTGCGTTTCTACCTGACTCCAAACAGACATGATGGCTCTGCTTCAATCCTGGTAGCTGAGCCCCTGGATTATGAAACAACAAAGAGCTTTCAGCTGCGGGTGCGAGCACAGAACGTGGCTGCAGTTCCTCTGGCAGCATTCACCACGGTCCATGTTAATGTCACAGGTGTGTGAGCTGCTCAGTGATGGCACAGTATAATCCTGCACTGTTTGCCTTTAAAGTTTTATAGTTTTCTCTCTGTGTGCTCTTTTTGATGTTCTAGATGTCAATGACAATGTCCCATTCTTCACTTCATCCATTTATGAAGCCTCAGTAACAGAGGGAGCTGAGGTGGGGACATTTGTCACTCAGGTGTCTGCCACCGACCTCGACCTTGGTCAGCATGGTGAGGTAAGAAAGTGGGCACCTTCATCTCCCCTGATGAGAGCTGTGGAATGACTTCTGCAGGAGCAGTGGCTAAATAGTCTGGAAATCTTCAGCCTAGAAAAGGGATGACTAATAGGGAAATGTAGAATGAAATAAAGTAGATAATTACATGCTTCTCTGTGTTGCCAGGTGAAAAATGCAACAAAAACTAGTATGTGTGAGTCAGAAAACAAAGAGGAAATATTTACACAGCCTGTAGCTTAGTTGAAATGCTTGCTGTAGAATTCCTTTGTGTGGAAAGTTCTTCATAGACCTAAAATGAGATCGGATAAATGGATGGAAGAAAAGCTGTGTTAAAGGCTTCTGTGAGTTGGAAATCATTGGCAATACTGCAAACTGAGTCCTTACAAAATATGGCAAGTTAACACACAAAGAGGATGTATTCCTTGGTGATTGAACAAATTGAAAATAGATACACCTTAGAACAAGACTGCAAACTGAAGTCAAGTCACAAAGCCATGCGGATAATAGAGGGTAGAACATGGTCTGTGATCCCTGAGCAGGTTCAAATGCAGCTCACCTGTAGATGTTGTAGAAATACTTGGGATCTTTGGCTGAGCTTTAGTGCTGCAGCACAAGCACTGTACAAACACATGCTAGTGAAATCAGGAGCTGATTAGACAAATTATTTTCCTTTACAGATCAGCAGTCAAGGAAGTTAATTGGCTTTAGACCAGATTGCTGAAGCTGCAGTTTTACCCAGCTTCCTTGGCCTGATCAAGTACTTGGACATGGGACAGTTCTTCCTCTCTTTAAGGACTATTCTAGTTGTGAACTATTCATCAAAAGGAAAGTATATATTAACAACTTCTTTTCAATCCTGTAGATAACTTACTCCCTGTTGCATGACAGTGGCAGAGACTACACCTGTTTTCGCTTGGACCCCCAGACAGGCTCCATTTACACCACCTCAGTGTTTGACAGAGAGGAGAAGGGCTCCTACCTTCTGGAAGTCAAGTCAGTGGATGGCTCTGAATCAGCTCGACCCGGAAAGCATGGGAAGCCAAACTCTGGTAAGAGACAGATGGCTGTGGTAAGTGTGGTATTACTTGAATTGTGTCTGAAAACAGAAACTCTGAAATACAAGATTAAATAGTAATTTCCTTTTTTTTCATGTCTTGTGGAAGAATGCCTGTTCTGATTTTGTGGTGGCTTTTTTACTGTTTAGCTGTGCAACAGTTGTGTCAGAGCTGGAAGATAAGCTTTATATGATGATCAAGCAAGTTTTTTGTTCTGAAATAAAGCCTATAGACCTTCCTATTTAGAGTTTAGAGAGTACTGACCAGCTGGTAAAGCTGTTATCTGTAGGTTGCAAATCTTTGGGCAGGGCAAGTGTTTCTCAAAGCACTGCATATGTATGGTATTCAGTTAAAAGTAATTATGAAGCTGGAATATGCAAGATAGAAAATCCTTTTCTCAATTGATCGCCCTGCTTAAATAAAAAGTTAAAATTTTGTGGCTTCAGGATGAAAAATTATGACTAAACGCTGTACAACTGTCATATTAGGCATCAATGACTCAATTATTCATGTAGTATGTGTTTAAATAAATTGGATGTGACATTTATTTGATACCCTGTGCTTTTGAATACTGTTGGTATATAGGCAGCCCACAACCCTAAGGGTTTGTTTCTGTACTGCCTGCATATTTGTCCCCACTGAAGGTGCAGGCAGACAGGTGAAGGGATTGCAGCAGACAGAAGTGGCACAGCTGGGGTTTGAGTGTGCGGCTCCTTGTCTCTGCAGACACGGCGTACGTGCGCGTGTCCGTCAGCGACGTCAACGACAACCAGCCCGTGTTCGCGCAGAGCGTCTACGAGGTGAGCGTGGACGAGGACCAGGATGTGGGATCCACCATCCTCACAGTCAGTGCTAACGATGAGGATGAAGGTAAAGCACTGCAATCCCCCACAGCTCTCTCCAAAATATTAATCAGTTTCATTCATCTCAGCACTCCAAGGCATAGTGGGTGGTGTGAGAAAAGGAAATGTCTTTCTGTCCCCAGATTTTAAAACTTCTTTAAGTGTGCACTGCTCAGGCATGAACATTAGTTCATAACTGTGAGCTGTGAGGTACAATCTCTTATTTCAGGAGACATGCACTAATGTGGGATGATAGGAGATAATTTCTGTGCCTGCAGATACAAATTTTTTATAGATCAGATCATTTTCTTACAAATGAGTGCCAATAAAAATGTCCTTGTTAACTAGAATAAGTCAGACTTGATTTCAGTGAGATTCATTTGCTTTCTCTATGATGGACAGTATAGTTTGTGTTTGCTTTGTTTGTTTGTTTTATTTGAATCTAGACTTCCTAAATGCATATGAGGAATTATAGCTACACTGTTTTATCCACAAATCAGCCAGAAATTCAGCCACTAATCATGTAAAAGTGCATAACCAGTGCTTATAAAAGAGAGAGGGATCATTAAATGCTTCCATCTTTTGACCATGGAGCACTGCTAATTCAGCTTCACTATATGGTGAAACACTGCTTTTTTTTGTTGTTGCACAAGTCCCAAGGACTGTTCTCTGTGTGTTTGTGAAATGCAAGGAAATCCTGACTGCACTGGATTCTTCCCACTCTGTAGGAGGCTGAGGCAAATGTGGTAAAGATGTGCTGCAGAAGGATTTACTACTCAAGGAACTTTTAGTTTGGGACTTAGGCTGCCTGTAAATCTGCTCTAGAGTGTTGGACAGGGGACCTGATGTGATGGATATATGGCACTTCAATTCTGCCCTCTAAATAAAGTTAAAACAGAATTATTACTTCATTGCATAGACACATTTTGTAGAGACAAACTACAGTTGGACACACCAGAATTGAAAATGCTGCTAAGTAATCTGACATAGCTGCATGTTTTAAAAGAGCACAAAAATTATAAAATAAAAATAATACCACTAATCAGTTATTGTGTGATTTGTACTTCATCTCACCATCAGCCTACTTCAAGAAATGTGTGTTTTCTGATGCTGTTGATAATTGGCAGGAACAAATGCTAAACTACGGTATCAGATCACAGCTGGAAACACCGGAGGGGTGCTGGATGTAGATCCAGAAACAGGAGCCATTGTCATTGCCCAGCCACTGGACTATGAAGAAACAAAAATGTATGAGATCCACTTGTTGGCCTCTGATGGGAAATGGGAGGATTATGCAGTTATCATCATCAACATCATGAATAAAAATGATGAGGCTCCAGTTTTTTCTATCAATGAATACTATGGAAGTATAATTGAGGAACTGGATTCGTTGCCAGTCTTTGTACTTCAGGTAGCGTATGCAGTTCCACAGATTATAATATTTCAATGAAAGAGCATGGATTGCTGTGGTACAATTATGTTAAAAATAACTCAGCACATAGATATAAATGAAGTTTATTTTGACTAAGTTTTTTTGTCACTCAAGAGAAGAAATAGACTTTTGTGGAAAAAAAATACGGGTCTAGTAAGTGGGATAAACAGGATGAATCATTTCTTAATCCTGAAAAGCAAATAATGGACAATTTAAAGTAGCGATCAGAATGTAATATTTAAATTACCTGTATAAATATGAAGAATATAATATTATTTTAGTACTTCAATTGTTAACACTGTTAAAAATGCATATTTGCCTGCCCTGAATTGTCCCTGGATTTGCTATTCCCTGGCATGCACATGTTCTTACCATGTCATATGCTTTTGCTTGAGCTCCTTTAGACTGGAGCAATGTATAGGATGTGATGCAATCACTGCATATTTCATGCTTTCTGTGTTTGTTTTTTTTCAAAACTATTGTAGGTTATGGCCAGTGATCCTGATAGTGGTGTTGATGGAGGAGATTTGAGATATTCCTTGCATGGGTACGGTGCAGGTGACATTTTCACAATAGATGAGAAAACAGGCAGCATTTACTCCCACAAGAGGCTGGACCGGGAAGAGAGAGCCCTGTGGAGGTTCATTGTGTTGGCCACTGATGAAGGTGGAGGAGGACTCACAGGCTTTGCTGATGTGATCATCAACGTGTGGGATATAAACGACAATGCACCCACGTTCTCGTGCATGCCTGATGACTGCAATGGGAATGTCTTTGAAAACTCTCCTGCAGACACCTTGGTCATGGAAATGGCTGCAGTGGATCGTGATGACCCAAACGTTGGTGTGAACGCTGTCCTGACATACAGGATAACAGAGAATGTGAAGAACGAGTTTGGTACTGAGATGTTTAATATCAATCCCAGTACTGGGACCATCCATGTGGCAGGGGGACTGCTAGACAGGGAGAGGACTGAAAGTTACTTCCTCACTGTTGAAGCAAGAGATGGGGGAGGGCTAACAGGAACTGGCACTGCCACTGTCTGGGTTGCAGATGTCAATGATAATGTTCCCAAATTCACAAAGAAGCTGTGGCAGGCAGCGATTCCTGAGAACAGTGCCATTGACTCAGAAGTCCTGCAGGTGTGTGCTACAGATGCAGACGTTGGGGAAAATGCAGACTTAATGTTCAGTATCATTGGGGGAGACCCAGATGAGAAGTTCTATATTGAAAATGACAAAGAATGGCAATGTGGCACTGTTCGACTGAAAAAAAAGCTGGATTTTGAGAATGCACGTGAAAGACAGTTTAATCTTACTATTACTGTGGAAGATCTGGATTTTTCTAGTGTTGCAGTGTGCCTGATTGAAGTTGAAGACTCCAATGACCACAGCCCAGCTTTCCCTTCTCAGTTTATTCAGATAAACCCTGTATTTGAAGATGTGCCTGTAGGTACTACAGTAACCACAGTGAGGGCTACAGACAAGGACTCTGATTTGAATGGGAAGATTATTTATTCTATAAAGTCAGATTCAGACCCTTTGAGACAGTTTGTGGTTGACCAGTTTGGTCACGTGGTTGTGGCAAGTGCACTTGATCGTGAGGCCATTCAGAAATACGCTTTAATTGTACAAGCTGCAGATCAGGGGACGCCTGCCCGCACTGGAAGTGTCACAGTTTTAATTAACTTGCTTGATATTAATGACAATGGACCAAGGTTTGAAGCACCATACATGCCTGTAGTTTGGGAAAATACACTGAAGCCTGAGATAGTGCATATGAACCACACCTCAAAGCTGCTTCATGCGTTTGATCCGGACGCTAAGGAAAACGGGCCGCCCTTTACCTTTTCATTGCCACCAGAATATCAGAATTCCTTGGACTTTTCTCTTACTGACAACAGAAATAACACAGCAACTATAACAGCTTTGAGGTCCTTTGACAGAGAAAAGCAGAAGGTGTTTCACCTGCCAATAATTATAACAGATAGTGGGATTCCAGCTGTGAGCTCCACGACCACCCTGACTATAACAATTGGTGATGAGAACGACAACTGCCATGAGTCTGGCCACAAGGAGATCTATGTGTACAGCCAGAAAGGTAAGTGCTAGCTGGATGTGAGATCAGATTCTGGATACTAGATCAGATCAATGAAATAGCAGAGTTTTACACTTAATTTTTTTCTTGCAGTCTGTTAATCTGTCTCTTTAATGGTTTACGTACTTTAAAACCGCAGCTCCTGTTCTGTTAACAACTAAGTAAAGTGGAATATGTGAAATATATTTGTTAAACTCAGACCTTAGTGTGTGAAAGATCATCTGCTGAAGAACTGTTAGCTGCAAACAGGTATTTATTGAACTTGCAGTAAAAGCAGTATTTTTATAAACCCATAAAATCTATTTACCATTAATGAGTGTTCACCTACAGAAGGTATTTTGCAGTTACATTTTCTGAGTTTAGAATGCCTAAATTACAAAAAAAGATGTGACCAGATCATATTGTAGAAATGAGAGAATGAAGCATCCAGGTTGGCTAGGCTCCACATTTTAAACTTAAACATCTCCCATGTTGCTGAACCTGGACTGCGGATTTCAAAAGTCTCTTTCCCTGGATTTGTTCCTCTTGCTGTTTTAGAAAACATAATTGTAAATTCCACTTCTGTGCCAGCCTCCAAGGGCCTGGAAAAATCACCAAGACCCAGCCCAGCTTGGTGTCTTCCTGCCCTTTTCCTTTACCCAATCGTGTCCTTCTGTCCCAGCTCTACCCCATAAAATGCTCTCCCTCTTTTGCTGGATTCCACTTGTGTGCTCTTCAAAATAATAGAGTAGCAATGAAACATTTGGAATTAACTCCTGATGTGGTGATTTTTAATTTTTCTTTTCTGAGAGTTTTTTAGAGAGTTGTATTTATGTATGATTCTAGTGCTGTTTTATGCTGTTTCCAGCTTTTCTTCTTTCATGTGGCATCTCCAGTGTGCTCACATTGCCAGAAATGGCAGAAATCATATGACAGGCTATGCATTGTTTTAAGAATCTTGGATTATAACCATCACTAAATCGAGCAGGAGTCTGAAAATAATAAATGCAGTAATGAATGTCACAGAATATAAAGTGCACTGAAAAGCAAAAATTAAATGCAGATTTATTATAATTTATCTCAACAGGAAAATGGTCAACAACAGTGCTTGGGGAAGTGTTTGCACCAGATCAGGATGACTGGGACAATAAAACATTTTCCTCTGAAGGAAAACTGCTCAAGTGAGGATTGTATTTCTGTCAAAATGAGTAATATTTATGCTTCTGTAATTATTTTCTCACCATGTATTTCTCTGTGTTCAGGATGTGCATAAAGCCAGGGTTATTGAGTGTATTAAGGGATGTACCTTTCAAATGCTCTTTTTCTTTTTCACTTGAGTTACTAGGTATTAAGAAATTTTTGCATTAAATATTTTTTCCAAGACAATGCAGGATCACACCATGATGTTGATTTTTAGTCAGATGTCACAGTTAATTTACTTTAAAATGCACATTCTGTAAGCTCCAATTTAAAAATAGACAGAGTCCTAACATTTGCTTTCAGATGTTAGGGTTGTTGGAATACAAATCCTGAATTTAAAAGCAAAGAATGGAGTAATTTCATCAAAAGTGGAAGGGAATTTGGTGCTGTCCTTTGATGGCTAAATTTACAATTGCATGTGAAAACCATGACTCAGATTAGTGGAGTTTTTTTTTTTTCTGTTGATTGAAATGTTGAATTGGACCCTTAATTCCCACTTAGATATTATGTGTTCATATCATAAAGTGAACTGGTTTATGGCATAATTGTATGCTGTCTGAAAGGGAAAAAGTGGATGTGAAAGTGAGTTTTAGTCTGTGCTATGACTAAAAGTTTAAAGCTTTATGTAGCCCAGAATTAAAGACTTTCTGTCCATCAGCAGCCCCTGGGCCTGTTTCCGTGCTAAGAGGTCACTGTTCCATAATAATGGTCATGGAATATTTCCATAATTGCTGATTACTGGCCCTTTGAGGTATCCAATGAAGATGCTGTGAGAGATTTTATACAGACTTACCCTGTTCCAGATAGAGATGTGAGAACCTGGAATGATCAGTGTGGGTTTGTCATTCCCTATTACTGACCTCAGAGGCTTGCCCATGATGACTGTGCTGAACCACCTGGTTCAACTGCACATTGCATTTGTTCAAATCTGGGAGAGGCTGAGTGGCAGGAACATCTCTTTATAAGATCTGCAGATTGTCATTTCTCAGTTAAGGTGGCTGAGGTGCCTTTCTGAGGTTGTTGGCTAATTCCCATAAGTTTTGGCCCTATATCCTTCACAGTAACATTTAAGGCCTTCTGAATGATGTTAATGAATAAAGTGAATCCTCAACTTCGATTTGTTAAGATTTCCTAATTGAAGGTTTCTGTCTAGATCTTTCAGATTAAATCAGAGGACTGGGTCTTTGCTGATGGTGGATAACACTCCTCAGGGAATATACAACTTAAGAGTTAGAGTTTCTGATGGAGTTTGTCCTGATGTTATATCTACAGTACAAATCCATGTCAGAGACCTGGAAAATGAAGCCATACAAAACTCAGCCACTGTGCGTTTCTCAGGTTGGTTTTATTTGCTGGTGAGGGTTTAGATCAGCTGCTTCTCTAACTGAATGTTTACAGGGTGTAGGTATTATTACATCAATACTTGATTTGCTTATCACTGTAGGCTACTTTGTGGTATGTTTCCACATTGTTAAATAAGAAATAAATTGAGACATTAACCCGTGAGCTCCCTAGTGTTCAGGTTTATCTATTTTTGAATCCCCTGACCAGGTGTCACAGCAGAGGAGTTCATAAGGAGAGAAGAACATGGCAAAACAAGACATGGCGAGTTCAAGGAGTTCCTTGCAAAGCTGTTACCTGCAAAGCTGAGTGATGTGATTGTCTTCAGTGTGACGGGCAGGGATGGAAAACAGACAGATGTGAGGTTTGCAGTCCGTGCTGGCTCAGCCTATTACAGACCTGAGAAATTGCATGCGGAGATGGCAGCATTCAAAACTGAGGTTGGTTCTCACCTGTGGAACTCAGCCAAACACTGAGTTTGCAGGGTTTACATCCCAAACCTCAGTGGAAAACTACACTGCATCTACAGATAAGGGTTTTATTGCTTCACTCAGGACAAAAACAAGTGTTTAGTTCAAGCTTTCTCCCTTCTTTTTTGTGCCATACGTACTGGTATGGTGTGGTTGTACTAACTTCTGGTTCAATGAATAGTCACTGGAGAGCTGCAGAAAAATGGATCTGCAGTGGTGCCATGGGGCAGATACTGTGTTTCTCCAGTCAGTGTTTCATTGTGTCATCCCGAAATCCCCACATCACCTTCTGTTTAGACACTTAAGAGTGGAGGCTTGATCTCCCCCTAACAGAAATTCTGCAGTGCAAATAGGTGACACTTCAGAGGAAAAGTCCTGCTGGAAGGAATGCGTGTCTTAGGCAACAGTTGCAACAGGTAAGTGAGATGGAGACAACCAATCCTGTGATTGCATTTATCTCACCAAAGGACAGCTTCAAATACAAAATGACGCTGTCCCCCAACTTCTTTCACAGTTGTCAAGGAAAATATTTTTGGATGGAAGATGTTTTCTTCCTCTTCTTGGTGTTCCCTAACTGTCCTGCTCTCTGACTCAGTTACAGACACAGTCTGTCTTGGCCACAGCTGGATTTTTCTGTAGCCCTGCACAAAGGCAAAGCTTTTCACTTGCCCTGGCCATATTTGGGTTTAATATATGGTACATCATATGGATGATTTTTCCAAAGAGAAAACAGCACTTTCCATTTGTGTGAGTATGGTGGGGTGTGCCCTAGTCTGGGAACCAAACAGGGCTGTCTTACCTTACTACCTGCCTCCTTCTTGGTGTATCTTGAATGGCTCTGTGGATTATGAGAGTCTTCAGAGTGACCAAATAAAGAATGCCAGAGACAGAGAGTATTTAGGAAGGGTAATGACAGATTCTTTTGCATATTTATTGAATTACTACTACAATAAGATAGAAAATCCTATAGATTTCAAATATTCTCTGCCATAATACATGACACCTGAATTCATCAGTGGCAACAAGGGGATTGCTTCACGTATTTTAATGAAAAAATACGTTTTTGTTAATTATATACCACCTTTCAATATTTAATGAATGGTTCTAGTGAGTAATCACCAATAGTTTACAGAAAACCAATCATAGCTGGAGAATTCCTCCAGTAGTTTTTCTATGTGTATAACTATAAATATAGAAAATATGTAATTAGCACTGGAACTATTCATTGAATTTCTACATAAATAATATGTTTGCATTACCTCCTGGGGATATAGTTTTACAACAGCAATTTTTATTTAGCAAAAAAATAATCCATCCTAATACTTTAAAGGAGCCAAGGTTGTTTTTATACGTTTTTTCAATAGCAGTGTTACATGGATGTCTAAATGTGCATTACAGACTCTCCAGTGATAGTGGCAAACATGGGCAGCAGACACAGACCTGTATTGACAGGATGCATCATGTCATTACAAAATATACTCTGTGCCTTTGGGGGCAGGACATCAATACATGTTATGATATTTGAGAATATAGAGACAAAGCACTATAAAGATCAAAGTTCTTACAGTGGAGAACTGAGATGACTACACAAATGAGAAAAAAATAGAAGCACTTGAGTATTTATGTATTTGTTTTGATCTTTTCAAAGTTTATTTTTAAGATATTTGTCATATGTTTTGCTCTTTGGGAAAAAACCCCTCCATATTAAATGCATAAAGCTCTAGTGTTCTTAGTTTTACATTTTTATACCTTGTTCATTTGTGTACCACTGTGAGAGTAGTGAGGTCTTTTGCCTCACTAAGCCAAACTCAGGTTTTGGGGACACATTTCAGTGTATTTAAGTCATCAAATACAGATGAAATTCTGAAGCTTTATAACAGACACCTGTGCAAAATTCCCAAATAAGTGGAAGGAAAAAACTGATAATTTAGGGGTGCAGGCTGAAGGACAAAAAGCCAGGACTGATGGCAGCTCTGTTCTTGCCTCATACTGTGAGCAGCTCCCTTCCCTCCGTCTCTGCCAGTACTTCCTTGCTCCATTTGGAATGGAAGTTTTGCTCTTAGAGTCACTATTCCTACATTACCAGACCTGTGGTTACACTGAGACTCTTTTTATTTGGTATTTGGGCTTTCAGGTGCAAGCCAAATTAACAATAAAAACAGTGAACTAGCAAAGATGAATGTAGCATAGAATACAGTATCCAGTATGCTGAACTGTGTTTTGTTGCAGACAGCTTGACATGAAATGTAAATTTATGAGGCACAAATCATTAGACTAAATCCAAGTTGCTACAAAGTTGTCTTGTCAGGTCACTGTCTGTGGACATGATTATTGAAAGCAGCTCAGCTCTGCATTTTGCTGTGTCTGTATCCTTTTGTGTGAGAGAATGTAAGGAATAATATCTGGGTGTTACTGCTGAGGAAGGATTTATCCTGGCTTGAGCTGAAACACTTCTGTTGCTGTTGAAGTGCAGAGAGGTGTGATGCAGATGCTGCAGCTCTGAGGAATGTCACTGCTCTCAGAGCTTTGGAAATAATGTTATTAGACCAGTACAGATGGTCTAATAATGTCTAATAATGGTCTTGGAAATAATGTTATTAGACCAGTACATGTTCACACTCAATCATGTCAGTGATCAAGTTTTTAGGAAATGCTGCTGCTGTAATTTTTTAATGAAATGTTTCCTGAATTTTTCAAATTATTTTTCTTGTCTATATAATCAGGGATGTTACTAAGTAATGCTCAAGAAACTAAACACTGCATTAAGTCTCTGGTGGCTTCGATTTTTCAGAATTGAGGTAAAAGCCTTCATTAGGATAACAGAGGTGCTGTCTTTTCTCTTAGATGCAGTCAGCTCTGCAACTGAACATTTCCCAGATCGATGTTGATGAGTGCGGGAGTGCCAACTGCAGTGAGGGCTGTACAAACCACCTGAGTGTGAGTGACACCCCCACAGTGATGGACACGGGGAGCGTGTCCTTTGTGTCCCTGAGCACCTCCAGCCACGGGCTGTGCGCCTGCTCCGCCCGCGAGCGCCTGCACCAGCCCTGCTCCTCGTACCCCCGCAGCCCCTGCCTCAACGGGGGCCTTTGTGTCGACACTCTGAACGGCTACAGGTGAGCAAACCTGCTCTGCACTTTATTTCTGCTCTCTGTTTTTAAGGTGTTGAGTGGTGCTTATGAGGTACCTGTCTGAAATAACCATAAATGTACTTCTGACTGGAGGAAAATCAGAAAAACCCCACATGTGCATTGGGGTGTAAACCTAACCACAACAGGGGCTTCCTGATGGCCCCGATGGGGCTGTGGTCCCAAAAAGTACGTGAGGAACAAAGAAAACTCTGGGGAACACAAAATTAACACTTGTCATTTGTTAAGAGCACCTAATTCAGGATGAAGGCATGTCTGCCCTGTTTTTTTCTCTTTTCCAGCAGAGTAATAATAAAAGTGAGTATCAATGGCAACAGCAGGGATGTAGGAGTGAAATATAGTTCAAACAATGGATACTAAGGAGCCTAAAAAGCATTAGATTGTAAACACGCTTTATTATAGCATCACCTGGCATGCAGCAGTATTCCCTTAGTGAAATGAATTCCAGCTAGGAATTAACCTCCCCAAGTTTACTCTGTAGTAAATTGATGTTTGATGTTCTGTGTTATTTAGGAAAAAAAGTTTGTTGTTCTCAAAATCTTGGCCTCAAAAATACTTTTTTTGGAGGCAGTTAGTATAAAGAACAAAAATACTTTGTATTCTTAGAGCATTTTAATAATTGCCAAACAAACCTAAGATTCTGCTAAAATCTTTGTTTTGCTGATTTTTTAACTGTGATTTAAGTTCTGCATTTGCTGCATGTAAAACAAAAAAAAAGCTGAACATGGGGGAATTTTGACTATTTCTTTTGTTTATGGTCTTTCAGATGTCTTTGTCCTGCTTCCTTTCATGGACCAGACTGCCAGCAGACGAAGCACAGTTTCCATGGAAATGGTTATGCATGGTTTCATCCCATCAGACCTTGTTTTGAAAGCTCACTCTCCCTAGAGTTTATTACTGTGGTTCCAGATGGACTTTTACTATATAGTGGCCCTTTATCAAATCCAGAACCTGGGAGCACAGAAAACTTCATTGCAATAGGTACTTCTGCAAAAGGGTGTGGGAAAATTAAATGTCTTTTGGGAATGGATTGTTTGTGACCAGTGTAACAATTAGACTATGGATTCTGTCTTTCCACTTAATGAGGTAATTTATTTTGTGGTGTAAAAATATTTTTGAAGCATTTCCTAACAAGTCTTTCTCCTTTGATGTCTATTTTCATAGCCTGCTCCCCTGGCTTTGGGCTCATCACAGAGTTGTAGAAATGAAGAGGAAAGCAAAACAGATTGATATATATTAAAAATAAATAACCTGCCTAGAAAAACTGTAGTGCTATAAAGGAATTTAGGTGCTTTGAAGATAGGTATTACATGAGTAGTGCAGTCTTAGTTGAATGTCATTCTTTTCTAGTTTGGTGAGAAAAGAAATCCACTTAAACGCCCTTTGGTCTTGGGGCAATTTGGCAGATTTTTTTAAAAATGGCAATGATGTGATGGATTAATCCAGCCTCACCTGCCATTGTGGGAAGATTAATCTACAAGTAGAACTCAATGCTTTATGTTGACACATATTTAAAAGGTTACTGCTGGTTATTTTTTGTGAATTAACACACAAGATCAACAGTATGGTTGGCATTTTATATTCTCCTGATTAATTGAAAGGTAACGTAGTTGAGTAGTTAATAATTTACCTCTTTTTTTTTTTTGCCTTGCTTTGCAGTTACTTGTAAATTTGAGTAGAAGATGGGAAAGAAGAAACCTGCATATATTAATTGTTTTAGAGCATTATAAAATTGCAGATTGCTTCTCAGGAATTAGTTTCGGTGTTTTGACAGAGAAGTGGTATAATAATCTAAAGTGTATAAGTAAATGATATACTGAAGGAGTACTTCTGCTTAATAGAAGACATAGGGTATAATTCTAGTTATTTCTGTAGTGACCCCCCTATATGTGACTGGCAATAACCATTAAATCAGTACAGTCACTAACTGCTGAGATACCAAAAGTGACATTTTGTAGCTGAATTTAATTTCTTGTTCATGTTGTATTAGAACTCTCTAGTGGTGTTCCTGTGCTGAAGATGAGCCATGGCTCAGGTTCTGTGGTGCTGCAGTTTCCAAGTCATCTGAATGTAGCAGACAAGAAGTGGCATCGACTGGAAGTCAGAACCAATGGTCAGGTCAGCTATTGGAATTTTTTTTTTCACATCAGGATATTAATATTTCTAAAAATATTTCCCTGTGCAGATATAGGAGGGTAGAAAGAACAGCCTTTCAATAAAGAACAGACAATAGGTATTGTCCTAACTGCTCATGTAGGTTTGATGAGTAATAGAAATTTTGGAACAACCTCATTGTTCCACATCCACTGATGTTATAATCCATATTCTGTTATCTTTACCTTTTCTAAGCTCTGCTGCAGGACATGTAGAATGTGGCCACTGGAATCTATTACTTTTGAACAAAAAGCAGATATTTATTTACTTGCAAATGCAGTTACAGGTCTTGTGTAAGTGGATTAAAATACTCAGAAGGACAAATAAAGTTGAGAAGTTCCTACTTTGCTTAATGGTTCCATTTTGGCTCTACTGGCTATTGCAAGATGAACAGAACAGGGAACACCCCGGCCCTTTTTGGATGACAGTGTGCAGGAAGTAGAAGCTGAGGCCGGGTGCAGCAGGTGTGGCTGTGCAGCAGAGCCAGCTCAGGGTGTGTTGTGTGCAGGCTGTCAGGTTCACTCTGGATCGGTGCAGCGCCGCCGTGCCCTCCGAGATCGAAGGCGTTGACCGCTGGCTCTCCACCGAAGATCGCACGGACTGTGAAGTCCTGGGCTCTGTTCCACGGAGAGCAAGGTACATTCCTGGAGGTTCCCTGACAGGCACTTGATTCTAACGCCTGTGAACATTTGACCTCTTAGCCTGAAACCGAGTTATTGATGGCTAGGAACACAAAAAGCATTTCCTCTTTTCTCAGGCCTTCTAGACCAAGCCTGGACCTCAAAGAACTAAACAAATTTTAAGGCACCAGTCTTCCACTGAGTAGTGTTGCAGTACTAATTGATAGCCCCAAAACTCTGTGGCTATTACTGGAGCTTTTGTGGGTCCTGTGTACCACCCTCCACCTACAGGATTTGTGTCTGTTTATCAAGTCACTGTGAGCCTGCTCTTTAAAACCTCACAAATTTAGACCAGTTGACATCAGAGTCCTGGGTGCAGTTGGCGCTCTGCAGTGCAGGGTGGACAAGGAGCAGCTGGGTATAGTCCAGAGAAGAGCAATGACTGATCAGCTCACCCTGAGAGTAAGAATCAAGAATGAAGGAATTGAGGTCAGTTAACAGAAAGAAGGGAGAACTAAGAAGAGATATGATATGTCTCAGTGTGTACAAAAGAATGGTACAAAGAGGATTTAGACAATCTCTTCTGTACAGGGCCTAAAGTTACAGTGAGGAATATTCAGGTTATATTTTAGGGAAACCTTTGTACTAACAAAGATACTTCAGCTGTGGAATAGTTAGTCCAAGCAAGCATTCTGATGAGCATTGAGATTAAGCCTTGTCCACAGCTGCATGGAGCTCTCCTGGTCATGAAAGGAGCACAAAGAAAGGGAAAAGTATAAGGATAAATGAAAACAAAAGAAATTACTTGATAACTCTGGGAAAAAGAAAGTATGAGAACTAAAATGCATGGAGTTCTTTGGCTTGAAGAGATGATTGGGAGACAGTGCAGAGCTTGGACATGTTTACCATGCCTTTTAGACCACATGGACCCAACTTTTAGATTTCTGAGTTTTGTCATATACAGAACAGCCTTTGTTGTAGTATTTCTAGAGCATAGGATGTCAGTGTACACACAGAGCACTTGAAGGAGAATATAGTGTCTAGAATATCACAGCTGTTTCTGACTTGAATGCAAACATGCTCAAAATGTAATAGTGTCCCACAGTTAAACTTCCAGCGGATTTCACTGTCATGTTTAAAAATACCCTTTATTTTAAAGGGCTTTATTTCAGAAAGAGAAGATAAAGTAGTTGCATTCTACTGTTATGTTATAAAGCCTTTGCTATTTGGAAAAGCCGTGTAGTTATTTATTTATCTGTCTATGTTTGAAGGTAGATGCACATCTATTTTTATTATTGATATGATTTTTAAAGGTATTTGAATGTGAACCATGTTCTCCAGCTGGGTGGTGTGAAAGAGTCCATACCATATTCCTACCCACAACTGCTACACAAACATTTTTCTGGTTGCTTGCGCAATTTCATCTTGGATACTCAGGTAAGAGCAGAGTAATGTTTGCTTTAGCAGAGAAGAAAACTTCTTTATTCAACTTTTGGGAGATGCATATTACACATGAAACTTCTGCTTCCATCAATGTATTCAATGCCCACATGCATCAGTGTATAATACAAGAAAATGTTTTTCTGTGATAATTAGAATAAGTACCTTGAAAAGTTATTTCTCAATAGAAGGAGATGTATTAATGAGGCAGGAACTATGTGTTTGTTTATCCCCTGTTTCATGCAGCTGTTTTCCAAGCTTCTTTGTGCATTCGGGGAACTTCTGAATAGCAATTGTATAATGGTGTATTTATGCCAGCTGTCTGCTTTGTTCAGAAGTATTAGGGGTTTTTTGTTTTCGTAGTCGGTTGAGTTTATTCAAAGGCAAAATATGCTCCTGATAAAATCAGCTGAAGTCTGAATGTCAAAAAGCAAGCTTAGTAACTGAAGCAATGCCGATGAGGAGCACACAGTGAAGTGGTGCAGCTATTTCTGCTTAAAAATGAAATATGTTTCTCAGATACTATTTTTGTGTCATGAATTGTCTCTTGAAGGTATATGACCTTCAGTCTCCTGCAGAGTCCCTGAACAGCTTCCCTGGCTGCACCCTGACAGATGGGAGCTGTGAGACCATGGGATCTTCCTCCTGTGGTGCCCATGGGAGGTGCCTTGGGGACTGGGGCTCGTTTGCATGTCACTGTTTGCCAGGCTACCACGGCTATCGGTGTGATAAAGGTGAACCCTGCTTTTCTGTTTCTTTAGTGTAGGCTGCTAAATTTTACAGTACAGGAAACTTCAAATATTAGCAGTAATGATTGTTGAGGTGGTTTTACATTACATTATGTAAAGCCATGTTGCAATATAGTTGCCTGTGATTGTTAACAATTTCTTTTCTAATTCCCTTTGAGAAATTGCTTTTTCAGTACAGGATAATTTCTTTAAACCTGAGGGTGTTTATGCAATGACTGTATAATGACATGGCTGCATGACAAAAAAATTGTGAAAAAAGTATTTTATTTTGTTACAGTTGTTTGATTTGCATCTGTTTACACTTTCAAAAATATCTAATAACCTAAAAAATATGAGTGTGCCAGTACCACTTTCTGTGAAGAATAAGAACCATGCAACTGGAATTAGAAATCGCTGCTCCTTTGGTGTCAGGAAGAGACTCTGCTGGCTTAAGGATCTATGCTTTGGGAATAGTAGGATTTTTAGCTCTCATAGAGCCAAAGTTTGCAGCAGAAAGACAATTATAAAATAGCAGGTTATGAAATTTGATTGTGGTACTTGTCTGCAGACTCTTCTCTTGGTCAGAGGTGCTGCTTCCCTGCTGTCACCCCATCTGAGCATTGTAAGGAGGAGCCATTAGCAGGATCAGATTGGGTGGGAGAACACCTCTTTACAGAGGAAAATGAAGCATGGGAGTGACTGGAGAAGCTGTGGAAATAAATACAGGAGTATGTCCCAAAGGACAAATTGTCTCACAGATCCACGCTGTGCATCACAATTTTTTCCTTTTTCTTTTGACTCTTATTATGACATTAAAGGGCAATAGTAAGGTTTCCCTCTCCTCAGGAGATGGTTTAAAGGTTTCTCTCCCTTGCAGTGGCCCGGGAGTACAGGTTTGAGGCGGGCAGCCACATCCGCTACCAGCTGCCTGTCAGTGTGTCTGCGCGCAGGACGCTGCTGCAGGCCCTGGTGCGCACGCGGCAGCGCGACGGCGTCATCGCCACCGTGCTGTCCCGGGCCAGGGACGAGCACATCACCCTGCAGGTGAGGCCACCACCCACACACAGTGACAGTGACACCAGAGCCACACACAGCTCAGAGAAACACTCGCTTAACAGGTGGAAACAGGACAAAAGTCTTATGCTGAGCACCAGGAGTCTGGGATTGGTTTTATGGATAGACACATCTGATCCTTTACTCGAGATACTGACCACACAGCTGTGGTATCCCATTGGGCTTTGATGCCCACATTGATACAGGTTCTATACAGAATAGGATAAATAGGGTGTGTACCTGGTGTCCTTTTGAATCATGTGGTCAATTCTGTGTAGCTCAGACTCTGCCAAGCAAGGTGCCTGTTGCAGTGTTAATGATGTCAGGCTCTCAGAGTGACAGCCTTCTCATTTTATACACACCACTAAACAAGTCACCTCTTCAGCCATGTTGGTTTGAGCTGTCACTGTAGCTGTGATACACCAGACTCTCAACAACTAGAAAAACCCCATAATTTGTGCAAGAGAGATCAGGGTAAAATTACTCCTAAGTAATTTTAGATACTACTGTGAGTATATTGCTACCACATTTAGGTTGCCTAATTCAGTAGTACTTGCAGTATTTTTATATTACACCTAAATGTGCAGTGTAAACATACCCTAAATTTAAACAAATACTTTAAGATTGAAGTTACAGGTCAATACAAAATGCCTGGCAATGACTTCTCTTCTTTTTTGCTATTTGTTAATTATCCACAAGGTTGTTCAGGGACTCTTAGTGGTCTCATACAATCTGGGTGATGGAAACTATTCTGTAAGCCTTCCCTCCTACCACATTGATAATGGTGAATGGCATCACATCACACTGGAGAGAAATGAAAATGAATTTACTCTTCGCCTTTATGAAGGAGGTGGCAAGAGAGAGATTACTAAAGCAGCAGGAATATACAAAGAGATTGTCATTGACCCCAGCAGCTTGGTCCTTGGAAACACCTACCCATTCAGTCAAAACAGGAGTTTTCAAGGTAGGAATTCTCTATCTCACTGTTCATAATATGGACCTGTTAAAAAAAAAAAGTGCAGGAAAACTTCTTGTTATGTAGAGTCCAAAGTACACAGATTTCCTGCATGACACTAGCACCAGGGATGGATATGCTGTTCTGACCAGAAGCTACAGCAGGGAATTGCCTGCAAATACACATGCCTACTGGACCTGAAACAGTGATGGTCACCTCTTGCCTTGGCTGCAGATGGTACCTAGAGATCCAGAAGCTTCTCCCAGACAGACTATCCATGGCTCCCTGCCTTGGATAGGCAGAGCTGGTTCAGTGCATGGTTCTGTCCAGTCCATTTGCCAGTTCTCCTTCCCTCCCAAACATATCTGTTCCTATTCCAGAAGGATTTTTTCCATTTTATATGTGCATTGCATAACACCCACCAAACCCTGGTTTATTACCTCAATATTACTGGATTTCACACTCTGTCAAAGCATTAACTAAAATTAGAAATGGTTTATTGAATTAGAGCTAAAAATCTGAAGTTTTAGCAACTGAGTGGATAAGGTCACAGTGTGTGTTAAAAGCAAATCAGTTTCCAGCCTGGAAATTGAGTAGTTCCACAAAGGAGAAATATAAAGAACAGGAAGTTTGGGATATCCATGGCAGCTCTTTGCTCTGAGCTCAGCTGGAAGTTTGGCCTTTGCCTAAACCCACAGTGTAAGTAAAGCAAATCAGTTTTATTGCCAAGGAACCCACAACACTGCTGGTTAAACCTGCCTGGTGTCTATAGGTCACCTCTCTCCCATGCCCTTCACCTCTTTAACCAGGTCCTAGTACATCCATTCAAAGCAAGCTGGTCATCTTTTCACCACACAAAAGTACTTCAATGAGTAATAAAAAAGTGCCTGGAGAGAAATTAAATAGAGTAATAATTTACAACTTAAATGTATCACAAATTATTTAGAAAAAGATTGTTTTCTATTGCTTTACTAGAAGTATTCCAATAAATAAAGTTTATGATATGAATTAGGGAGCATATTTTGAATTTTTTATTTATGGGAGTAATAGTGTTTGTTTTTTAAGTAAATAAAGAAGTCAAATGGTTGCAGGAAGATAATTTTAATTAGGATTATTAATGTTGCTGTTAAGTAGCTGAAACTTTAAGGACTTCAAAGTCATAAAATGTACTTAATTAATCAAAGTGTATGTTTTTATGCTGAGACATCTCATGCATACAAAGTGAATGTCACACATCTTCAGTACAAATTTTCTATCCCTGATTGAAGACTCTCTCTTCATTATTTGTGGTTTGCTCTTCATACTATAAAGGTAAACCATAAGCTAGAATTTAAAAACAGCCAAACACGATTTTTACTGGTCCATCAAAGAATAGAACAGGTTATCCACATGTATCATATTCTCCACAATATTTGGACTTTTCTATGGAAATCACAGTGGAGGGGTACATATTCCACTGACTACCTTAGGGGGAATAGAGGCCCTCACATGGTTTAACCCCATCCACCTCCAGCCCCTCAAAGCCTCTCACTCACTCCCTGCCAGTGGGATCAGGGAGGGAGTCCTGACGGTAAAAGCTGGAAAAGCCCTGGGTTCAGATAAAGACAGTTTAATAGTAAAGCAAAAGCCATGCACACAAGCACAGCAAGGCATGGGATGAATTCCCTGCTTCCCTCAGGAGAGCAGGGCCACATCCCATGGAAAGGGTACCTGGGATGACAAACTCCTTCTCTCCAAACATCTCCCCTTCCTCCTTCTTCCCCTCACTGCACATCCTGAGCATGATCCCACATGGTCTGGAGCATCCCTTGGGTCACCTGGGGTCCCCTGTTCTGGCTGTGTCCCTTCCAAGCCTCGCAGGCAGCCCCAGCCCCCTCCCCAGCATGGCCCCACAAAAAGCAGGAAAGGCCAGGGCTCTGTGTGAGCCCTGCTCAGCAATGACAGAAACAGCTCCATGTTATCAACCCTGTGCTCAGCACAGACCCAAACACAGCCCCACACCAGCCTCTGCAAAGAGAATTAAGTCTGTCCCAGCCAAAACCAACACAGACCTGCAGCAGCGCTTGATTCTCATGGAAAACACTGGGAATCTTGATCCAAAACTTCAGCAAATTCAGTCCAAAAATGAAAGACAATGCTATGAGAGTTTAAGTGAATTCAGTCCTGGATTTAAACTTGGATAGCCTGTGTCCTTTGTTAGGCATAAACTGCCAAATCTTACAGCTGCTTCAAAGGATTCTTACTGAATGGTTTTTAAAACTGTCTCTTTGTGCCTTGCTGTAGGATGTATGAAGGATGTCAGATTTAACAATTACAGAATTCCTCTGGACACTCATGGGAAGGAGCTGGTGTCAGTACTGAGTGCCCAAGGCATCAAAGAAGGCTGTTCTTCGGAGGCCTGTAGGAATAACCCTTGCAACCAAGAATTTATTTGTATTGATTTGTGGATGATGCATGAATGCAGGTAATTGGTGGAAATAGAAGAACAAAACTGTTCAGAATGAGGTGGGAAAGGGTGGATGTTGAAGTGTGCAGCTT
Source organism: Camarhynchus parvulus (assembly GCF_901933205.1). Lineage (NCBI taxonomy): Eukaryota > Metazoa > Chordata > Aves > Passeriformes > Thraupidae > Camarhynchus > Camarhynchus parvulus. Next base: position 15,788,123 of record NC_044581.1, on the reverse strand, counting down.
GAAGGCTGGCACTGGCAATCTCATCAAATCCCTGGAACCACAGTGGCACACAAGGCTGGACACCTGCACAGCGAGCAGGATATTGTGTCCTTAGAGACACCACCACAGCTGATGTAATCAGCCTGGCTCCAGGGATTGTGGAGCAAGTTCAGCTGCCTGTCTAATATAAACATTTAAAGAGCAGCAGCAAATCCAGAATGCTTGTAAACCCTGGAACCAAGAGAGCAGGAGGGTGTGTGAGCTGGAGTGGCACAGCTCCCTGGCTGTACTGTGAAGCTTGTGCTGTGCAGTGTCAATGCTTTCTCTTGTGAGGGTCTGATTTCTTGCACTGCCCCAGGCTGTTGCCTCTGTTCCCTCCCAGGCTCCTCCAGCTGCTTTAGGAACACCACACTATTGAGCTCAGATTCCTGTGCTTGTGGCTGGGGTCAGGACAACACTAATTCCTGTTGGTTGTGATGGTTGTAAATAAAATGAACACTTTACTTACACACACCTTAATGTTTGCACATCTCTCCTGACTGCCACTGTCCACACAAATGGAGTTCTCTAACTCTGGAAACTCAAAGAACATAGCACAGCTTGTCCTGCCTAGCCAGAACTGCAGAGGCCAACCCAGCTGGTTGTCACAAGGATAATCTTGCAGAAGGCAGTGGAAATACCTGAGTTCTGAAAGCCCCAGACATAAGGGTCTGAAGTTGTGGAGCTCATGCTATGGCTGCCTCAGGACAAGCTATGACCTGTCACGATTTCACACAACTTACTCCCAGTAGCTGCTTTGGAAACTATGCAAAAATTGTCACCAGAGTGTGTTTTAAATCCTCAGTGCTGCCTGTCACGGCTGTTTCCTCCCAGAATAACCATTCTGCCATTCTGCCCCGGTGTGTGCAGCTGCCCTGCAGGACACATGATCCTGGAGAATGCCTCAGGCCGGCAGTGCGTGTACACGGCGTGCGCCGAGCGGCCCTGCAACGATGGCACCTGCGTGTCCCTGTCCCCCAGCACCTTCCAGTGCCACTGCCCCGACGGCTACAGCGGGCGCCACTGCGAGATCACCCTGGCCATCTTCCACAAGGACACTGGCCTCAGCTTCACCTCCCTCTTCGCCATCTGCGTCTGCTTCCTGGCACTCCTAGGTAGCTACGGCAACTACATCTTGTATTACCTGTGGTGAGGCACGTGTCCACCTGTCCTGAGCAGCCATCGCCTCATCTCCTGCCGAAAACTCCCCCAGGAGACCCAACTCTGCCTTCGTTCCTGTGCCCTGGTCCCATCACTGATTTCTCATCCCTCTGTGCATCCATCGCTAAGTGAATCAACACTTGTGAGCTATGGAAGGTCTCTGCAGTTTTGTTTTCTTCACATTTTCACGTCATTGCTGAGGAACTGTTCAGATGCATAATTGAACAGCAAGAGTGGAAATTGCTACCAGATAAGCATTGTTTAAAATACTGCTGAGTATGAAGCAGATTTTTCAGTCTAGGAGAAACTTCCTGTCTGATAGGAATACACTGGTCAGGCAGGAGCAGACTTTGCATCTTGCCCGTTGTGTCCCAGCTCCTAAGCAGCTGATTTTGTCTTCCTCAGCCATTTTCAGGCTTAGGTATGGGATCTAAAGAGGAAAACCAGAAGGATGTTACTAGTGACGAAGGATTACATCTTGGAGTCTTTCTTGTTTATTCAAATGTTATGGAAGTTTGCCTGAGTAAAGACATAGGATTTTTCTCCTGGCTGTTAGCATTGAGGTAGTTTGTTCAGAAGTTGTAGTAAGAGTATGGAAATACCATAGTTTTCCCCAACTCTGCTAGATACTATGTTTGCCATGCAAATATGAGCAGCAAATTCGTGGGAAGCTAAGTGGTATTGCAGCTCTTGGAATCCCAGATAGCTGAGGTTGATAGTAGATCTTTGTCTTAGAGGAGTGCAGGGCATGATCTCTGTGTACCCCAGTTTCAGTCCCAAGGTCTTTTAGATGCTGCTCCACAGAACTGCTGCCATGTAGGTATTCTATAAGAGATTCTAGTTTCCTTAGTTCACTGCACTGCTAATTTATGGTACTCAATGCTTTGAAGTCTTACTCTGAGCTTTTATTGATTTTTATAGAGTTTGTAGCACAGTGATACACAAGTTTCTATTTACAGAATGTTCAGTATCTGATGTTGAAGGTTGTCAGCTGTTTAAATGCACTGCAGCATTTATGAAAAATGTTTAAATTAATGAATGCTAAGGCAAAATGTGCCTGATTCTTGTTTTCTAGTAAAAACATCTAAAATTAATTTCATCTTCTGTCTTGTGTCTTCTTGTCTTTCATTTGTGTGTAATTGTGTCTGTTACTGTCAACATGTCATTTCTTCTTTGTTCCCCTCTGTAATACATTTTCTGTGACAAAGTTCAACTCCATACAGGACAGAGACAGGTCAGAGACACCACTCAGTCTTTAACCAACTTCAAGTTGGGCTTTAAAGGGTGTTGCAAAATGCTCTTTAAAGGCTTTTCTTCTTCTGTGTTCGATGTTCACCACACTGGACAGTGCAAACCCCAGATATTTTCTAGGAAGCCCAGATTGCTGGCCCTGCTGTGCACGGGTGTTGCTGGTGCCTGCATCACCTGTGCTCTGCTCCTGTGTCCCCACAGCTCTGCTCAGCGCCGCCTTCCTCTGGGCTCACTGGAAGACACACAAGGCTCTGCACAGAGGCGTTTACCACGCATCTGCTCATCCCGAGGAGCTGGAGGACATCAGGGAAAACATCCTCAACTACAACGAAGAAGGGGGTGGGGAGCAAGATGAAGTAAGGATCACTGTTATGTTACAATTAAGAGGGGACTGGTGCCTCACCATGCTAAGGAAAATGCATTTTGTGCTCTGTCCTCAGTCTTCGTTCTGCTGATTCAGCCCTGCAATTGGCAAATGAATTATTTGGATGAGGGTGCATGTTTCCTAAGCAGAGATAAGTGCCTATCCATTTTTAATTTGTCTTATAGCCAGTGATCCTGAGTGCATGCGGATGGGAGCCTGTAGGGCGAGTTTAGCAGTAGGGAACAGCTGCTGGGTTTGGTTTTGGGGGCTCAGGAGACACTGAGGTTCTCAGGGCTCATTTCTGCTGGAGCTCCAAGGGCTTGGAAGAGCCTGGTGTGAGTGTTGCTCATGGCCAGGCTTTTCCAGATCCTGCTCCCAATAGCAGGTGTTCACACCTCCGTTGTTGGGAAGGGGAGGTGCTGAATTGGCTCCTCTGAGGCCCTGGAGCATGTGGTGGTTGTGAAAGAACCTTTCTGCATTTTTGTGTTTTGGAGATAAATACACCACTGAACACAAGCTCTTTATACTTAGAGTAGACAGATTATGCCCAAAGCAGGTATTATTAACATTCCTGCTGGCTGTTCTAAGGTTTTCATGTGTCAGTGAAAGGCAGAGCTTGGAAGGAAAACAGTGAATATTATAAACAAGTACTCTTAATAGATTATTTATTGACCTATAGATTGCTATGTTTATAAAAGGTAAGAAACTTCATTGCCAACTGTTCATTTCATGGATTCAGGGGGTGGTGTGACTCTGCAGAGGTAATAATAGTCATGGCACCAGTGTGAAGGCCAAAAAAAGCCAGTGATTTAAAAATATTCTAACTTGCAGAGTATCCTTATTTTCTTGGTAAATTAGTGGGAATGTAATAAACACAGACATTTCCCATGTGATAACATAGACAGCTATAAAGCCTGTTTTCCTTAATCAGATTAACTTCCTCTGCAATATTTTGCAATTTTACACCCAGAAGGTCTGTTTGAGGAAATCTACAGTTACTGTATGACATGTTTAATTACTTTTGGAGAGTTCTTAAAATGCACTCCTTATTTTAAGCATTGGAACCAAATTAGTGACTTGATCTCCATCTGAGGTTATTACTCTGCCTGAAGAAACACTGCTTGGAGTGAAGCCTCTCTGGGTTCTGTGTACTCTTCTAAATTATTCAGATTTAACAGTTGCTGGGACCGCAGCTGAAACTTTTTAAGCTAAAACCTAGTTGTTAGTCTAGATTTAAAAACCCAAACAAACAAACCAGTCCCCAAAATACCTAGAATTACACCACCTTAGTTGTGTTCTAATGTTACCTCAACAAAAGGATCATGCTTGGATAAGAGAGTTTCATTTTTGTAATGTTTGTGGATGGTAGGGCTATGAGGACAAGGGGTTGTCATATGAAGGAGTAAAGTTTTCCCCCAGAGAAATTAGGAGCTCATAAAAATTGCAGGAGGTCAGTGCATTGGTGATTACACACTGAACTCAGCTGACCACCAGATGTTGTTAAAAGCCAGCTCTGGACCCAGAGGAAGGGCTTGAGCTGGGTTTGTGGATGGCCAGCCAAAAAGGGTTTATTATCAGAAGAAATGTGTCATTTTAAGGAACAATTATTAGCAGTGAAGGATGCTTTTATAATCACCCAGTTCAGTGAAGGGATGATCCTCAAGTCTGTATTGGAACAACTTGTGCATGATGAAAAGTTGCTCCATGTCACAGATTCTCCTGGTATCCCTGCTCAGAGTGGGGCTGGACTGGGGCTTGCACTAACTTAGGACGTGCCTAAGGCAGGGATCTGGGCTGCAGGCCTTGGTGTTCATCACCAGCACTCCTAAGTCTCTGGAGGAATGGGAATAAGCAGCTCCTGTCCCAAGCCCTATCCTGCCACTTAGGCAGCTTCTTGATTGCAGGTGGGGGGGAATTTAAGTTGTTCTCAGCCTCCAGGGGAAATTCAGCAAAGCTCACTGAGATTACCTCGGTTAATCTCTTATAATATGGTTATGCACAATGCCACATGCTGGACAGCTAAAGAAATCTTTGGGGAAGTGCTGATTCCACACCTCTGTCACTGATGGCTCCTGTTACCATGAACAATATTAGCAATACAAATAATTATTTGTTTGCTCTAATGAATTCTGTCTCACTCCACCTGTCTGCATTCTGCTTTAGCCTGTAAATCAGCCCAGAGACACAACCTTTGGGTTGTAGGGAGGCGACGGATGCTGGGGGACAGGACTTGTTCATTGCAGGTGGCACAAAGATTCTGATCACTGAATGCCATTAACTGTTGGCATTGGCAGCTTTGTGTCAGAGGTTGTGGCACAATTCCCAGACAGCATTTACTGCGGCTGAGCTGGCAGGGAATTAGTGACTTTTTTGGGGAGTAAGTAGTTTTTGGCTTTTGCAATTGTGCCACGGCCATGTAACATAATTAGGCTTTATTCCAGAGACTGGTAAAATTTTATCAGAAATCACAGTATATTTTTAAACTACTACTGCAGAAAGATTTCTTTAACATGCTGTTTGTGAATAACATGCTGTTTCTTACATCTTCTGTCACGCTTGTGGGATCAGTGTCCAGTCATGATTAAGACACTTTGGGTCTGAATTTCAGAACAAAAGCTGGAGTGTTTCTGTCACGTTTATTTATCTTTTGGATGAAATCAGACTCGATTCTGAGCCTGACCGCAGCAGTGCAGAGTGCACAGGTGTTCCTCAGGCTTTCTCAGGTGCATGGCAGGTGGCAGAGCTGGCAGAACCCCCAACCCTTCAGGTGCTCACAGCGGACAGACTGGCTCACCATCATTCCTTCTTTATTCCCACTGGAACACGAACCTGTGGGACCTACAGAGAGTATTAACTCGCTGTGCCCCCTCTCTCTCTGCAGGACGCCTACAACATGGCAGAGCTGCAGGTGTCCATCCAAGGCAGCCCGGCGTACTCCCTGCACAGGAGGAAGGAGCTGCCGGCCGCCGTGAGGGCGCGGCCCGGGCCCGCGGCGGGCGCGGCGCTGGGCCGGGCGCTGCCCGCGCTGCTGAGGGAGGCCGAGAGCCGCGCCCCGGGCCCGCCGCAGGATTCCCTGCGCGTCTTCTGCACCGAGGGCGCCGGCTCCAGCGCCGGCAGCCTCAGCTCCCTCAGCTCCCTCAGCTCCGCGGGGCTGGGCGGCGGTGCCGGGGAGGACATCCACGAGTGGGGACCCAAGTTCGAGAAACTGAGGGAGCTGTACTCGCACAGAGAGGCGGGAGACCTGTAGCTCCCCAAGGCTGCTCTTTGCAGTTCTGGAGGCAAAGGTGAGGCACAGTTTTTTATACTCCTGCTCTCTATTTCCCACACCCGGCCTTTTTTTTCCTTGTTACAACAGGGATTCAGATTCCCACTAAGGAGGCACATTGGTTTTTTATACTCCTGCTCTGTATTTCCCCCACCCGGCCTTTTTTTCCTTGTTGCAACAGGGATTGAGATTCCCACTAAGGAGGTACATTGGGCAGCAAAGGTGGGTAGGGGCTCACCTTGGGACATGCTGGACATCTGCATTTTGGTGTATAAACCTACTGGGAGGAATAAAGAGAGAATCTAGGGTATGCAGTTATTCACATACTGTGGTTAAGAAGCACAGGTCTTTTTTATCACTGAAGTAATGCAGGACTCTTGAGGGATCCAGTGCACACAGGTGAGGTGAGCTGGAGCTGAGGGAAGCATGCTGGATATGCTGTTTCTGGTGCTTTGAGAGTTATTTGAAGAAAAAACCACCTTGTCTTTTTCTCATATAATGAAGTCCATGGTGTATTATATTGGTCTTGTTTCCCACAGAGCCCAGTGACAGCCCTGCTCACTGATCATAGTGCAGGTGCCAGTGCAGGGGTAGAGGAAAAGGAAAAAAGCAGAAGGATAACTGGAACTTCACTTACACTGTGCTGAAATCCCTTTATGCTGCCATACAAAGGCAGAAACTGGATTTAGGCATAACACATGAACCCAGCTGCTTACAACTACGTAATTTTCCTAAGGAAAACGCCAGGTGTGCTGGCTACATGCCTCAAAAGGGGCTGGTCAGGAATTTCAGTAGCAAGCACCACAGTACATCACAATCTCTCATTCCTAATGAGCTGCTAAACTGATCCTAAACCAGCCTGAACCGTGCCATTTGCATCTACAACTGTGTCCCTCATGTTTCCTTAATTCTCCTTTGATAGAATCATTGCAGGATATATCTGGGGACAGAGAAACATAGGGGAAAACTAACAGCAGTAGCAGGGGGTGGAATTTTATGCTCCAAATTAATCAGTCCCTTTTGGAAACCATTTAATGTCCAGCTACTAAGCCTGATTTTTCTTAAACTTGACAATATTTGGAAGAGAAAAGGTGCCACTAAATTAATTTTGATTTTTTTTTTTAATCAAGACCACTTGTACAGATAAATGGAGTACAATGCAGCAAACCCTAAATCGTAAGCTGTGCTGTTTCTTCTATGTATCATATGTAAATTATATCTATTATAATATGTAAACTATATGTAATATGTACATTATATATTATGAGCTAATAATATGAATATATCCTAGTTTCTAATAATGTTTCATTAAAACAAAGCATGAAACAATGTATTGTAACAGACACTGAAACTGCTTTGCTCAGTAGCTTGTTTTGGGAGGTCTGGCTTTTATTTTTATACACCTATGAAAACCCCTAAGTAGGTGAATGCTGTCTGCAGGCCAGCTCAGTTTGCATGTTTCCCAAACGAGAAATGTTCACACAGTACCTTGTTCTCATGTGCACTTGTGCCACTCTCTGGAAAATCCTGAGCACACCATTAAGCACTGTTACACACTGCAGGCGCTGGGCATTGTCCTCTGGAAAACCTAAATCCGGTTTTTACTCTCACTCAATGGTTTTGGTTCACAGACAGTACAATCTCTGTGATTTTATAATTTTACTGACACATTTATTTGCCTGAGAGGAAACCTTGGCTGAAACATCTTGCGGTGTTCACCAGTCCAGTCTGCCAGCTCCTGTATTCCATCATCTCAGCAGTCACAAACAGGCTATGGAAAATGAACTAAATATATATAATATGCACAAAAATCTGTTCCTTCCTGAAACAGCAATAAGTTTGTCTTCATACCTTGTGTTCTTCCCATACCTATGGACATGCTGGCGCTTTGGCTGGTTTTAATTTAATTTAGCCTGTAAGCTCCTTGGGGCCAGCACTGTCTTTATTTGCCTGTGAAGTGTCCTGCCTATCTCAGGCACCATATAAATAATAAACCAGCCTTCTGTCCCGGCTGTCTGTGCCTTGTTTGTGTTTAAGGATGACTGAAGAGTGGACTCTGTTGAATTATTTCTCTCTCACTTTTGATCAGGTGCTTCCACAGATGTGAGTCATGGGTACTGTGCTGCCTAAAAAGCCTCTGCTGGTGGGCTCATCATCCAGTTACCCACCCAGAAAAACATTTTGGGTTTCCCCAGGGGAACGAGACATCATCAAAGCTGTTCCTCCACCCCTGAGGAACTGGTCCCTGGGTGAGAGTGACAACAAGCACAAGTGGTGCCCAGGAACCCTAAAGGTGACAAACATGGGGCACACAGAGCAGCCACAGAGCTGCTGACGTTCTGATGTCCCAGTGCTGTTCCAAATGTTGCTGCCCTGCTGCTTCCCTGTTACAGCTGTGGCCCTACTCTGTAACCAAACATGGAAACAACAGCCCCAGAGCCTCGGAGCTTCCTCTGCACTGACAGTGAGCCCCACCTTGTACAGAACATAAGAGACTAAAACAAAGGGCAGGAAACATTTCCAAACTCCTCTAGGAGCTTGTGTCGATACAATATCAGTAATAGGACCCACTCATTTGCAGCTGTCATGCCCTATTAAAGCCTACTCTTCCTCTTTCCAGAGATAACTAATTAGTTCACTTAATTTATCTGTTTTAATTTGCATGCTGCTCTTTTAATTACTGTGCAATTGCTGAAATCATATCCTCACTTGTTCTGCATTTGCACAGGCACACACAAATATTTCAGTGCCTCTGCAGAAAGGCTTATCCCAGCACTGCCTTGGCTCCCAGGGAGAACAGCTGGCTTTCCACAGAAAGCTTTGGGTCAGGGGGGATGGAAAAATATTGAATAAAAAAACCCCATTGGGTCCCTAGGTAGTGGGATTTGCAGTAATCTAGTACTTTTATTAATCTTCTTCCATGTTCTTTACAGACTTTAAACATATAGTAAGAACATTTTATTTAGCATAAAATGTTTGTAAAGGTCTGAAATTTAAATAGTCATGTGGATATTAGTATTTAATCTGGCTGCCTGTCAACTACATTAATCTTGGTGTTCTTCCCCTGTTAAAATAACATTCCAAGTATATAACATAGAGCCAAGCCGTAGGAAAGCTGATTGCCCTTAGGTCTGACCTACTGACCAGCAGGTTTAGGAGGGAAAACAGGGCTGTAAAGAAGCAGGATTAGGTGGGCAGAAGAAAGTTGAACATTTTCTTAATTACAAGAATGCTAAAACCCATGGCCTTCTCCTGGGGATTTAAATGAGGGAGTTCCCTGGAGCACAGAATCCCCTCTCATGTGACTCACATCCCATCAATTACATTAATCTCTAATTAATGCTGGTGACAATCTCCCCCCAGCCCCTTTACACCAGTCCTACACATGGGCAGTTTTATGTCCAGCTCTGCACATCCTGCAGCTCCTGCCACACGAGTCACATCAGGACACCCTACTGCACAGACAGCCCTTGAAATGTGCTTCTGCACTCCCAAAGAATGCACCTTTCTGTTCATTAAAAATACTAACCTTGAGCTACAATGTGGAAACAAGCAGGTCCCTGGTGGTCAAAGCATTTAATATATGATTTTATATTGATATAATACACATAATAATGAGAGAAATAATATTTACATGGATATACTGCCTCAGTCTACTGACCTTACTGGAGCTGACATGCATAGGGTGATGACTGATAAAAGTCATGGCTGGTACCTTTAGCTTCTAACAAAGGAAGCCCAGCAAGCTGTTAAAACACAAAGGTGATTCCAAAAGTCAGTGCTATACACAATATAATGAGCTTGAGAAGCCAAAACTTGCTTGGGAAAAATATTTTGCTTTCCTGCATATGGACTGAAACAAAGCTCATTCCCAAACCAGGTCTTTCTCAGCCCATCCCAACATAAAAACAAGCAAAAAAAGTGACTTTCAAATTACACAATTTATTTAGTATACAATAGTCATTACATCTCTTTACAACAACATATTATAAAATAACTATGTTAGATCCCACCAGCAGAACACTGAAACAAGAAATTAAAATACATTTATGGATCTCAAAGGCTTTTCTCTCCTAAAAAAGTCCTGGCTCCTTGATAGCATTTTGTCTCCGCAATCTAAAAAACTGTAATTTGTACCACAATCCCACTGATCACATGCAGCACCAAGTCCTTGTGGCCACCAAGGAGCACACAGGAGGAGCCTGTCCCTGCCATTCCCCCTGCTGGGGGTACCTCAGGAATGGGAGGTGCAGCCCCTCCCAGGCCTTGTCTCAAACAGGGCAGGGAGGAGCTGCTCCCTCAGAGCTGGGAACTGCCCTCTTGGATTTACTGTTTGAAGCAGGCTGGTGTCTGAATGCTGCACTACAGTCCCTGGAATAACCCTTAGTGTTGAACTTTTCTGATAATCTCTCATAATGCATCTTTCTGTATAAAAAACCCCAAACAAACCAGATTGCACTTGGTAGTTTCCATGAAAAGGTTAAATTTCTCCTTTGGCAATATTAGAAACTGCATTTTTGAAAGATGTTTGTTTAAAAATAATTACTGTTCCTGTCAGGATTTCTTAGTCTCAGCTAAGAAATTACCTAGAAGTAAATTCTGCAGACAACAGGTTATCACTGAGCCTGGGAAATCCTCCCTTCCACCAAAGGAAGTCACTGCACCTCTCCAGAGAGATCCAATTGCGTTCTAGAACAAGCCATACAGCCCAGACATCTTTTACCTTTTGTGTGCTTGTTTTTAGTTACTGAAGGCACTCACTGAGGGATTCACTGACCCAGGCTTGCAGCAAGAACCATGCATCATTACAGGCCTAATTAAAGTTTTAATACTGATTAAAATGTTTTATTATTGTATTATGTTAAACTGCAGTGGTCTCCAACCTCATTAAAGCATACAGGCTAGGAATTACTCAAGAGTTTCAGCTGCTCAGTGTAACAACCCAGCTCCTGTCAGCGTGTGATTTAACACAGCCTAGCTACAGCACAGCCTTCTGTGCCACAGAGAAAGGCAAAAGGATGTTGAACATTGTTTAATGAGTATTTACTGAATATAAAATTGTTTGAGCATGTGACATAACCATCTCCATCTCTTTGGTAATTTACCTTGGTACAACTGAAAGGGAAAACACTTAAATCATTTGGAATTGGAGCCCAGCTCAGTTGTGACAGCTAATCTCATTACACATCTTGATTAAATTAAATGTGGAGTTTGCTATCTGTAGCACTTTAAGTTTCCCATCATTAGAAATTAATTACAGTGGTAATTACTATAACTGAGTTATTTGCACAGGCCACAAACAGTCTTATAGGTGTTCAAATGTTAATTCAACCTGGGCCTAGAGGCACTTGATTATTACAATTCTGTTTTTCTTAACAAACAAATGAGCCTAGTGGATGTCTAATTCAAGATGGAGAGTACTGTGAGGCTTCCAAATTTGATGTTTGATTTCAATCTAAAACCAAAGCAGTGCTAAAAACACAGCAAAAGTTATATGGTACCTTCATAACACTTAGAAATCCAATACAAAGCACAAAGTTCCGGCTGGTAAAAAGACAAAGAGTACAAACAAACCACAAAATTCTCAGCATTGAGGTTTGGCTTCACTTAATCTTCCACATCATTTGAAAATACTGGTAGTCTCTGTTTTAGGCTAAAGAAAAAGGACACAGTGATTTTGTGCTAAAATATAGAGCTTTGTGTCTGAAATAATACAAAACAAAGCTCTACTATCTGAATGTATTTGAAATACTGGTTTCCTGCTGCTTTAGAGATGAGTTTTTCTTTTGTCCAATTTTGCTATCCTAGTGGGATTCATACAAGGAGAAAAAGGATCCCCTATAGCTCAGAAAGTATATACAGGAAAGTGTTCTGAGAATCCAAACTGAGAAATTTGGATTTTTGTTTGTTCTGAGTATTTTACAAGGATACAAACATGCAACATGTATCAAGCATGCTCCAGCCTTTTTTTCTCACTAAAAATACATAACACTCCATCATTAAACACTTAATGTTATAAACCAGTTTGTTTCTGATCACTAAAAATGCTGGACCAAAGATTATTTTTCTTCAAAATTGTTTGCTTAATCCGCACTCACTGATTCTGCAATCACACTCACAAAACTGGAAACTCATATCCACATACATTCCCAAAGAATTCAAAAAAGAGGCACTGAAAGAGCACAGGGATCTGTCAAAAAGGATCAGACTGTAAGACAAAGCTTCATTTTGTGACTATGTTTAGGATTCACAAAGGCAACACTTACTCAGGGCAGGAGCAGCATGGGCTGCTTTCATTGCATTTCTACCATTTGAGAGGAAAATCGGAACTGCTGAGCAGATTCACAGGCTGGGACTCAGCAGTGCTCCTACTGCTGCCCTTGTCTTCCAATCAGTTAAACTGGGAAACAATTACAACCTAAATATTCTGAGGGTCAGAATTTAAATCAAAATAGTCCCTTCTAGCATTTATTTATGAATTTATGAAAATTCTGGCAACATCAATAATGTTATCAAAATTAAACTGTCTAAAAAAAGAGTCACAGTAATTAAACAAAAAAACATTGGTGAAAAATGTCTTACAAATGTAACCTGTTTGTAAACTTCATCTGCATTTCCTAATGTGGTCCTAGCAGTGAAATACTGAACTTGAAGTCACGGTTGGAAATGTTATTTATGCTTGGCAAGTTTGTAAACGTGGAATGTTTTGTTCTGAAACACCCTGGTGAAGTGCATGGTGTAAGAAGGAAGGTTTTTTTTAATCTCCTCGCAGAAGCGAGGATACAATGAAGGTTTCAAATCAGGTTCATTCTCTCCCAAGCCATCCATGATCTGCAATGAAATGGAACAGATGGGTGAAATTTCTTTAGCCAACTCACAGTTCCAGGCAATAAGAAGTTCATAAAAACCTTCACAATACATTCACTAGGTCAGGCTGGCCAGGTTTGTTCACAGTATGAAACAAGTGGGAGGAAGAAAACAGCTTTAAAGCAGTAAGACATTGTCTCTAAATGGATAAAGCTGCTTTGTCAGAGGTCCAGATCTGCTTGGGCTTGTGCAGCCTGCTCTGCCTCCAGCTCAGCCCCAGAAATGCCTGAGAACCCGCCTGACACTGAGTGGTAACAGAACCACACCTCAGGGAACTGAAGTTCTGAAGTATTTTACACCTTGGAGCCTACTCTGCTTGTGTGCTCCTAACCTGCAGCTCATCAGGAAGTGATTACTTATCCTGCCCAGACTGAGATTCCCCCTTTTTATTCCCAAATACCCTTAAGAGCAAGCAGTGTTAATCTGGCCATTTTGAGGTTGTCTAAAGGCCCCAGCAGGTTTTCCTTCCCACAGTGCAAACACACTGAGCCACCTCAGCTCTCAGTAGCTGGGTGTCAGAGCCAAGTCAAGCTCTGTGTTTTGCACCTTGCTCTGTGTGTCACACTCACGTGGCCGTTGGCGACGTCGAGCAGGTCGCGCAGGCGGCAGCCCCGGCTGTGCCTCCTCTCGTAGCAGATGCTGTCCTCCAGGATCACGTAGTCCGTGCCAAAGGAGCGCAGGATGCCGTGCACCTCCCCCGGAGACCGCTTGGCATAGATCTGGTAGATCTGCACAACAAGGGAACTCAGCTCCAACACACACCACAGCACCCCTCACTGCTGCTCTGTTTGCTCTGTCCTCTATCTTGAGCAAACAAAGAACTGGGACTGAGAAACCATGTGAATGAGATATTATAGAAACAACCTATAAATGCTTTATTCAGTAAAATCTCCGTGTGGAGATGTGTGTTATGGTGAGGATGCTGCTGGCTACACATCACATGATGGTGCTGTCAGGCTTTGAGAATGTCTCAAGTCCAGAGAAGGGTAGGTGAAAACAGCCTCCCAGCTCCATGTGCAGTTTCTCAGGGTGGTTTCTATATCAAATGCTGTGTGCTGCTCTGGGAACTGAAGGGAGTATCAGGGAATGCTCCATGTGGGTTTAACAGTCCAAGTGGGCACCAGGACCTACTGATGCCACAGTAGCCAAACCAGTGCCCTTGGGACTAGCTGGGTACTCAGGCACACAGCTGCTCAGACACTCACCAGCTGCCAGAAGTGAGTCAGGAGATCCCAAAGCAGTTAAATCCTGGGCCTGTGCCTGACAGTAAGTTACTCCATGAGTAAAGCATGTGATGTTTTTTGCAGTGTGCCATGAGGACATTACTGTTTTCTGGAGTGGAGTCAGTGACATGGGCAAGGATTACTATAAAAAAATCAGAAATCTCTTACCTGCTTTGTTCTCTCTCTCAGATTCTTATCCTCATAGTGGGGATGGTTGGTTAAGGTCCGTCCAGTGCACAGTTTGACTCCTGCCAACAGCTGCATGCTCCCAGCAAACACTGCTGTGTTTGGAGTGTTTGACCTAAACAAACGTTGATAAGTCTGAGGAAGTCTCTGCAGGGGCATTTCTGCAATGCTTGTGACAGATCAGAAGGAAAAAAAAGACTGCAAAAGTATTTTTCTGCTTCTCCTCTATTCAGGAAGCAAACTGTTCAAGCAACTGTGTTTTCTTCAAATGCCAAGTGGATAAATCATGATAAGAACTGCAAATAAAAAATACACTAACCACTATGAGGAAATCTAAGGAAAACATGATCTATTTCTGTTTCATATATATCTCAGGTTCATAAAGCCTCTGAATATTTATAGGTTTCTATTTTCTAATTCTTTTAATATTTCAAGAAACTTATTTGGACTTAAGATTCAGTCTGATATATATAAGGTACTTTACATAAAATGAATTATTTAATCTGAATGGTAAAACTTTCTGTTCTTGTCCTGGCATTCACCATTTACTTGGAAAAAAAACTTTGTTCCATGAGACATTACTCTTCCTATTCTGACAACTGTGGGAGAGAAACTATGAAAAAAGACATCCCAGTTGCAAAAAAGCTGGGGCAGGGGGATGCAGAAGATGTCAGAACAATGCTGTCACTTTTTGTTACTGTAACCTTTGAAATTCCAAATAGCAGTCCTGGTATCTCAAGATCACTCAGGTACCAATAATGAAAATAAGTATTTTTGCTCACCTTCTTCCCAACAAGCTTACAATCTAAAATATTTGCAAAGACACAACAGAAGGGTAGAGCAAAAGAAAGAGTAAAAATGCCAGGCAATGGACACTCCTGTAATCAGGCTAATTGGAACTGGCCATAGTATGCTGAAGTGTCTTCTAGTGCTTAGTAGGCACATAACCATGGAAGGGTCTGTGAAGACTAAACTGACAGAAAGCAGCACACATTAAATCAACTAAAATGAAATTAGAATGTGAATAGGTGCCTAACATCCCCATGCAGACACTCAAGTACTCCAGTAACTGTGACACTTTGGGGTGCACTTCAGGGAGCCTTGGAAACTGCACTACACACTCAGTCATCTTTAAGCTCCATGATCAGCTTGAAAATGTTGAGACAAGTATTAAATTTTATTATCGCCTTTCAAGAGATTATGCTTAGCAAATGAATTAATAATTACAAACCCTTCCTAAAAAATCTTGCACTGGTACATTAATCTCGTCTAGGAAGGCCAGAGATAGTATTTCAATAGGTCAGTTTAACTTTCCTGATAGACCAGTCCTTCAGCACTTTATAAAACCAATTTCATTTTAAAGTCTGAAAATATTTAATCTCTTAAGAAATTATTTATTACTTAAAATATTCAAAGCCACAAGTGTCCTGAAGTACATGTTCCATTAAAATAAATTAATTCCTATTAGAATTTAGCACTATGCAAATAGGATGGCCCTGACAGGCTGTCAGGCAGGACTCATCCCTGGAGCTGTGGGAAAGCACAAGTCTGTAGGACTAAGCTGCAAAGGACACGGGCTGGACTCACAGAGGGACTGGGGAGAGCTTAGACACCCAAATAAAAATGATGATTCTTAAAGCATCTTCAACATGTTTCTGTGTTTATGCCTAGGCCAGGAAACTTCTAATGTGACAAGTAGGTTTCTGTGGTTGTTCAAGATTAGTTCAAATTTTAAAATCTGACTGACCTTACCAAGGCAACCCTGCTCTTCTGATTGCAGATTTGCATCATAATGGGCTCTGTAGCAGATTCAAACTTTCTTAAATCCACACACACAGCCCCTCCCAACAAGGACCAGAGGCAAAACCACAGGAAAAAAAGCAAACAAACAAAAAAGCCCAACCAGCCTGCAGGCTCTTTTCTTTAAAACAAAAGCTAAAGGGTGATAGTGCCCTTTATTAATAACCTACTGGTAAAAATGCTTGTCAAAAATGTAGAATCACAGAACACACTGAGTTGGAAGGGACCCCCAGGGCTCATCCGGTCCAACCCCTGTCCCTGCAGACCCCCAGCAATCCCCTCTGTGCATCCCTGGTGTCCAAACCCTCCCGGAGCTCCGGCAGCCTCAGGGCTGTGCCCATTCCCTGGGAGCCTGGGCAGTGCCAGCACCTCTGGGGGAAGCAGAACCTTTCCCTGATCTCCAGCCCAACCCTGCTCTGATCACAGGGAGCAGAGATTGGAGCTGCAGCCCCCAGTGAATGTGCCCTCAGGAAATGGACCATGCAGAAGATTCAGGGCTCCAATCCTCCCCCTTCCAAAAGCATTCACTCCTGCCCAGAAGGGGTGAAATACAGCTGAGTTGCATTCTTTACTAGACAGAAAGAGTTTTGCCAGCACTTCCTGCTCTCCCTATCCCTTGCAGACAATCAAGTGACCCTTGCTTGCTTTTCAAACAACTGCCTTAAGTGCTTTGGTCGGGGGTGGAGTTTAAGATCTGCTGTTCCAGGTAAAGGCAGATGTTTCCCTGAGATTTACAGGTTTGAAGTCCTAGGAAATGATATTCCTTCAGACACATCACTGTCCATGCTTTACTGGCCAGCTCAGGTGTTCCCAGACCAGCAGGAGCTGCTGGAACCCCTCTTTCCCTGTGCTGCAGTGGCAGTGCCAGGAGCACAAGTGCTGGATTTCAGTGCCCTGGGCAGAGAGCTGGGAGGTGACCCTGGGAGGTGACCCAGAGCCCCAGGCAGTGTCTGCCCTGTCCAATTCCCTCCCCATGAGCTCTTGTGGGTGCCACTGCTGAGTTCTGGGGACACAGGAGCCCTGAGGAGTATTCCCAGGGCCAGCATGGCTCCTGCATGCCAGGGATGCTCCTGCCTGAGCCGGGCACCACCGCAGGGCTCTGCAGCCAGGGCACCTCCTGCTGCAAACCCTGAATGACACTTCTCTATTACTCTAAAACCAAACCACTTTTACAACTGTCTGAGCAAATGATGTATAAAATGAAAGGATAATTTGTTTTTATAGCTCTCTGCCAAGCTCCATACCACACTGCCCAACCTGCAAACAATTTATTCTCTAGGAAATGTCACTAAATAATGACAAGGACTTACAGGTCAAACTGATTTACATTATATAATTTAAATGCTATTCCAAGCAGACCTGATGGCATTTTGAACAAATAATCTCATTTATTTTTGAAGCTCTAAGCTTTCAACAAGTTAATTACAGCTGAGCTAATGGGTAAACTAAGCACTATATTATAGTGTAGGAACCTTTTCTTTACCTTACACTTAAGAATTTAGAGAATTATGTAAATACAAAAGAATAACTCATTAAAAATAAAAGGGTTTTACAGGAAGTACTTGCACAGACTCTGAAAGTGGTAGCAATTCTTTCTCTTAAAATACTAAAGAATTATTGTGACCTGGTTTTAGGAAGCACTAAGAAAGAAATGGCCAACACTGCAATTACAGGTTACATCATCAGAAATAAAATGGCTATTTCTAGTAGAAGTCCTCCAGACTTGAACCCTGTAATTGACTTTCAAAGCCATAAAATCTAACAAGTCACAGATTATTCCTTTACTAGTGCCTGAGTATGGTATGAATCAACAAAGTGAAAGGATTTGAGAAAAGGAGATTCTGAAGAATATGCCATGATAGATTTTTCTTTTTCTTTAAAAGAAAATCTTTTTATTTGCAGAATGCAATATTAAAACATCACAGATTTAGCTGCAGATGATAGGCAGTAAAGCATATTCAGGCACACTGTCATGGTTCTTTTTTTTCCCTCTGGTTTAGAAAGACTGAAGATTGCAAAAATGGGAAACGACAGTCACAAAGAAAGAGCAACAAGATGTGAATCCCAGCTTCAATTTTATGCATGCAGATTATGCTCACATAAAGGAGTGCACCTACACAGCTGGTATAAACCTACTTCTCAGGCACTCTCAGGTTCATGCCTAAAATTTACTCACATGTCTGTCCAACAAAAGAATTATTTAAGAACAATAATTAAAAAAAAAGTGTAATATTGCCTTTAAAGTCTGGAACACGAATTGATTTCAGTGTAATTACCCTTGAAAATCAGGAATGTAAGTAACAGAGTTAAACTTTAAAGCTGGCTTGAAATTAAAATATAGCCATTAATAGAAATTAGTATAAATTACTAAGAAAGAACTGCCATTGAAACATGGGTGTTTCATTTGCATAGCCTTAGGAACTTTTTGGAAATTTGTGGGGTTTCCACTAATATAAAAATTTGCCTGCTTGTCCCCACACCTGGTTCAGCTACAGCTGACATCCAACCATGCTCTGCTGAATCTCAGTCTCAGTTAACTTTTCCATTTTTTTGGCTGTTGCCCAAGATTTTTAAGAACTTTTTTTGGTGAGTTTTGGCAACTGCTACTGATATATTCCACAACTGTAGACAGATTTCCCCTTTAAAGGCAGAAGACATTGCTTCTTTAGCACTTACCAGGAGTAAACAGAGTAGGGAAGTTCACGCTATTGATTTGCTCATTCTACTGATATTCTTCCCCATCTCACAAATGAGCATGTTGTTCCTGTTGTCTTAGGGAGAAAGACCAAAACTAAGAATTTTAATGTACCTCCCAGCTGGGAACAGAACTGTGAACTATCCCTGGAGCATTGGATTCTTGACTTTTTTGTTGGAAAAAAGCGAAGAAAATGAGATGGTGGGTAGGAAAAAAGCAGAAGACTGGGATGTGGAGGATCATTATGTAAAAAATTGTGCTCTGCAATTGTACAGATAAAAGCCACAGATCTTCCTGAAAATGCTATGGCAATTTTAGTGAGGGGAAGAGTAAGAAATGCATCTGCAGACACTTCACAGGGGACAGACTAATAGTTGGTCATTATTCAGATTGTGTATTTGGACAAGTTAATATGCATTTAGAGCTAAGCGGACAGAAGGGTTTTCTTGTTGTGGAGAGATTGCAAGACAGATGAGTTATTCCTAATTCACTGCTATACATGACAAATTAGAGCTTTTCATACTGAGTTTTAATAATGAATGATTAGTTCCTGACACCAGCCTTGACAGGTCATTAACTACAGAACAACCATCAAGTGTTAGTAAAGTAAAAGTGTTCTCTTACACATCAAACTTAACAAAATCTGTCCCACTTTGAGAAACTTACCATAAATTTTGTTGACTGGTATTTAAAGCATAGATAATTAACTCTTCTTCACAGGAATAATATTTCTAAGTACAATAAATTCTAAGTAAAAAAATGCCCCTCTGTAATTGTCTGTCATGACTTGGAACGAAAAGATGACAAGGACCAGTTTAGCATTCTCAGCATTAAGAACACATGAAAAATTATTCTCATTGGAGCCAGTCAAATCCAGTTCATGGCTGGGAATAACTCCACATGCATATTTTATGTATAAATCTATATATAACTCTATATATTGCACACAGGAGACCTGAACTATCAGACATTTACCATCTTTTAATAAAACAGTAGTGCTAAATGGAACTGGCTGGTAAACATTAGTCACAAAAACATGTCAATAAGGCTGCAAAGATTCTAAATGATGGAAAAAATCATGGCCTGCTTTCAAAATAAGTCAGTGAAGGCTTGTAATATATTTTACTTCTAAATTACTCCTTCTATTTTATGGATTAAAGAAATACAACATTATGGAGGGTAAATATGTTGCTATGGGGAGAAGAGGCTGGGTGACTGGTTTCACTGAAGTTCATTGCATATGAAGGAAATACTCCAAGGAAATACTTCAAACAGTTCAATATTTAATGTTGTATATTCAGATTTACTTTCAGAATGTTTTCCTCTAAAACATGAAACCAATTTTCTTTTTTTCTAAATAATTGCTGGAGTTGCAAATAAATACAAGTCCCAAGGATCTCCCTGTTCAGAAACTTAACCTGAAAGTTTTTAGTGGCTGCTCTATGTTAATAGAGAACATATCCCTTCAGTTCACAGCCCTCCAGAGAACATCCTACCTGGCCTTTTTTCTCAGCATCTCCTACATGAAGTATTCCAAACTGTTTCCACCTAAGAAATACCTTCCTATGCTCTGTGAGAATGCAGAAGTGATGAGGCGGGGCTGGAATGATTAACTCACACTCCTGAAAGACTGCTACTATGCTTAGCTGTAATAAGTTCAAGTTCAATTAAAAATATTTTGCTTGCAGTTTGGAACACATGTTGGGATTAATTCTAACAAGCAGAAACAACTTAGATTGTTTTCAAGTCCCAACAAACAGACTGCAGAGCACGAATTTTCCAGCACTACATCCAAGCTTTTTAACATTTACAGAACTGAGAAGGACAATAGATTGGGGGGCTGGGGAATAAAATAATTTCACTGCAGAGGTCTATTCATGTAAAGTAGCTATAATATGATGAGAGAAGCTTGACACCTCCAAATTTACCTCTTTTGGCTGGGAAAACTATGTCCTTGTGGGAGCAAAGGGATCAGCTGGCTCCCTGCTGCACATGGAACACAGCAGTGATACTGAGCCTGAGCATGGAGCTGCTCTCCACAGCTGCTCACAGCCAACCTCCTGATAACCCACTCACCCTAACTATCCTCACGGGTCACCAGAGTTCACTGCTGAGCTGGGACAAATCAGGAGAACACTATAACTAAGAACATTAGATCTACACAAATAGCATTTAACTGAAATAGAGAAAAAATCCTCTTACTTAATCCAGTTCATCAGCTCCACAGTGTCTGGGTCATAGAATTCTCTCAGCTCTGACAGTTCATCCATTATTCCTGGCCAGAACTAAAATGGAAACAAAACAGAACAACCTGAAGACAGAATGAACCAAACAAGTTTTGGATGCTGAAATGTATTACTATCTCTTAGGTGGCAAATCATCTTATCCAGCTCCTAGGCAAATTCCAAGACACAAGAATATCTGTCTACCCTTCCTAGGAAGGAGAGGTGGCTGTCATTGCAGGATGAACACACAGTTTCAGAGTTGGAGACCTGCAGCTCCTGCCAGATGACCAACAGGACCAGAACTGCCCATTGTCAATGATGACAAGACAAGGAAAGGTCCCAGGAATTAACACTAAGTTTGGAAAGGAAATATAAACTAAATTTAAAATGGTAGGAAATCTGTATCAGAAGTAAAGACTATTAGATGTGCTGCAGATGCTATTAATGGTATTTCAGAACTTTTGAGAGAACTACTGAAGGCAAAAATAAAACTGTGACTGAATGACAACAACAAATAGGCCATCAGGGGAAAGCATTTAAAAATTTACTATAGACAAAAAATACATAAATCAAATCCAGAGGCGAGAAAAAAGGATGGAAACTGATTCTGAAAAGCTTAACCCTCCTGTCAAAAAGCTAAGGGAACAATGATTTATTTAAGGGTTTATCGTTTAAGCCAGTGAATATTTCAGGGCAAAAGGGAACAATTAAAGATAATGACAATGCTAATGACAGATTGCTGTGCATCAGTCTTTACTACAGAGGATCCTATGGTAACACCTATTCCAAACCTGCTTTCTTCAGATAAGAAGGATTGCTGGTTTGAAAATTGAAATGCTACAGGAGAAAGTCTAAGAAAACCCACCTGATTATCTAAAAAGCCATTAATCATCCCATTTTAATGCTCATCCAAGAGTTCAGAAGCAATTTGAATGTGGTGCTGCTGAGCCCCTCAGCAAACACAGGCATTCCTTCACTAAAACTGTAATTACATGGCAGGCCTGGGGGCAGGAGGCATAACTGGGGCAATTAAGATTCTCACTAGTGTACCTGCTTACTTAAACACTTGTTCAAGTACTCCTGGCACCTCCCAGGTGGAGCCATGGCAGCATCACAACTGTGGGGAAGCTTTGGGAAGTACAGCAGTACAACAGATGTATTTCTGCTCTTCAGAAGCTCTCCCAGAGATTAGTAAATTCAGCTGTTGTGAAAGGAGATTGTGGAGTCTCATCATGAATCAAAATTGCCTCTCTTCATTACTAAAGTGCCCTGCATAGCTACACATTCTGAGAGCCTGGAGTCCTTCAGGGGAGACAGAAGGAATGGGCTCTGCTTTGCTTTTCAGTCAGTGCACCCTGCCCTGTAACCTCCTGAGGAACCAGTGCCATAGCTCCCCCTGCTCACTGCTGGCATTCACTCTGTAAAGGTTTTTTAACTCACAGTACTGCAAGTTTTGAGTGAGTACAAGCAGTTTCCACTGGAGGAAAATTTTGGTCATGGGGCTTGCTATTACTGAATTGAAAAATTTCCAGGTAGCACTACATTTGATTAGTAGAACCAAGAGAAAACAAAGGTACTTCAGGAGTTCTAAATACAAGATAATGACAAATGAAAAGTAAAGCATGTGAAAATATGGACCAATAACAGTGACAGAACTTTGTCTTGTAAATCAAGTATATGTCAGATTGAGAAAAAGTCTGGTGACACCAGGAGAGGATAAAAAGAACAGATGGAGCACATAAGGGATGTAACAAACTGCTCAGAAGAGAGAGGGAAATGTGAAAGAGGTTTTCAACTTGTAACAGTGCTTGTCTCTGGGGTCAAAGCCTTCAGGAAAAGAAACCAGTTGTCAAGTGGCTTAAATTAGCCCTGAACTGAAGCTGTTCAGTACAGCCAAAGACTGCTCAGGTCATGGGTATTTGTTGCAGTATGTGCTGTAATAAATGTCCATGTTTGGAGCAAAAGGACTTGGCCATGATGAAGATAGAAATTCAGCTGCAGAAGTAATAGGAATAGAGTGTTTACTCTTAGAGAGAAATCAAGATTATTTGGCAATCCTTGGAATTAGAATGCTCAAGCTCAGGAACTCACCTTAAATACCAACAATTTATTCAAAATTACTGACATGCAAACACAAACTGATGAGCATTATTGTGAAATTAAAATACAATGAACACAGATAAAGCTGAAACCTACCTAAAAAGTGTAAGAAGTGAAACATAAATACTACTTGGTACTGCTTTATGTATGTGTTGTGTTATCAGCTAAAGCAGGCATGGAAATACTTCAGCATTTTCACTTTATCTGAGAGATGTTTGCACTGTAATAATGAAAATCACATGTAAACAGGAATACAGATGTCTTACAGGTCTCAAAACATCCTGTGCCTGAAATCTGAAAGAAATCCAGCATTGTAGCTGCATCTGCATCTCAATAAATTATTGTTCAAGTGATGTATTTGGGGCTGTAGTAACCCATGCCTCAAAAGAGGCTTTCATTGGCTTATTCAGGATTAGGTTAATAATCCCATAAAAGTCCTATTTTGAGGAGCTGCACTGAAGAAGAGTTCTTCTGACAAATGTAATAGATAATGAGACACCAAACTGCCTCCCTACAAATTAAAGAGAACCAGCCCTGATGGCCAGTTAACTTTGTGGAGTACAGAGAAACTGCCCCTGCAATCCGAGCAGTCACTGACTGAACAGAGAAATCACTGTCTGGAAAATAAAAAGCTAAGTAAGTCTCTGTTCCAAAAATCTCCTTCCACTGTCTGTTTGTAAGGTGTTAGAGAGAGAATATAAAACCACATTCTCACAGAAGCAATGGGTCCTTTCTGGATGTCTCTGTAAGAATTCTTGTCTGACCACTGCCAGGGCACCTGCGACAGGAGCCTTGTGGGTCCCTTCCGGCTCACAATATTCTGTGATTCCCTCAGGCTTCTCATCAACTCTTTCAGCTTTACAGAGAAATCCATTCTCTGGTAGTTCAATTGCAAGAACTGACTCAGGACAAAAAACAACTGAGAGGTGACAAATTTCTCATTCCTACTGTGAAATTTGAAAAACAGTATTTGTAATGTCCATAAAAATTATTTCCTCTATTTAGAAGAAACATGAAAATGATGCTTTTCAGGCAGACTGAGCACAACTAATGACTGCTCTAAAGCCCATGAAATCAGTGGTTTCTGTTGACTTCAGAATTGAATCTGACAGAATTTAGGAACTTTACATCTGCTCATGAAGAGTGGGAGGAAAATTATTCCTAGTGATCTGTCACATTAGACTATCAGAATGTCATGCTCCTGGTATCCCCCATGTCAGAAGAAATGACATTTTTTCTGTCATATTCAGAGATGATGAAAATAGCAAATGACTTCCTAACCATCACATGAGTGGAAAAAAAGAGTCCTATAACAGAACAATAAGACAATTTCAGTGGAAAACTATTTTTTTACTTTTTGTTTCAGTTTTAGAGGGGGAACACAATACTGGAGTGAACTCCATTAGCAGCTTTCTTAACTGCTTCACTACTGCCTTTTGAAGTGTAACAATGAAATTAATCTTGCCTTTTTCTGAAGGGAATTATTTAACAGATGCATTTTCATCTCAGACTAGTTATTGCAGAAACAACTTCTCCATCAAAGCAGACTCAGAATTTTTTGTCTTTGTGACTACAGATTAAAAGAATGGTTTGCCCATTAAATCAGTGTTCTAAATCTCACTGCTATGACAGACTGATAATCTTGCACATGTTATTGATTTAGGTATGTTTTATGCATTTACATTTAAGTGTTTGCAAAAATAATATTCTGTTTCTGGAACAGACAAAAGACAAACCAGGTACTTGACCATTTAATAATTCTGTACTTTAAAACATATGAGGCACAGCAGTAGAGATTACTATTACTTCTGCTCCTACAATAAATCATGACACAATGTGACAATCTGCATTTTATCCACAACTTAGTTAAAACCAAGAGAGACAACTCTCCATAAAATTATGCCTTTAAATAACACCTGCTACTTACACATACAATCAGATAAACATTTGTATCTATGAACAACTACTTTGGATCAAATTAGCCCAACTGATCCTTCACAGACAATTCCATAGGCACAGCTATCTTAATTTTTAAAATTCTGTTACAATTCTTGTATGTAGTTACTAATAAGACAACCCTTCTAGGAGAAAGGAAAAATGTCATGCAATTAAAATATGCCAAAACATTGAGAAAAAAAATTCTTACCTTAAATGAAATGTACAGTAATGTAATTAATGGTATAGAATACTTAATCACCTGTGTCTATGAGAAATTGAAAAAAAAATTGGTTATTTTGATGATACATTTAATAGACTTAATTTTTAATGTATTGATATCTGAAATATTTAACATGTAGTGGAATTTAAGAGATTGAATTTTAAGCCCATATTCTGATTTTATTTTCAAGTAAAACTCTAATTACAGACCCATCACAAAAGATGGATTTTTATCTTTAAATCTATATTCTACAAGGTGGAAAACACTGTCACTCAATATAATTGACTGCAAAGGTCTTCTCACACTGCTGATGATTTCTTAATGTGGAGACTTTTTTAGGTAAATTATGGCTGTTTTTCATAGCCACATCTATATTGCCATCTAGTGTATTCCAATGGAATTGTTTAATATAGAAACCACCGGAAAATCCATTTTACTTACTAAATGAACATCCAGCAGAGATACCTGGTCTGAGAGAACTACAATCAATATTCAGCCCTGAGCCTTGACTTGGCTCAGATGCAGCCCAAAGCCCAGTGGATGAAAGGCTGAGTACAGTGCTCACCCTCTGGGATGTGTAGAGATGGAGACACTTGAGGATGAGTTTCCAAACCTCTGTACTGCACAGGCCAAAGGATGCAAACACACACATGTGGGATGTCCAGAGGTACTTCATCCTGGAAGAACACAAGCTTTTCATGATCACTGGGAGCTCTGCAAAGCTGCTTGTGAGAGCAGTTAATGTCTAGAGAAATTCTGAACAGAGTTTTCTTGGACTTTCATGCCTCTGAAATAACTGAGTACAGGGCTGACACTGCACTTTGCTATGCACTCTTGAGAACATCTCTGTTCCCAAACTTCCATTCTTTCTGGCAGAATTTTGGGAAATGCCTCAGTCTACAAGTAGAAACACACTAGGGAGAGAAAGAATGCTCATGATCCTATCAGTTTGTGGTCAATATACTTTTCACTCTTATAAAAATATACTCATTCATCTGAACAAGCCCTTAGAATCAAGAAAATATACCTCATTGTGCTTAATGCCAGACATCCAAAAAGAACTGTGTGAACTAAGCTGTAGGCAGCATCAGGCTTCAGTGTCACTGTGTATTCTTCCATTTTGTCCTTCAAATGGACTTGATTTGAACCACTAATTGAAGGAAAAAAGGTGTTATATTAAGTTCTGTAACATATTTCATATAATTATCTGCATTTTAAAAGGAACAGAATCTTTCTGGGACCACCAACAACAACCACTGCTAAGAGCCCACAACCTTCTATTGTATCTATGATCTAATTTAGCCTGATGCCACCAACTTGATGCAGCATCAGGTATTTCTTTTCATTTGCAGATTTCTGGAAATGCAATGGGTTTAAATGAGCTGGGTTAGAACGAGATAAAATTCTTTACAGCAAGGCAAACTTGGTTTCTTGTTGGAAGCAGCTACTCCCATGTTCAGAGGGCGTTTGATATGTGAAGAATTTAACTGTGATTTGTGGGGTTGTGCTGGTCTGTCTGGATGTTACCAAAGCCACAGACTGGAAGGAGAGTTAGGGAAAATGAGCCCTGAAGGGAGTGGTTATTGCTTGAGTGCTTGAGGTGTCTAGCCTTGTGGAGGGCCCTTCAAAAAAAAAAAAGAAGCTGCTTCAGTTTGTGGGGTTTTCCTATTTTCTTCAGAGCAGGGGATAAGTGAGATAAATGCATTAAAAATTAGGGACATGTTTGGGATTACATCTAGGGTGGCAGAAAATAAGAGCTGCAGAATCTTTATTTTTAAAATTTACTGATCCAGTAAGTTTTTAAGGAGGCTGGTTGAATAATACCAAAATTATTTACAAGTAACTGACATTTGACAATTACTATTATAATATGTAATTGTCATAACATAGTGTCTGAATGTCTTGGATACTCTCCCTTTCTCTTGCTCTCTCTCTCCTATTTATCCAGTCTTCCCTAAAATCTGTGATAGTGACACTAGTCAGGTGACACTCTTGAATTTTTGCTCAATCAAGTTTTATTTGATCCCTTCTACCTTTTGCCCAGGTTGTACAAGTAAAACTGAGAGCTCTATAATGAACCTTTTTATTTGGAATAACATTTCTGTCTGATTTTCTTCTGTGTTCTGTAGATAGCTCAGAATCCCACAGATTAGGTCTGGGAACTGCCAGCAGCGATGCAGTTACAGCTCCTGCTCCTTCACACAGACCACAAAGCTCAGCACAGACTATTCCAGCTCATTTCTGGGCAGTTTGAGGGTAACACCTGGGAAATCTGTGATTTGGAGTGCTTTGCACAGGGAAAACGGGATGAACTAAAGAAACTAACAGTGTTTTAGTTAAAAACATCCTTCCCCTGCTTCTCCTCATCCCAAAAAACCCAACCAACATTATACACACTGCAAAACTTCATCAGCAAAAGCGTGAGTGAATCTAGGGAAGGATGTCGCTTTGGTTACATTTTTAGATTCAGCAGGAAGTTACTTATTCTGCCTGATTTCTCTCTCCTACACCCCACTCCTCAGTAGCTGTGCAAGGCAATCCTGTATTTGCTGCTGTGTTCACCTGCCAGTTCCTCAGCCAGATGAAGAAAATAAAATTGATAAAAATGTGAGTTTTCTTAAAACTGTATTTACCTGAGGTTCCGAAAGGCAACAATTACAGCTGCTACTGTCAGAAGGAAGAGAACAAATCCATAGACGTAAAAAAGTAATGTACTGGAGAGTCTTGAGAAAGTATTTAAAGGTAATAAACCAAAGGCTTCTTCACAAAGATACAGGTTAGCATCAAAATCTCTAAAAAAAAATAAACACCTTTGTCCATCATGTATTTCATAACTTGATGTCAAAAAGGATCAAAGTTTCCTTTCTTCTGAAGAAATTATAAAGTCACAGTTGTGCAGATTATTCTTAGGGCAAGTATAATATAAATATGAGGTAAAACTGTGATTTACTGCACACATTTGAAACAGGAACAACCTGAAGGCTTCAATTAAAGAAGTCAGACAATAAAACAAAACTGCAGCTAAATCGTACCTTGTTGCTCCAAATCCAAATTTTGCTTTCAGGAATTTGAATATATGCTCATCTGATTCAAGATTAAGAATTTTCTGCAAAGGGGGGAAGAGAAAGGAAATTGTATTTTAAATCTCAAAAATGTCACACAGTAAACAGCAGTTTTATTCATTTAAATGAATCTGTAAAGCAACACAAGCTTACAAAGATGGGTGCTTTGTAATCAAAGAAGCATTCAGTTTTAACTGCATTCATTGAAAAGAAAATTTAGTAAAACACTTTGCAAATGCTCAACAGTATAGATCTACAACTGACATAAAATTACAGGTGAGCTCCAAGTTAACACCAATTATTTGGTGTTAATTTATGAAGTTTTCAAATCCATATACCAAAGATGAGCAAAACTATCTTTAATTTCTAAAATGCAGTTTCTGAGATGCAGAGAAATCTCACAGCAGTTTTTATTTTATGATACTCCTGTAGATGGTTAACAAATAGCTTTTAACATAATACAATGTGTAATTTTTGATATTAAAAATTATTTGCCTACCTTAATTAATTTATTTATTAGGAGAGTCAAGCACAAGACTAGTAGAACATGGACAATAAGTTTCCCAAGCCTATTAAGCAAGCCACCCTTTTTTAGGTTTTTCTACAAAGAAGACAAAAAATATTAGTATTTCAGTCCTTTTTTTATTTTAATGTATTTGGAACAAAAGCATCACAGGCTATTTGCAACAGCTCATCTGCTAGTCCTGAGCAGCACCAACTTTGCATTAGGGTCATTTAAGCAAAAACAGACACAGAACCAAGTACCCAGAATGAAGATATTACTTCTTGAACAAAACTGAAGGGACAATGTCATAAAAGCTTTGATCTGGCACAGTTTTGGAAGCAGCCAAACAGCCCTTCTTTGGCAGCAGCCCTACTGTACTTACAGAACTTATTTCCTAATTTCCACAGTCTTGTGTGCCGTTTGAAATACCTACTCATTACACCTTCCACTAAACATGGCAAAGGGATCTTCTGGCTGTGTCACTTGATAGGATTTTGAGCAATTTTCCAGTTACAAGCTCCAGATCCAGATAAGTTGCTCACAGGTAACTGGGAATAGGTGCAGACAATAGGAATGGCTCTGTAAATGCCTTAATGGGGTGAGAGGCTGTCACCAATGCCAGAATCAGAAAAAAAACTGTAACTACAGTAAAAAAACCCTAATCTTTGAAAGAAACAATGGATTTCAGGAAGCTGAACTTGACATGAGAGCTGTCCCAGTTGTTACAAATTATTTTGTTGGAGGCAGATCCATAAATTCAAGCCAAGTCCTGTTGAAACAGGTGTAAAGTCCATTTATGCAATTTTTTTTTCAGGATCCAAACTGCAGCTTGCACAATCATTAATGTTAATAGCAATCATGGAATTATGATGTCTGATATGCTTGGTAAAGCTGCAGTTAGTGTAATGGAATTCATTATTTGATCAGGCAATGTTTGGGTTGCTGTATGCTATAGTAATTTCTCTAATTAATATTACTAAATGAAAATTATAATGCATCTAAATTACTCATTCACACACATATCTAAAAATACTCTTTATTTAGTACTACAGAAATATTTTGGTACCTACCTGGATTGTTCTTGCTATTAAGACAGAAACATTAAAACTTATAAGTAATGATCCAAGAATCATAGAATTGAAGAACTGTAGGACACAGACCAGCAGTAACCCAGAAATCTGAATGATGTACAGCCATGTAACCTGTAACAACAATGAGATTTTTATGCCTACAAAACTTTACAGTCATAGGTGCTTTTCTCTTAATGTGCTTTATAATTTATTTCAACATCAATTATTTTTGAAAATAACATATCATCTTGCAGTGAATCATTACATCTAAAGCCATTACTGTCTCCTTTTTATATTTATGTCCTGAACTACTTAGGTTAATATTTTATGCCCATTTAATACTTAAGGAAGCCTGATCCTATAATCAAGCAGATTAACTGCTGATTATAGATGATTATAACTGCAGTCTGAGGAAAATATTAATTACTTAATATTTGGAAGATGGTTTTATTTTCTTTAGTCCAAGAAGTGTTTCTGTAGCCTCTGTGATGTCTTTATGACTGAAGAGTTATGGTTCAGTGCAGTTCAGCAAACAAACATCACATACCTTCTCAAACTTTTCAGTAATAGTTCAGTATAATCCCTTTTGGGTTATGCTAAACTATTATCAGTGTTCAGCTCAATGTAAGCACTAAACCTCAGCTGATTTTCTGACAGTATTACCAAAATACACATTTTACCTCGCATAAAGATCCCAAGTTCAGCCTTGTGTTACAGCAGTGGTGTAAATCAGTATCAGAGAGCCCAACAAACTGCAAGAGTTCTAAGTAGTGCTTTTTTGAAAATGAGTACAGACACAGTGGTGTGGTGAGTCTGTTTTGGAATAACTCAGGATGAAGCCGGTAATTTGCTGACTTTTAAGGCAGCTGACCAGTCACATTAAATGTTGACTTTAGCTTGCAGCTGCTGATATAATAAAGAGTTAAGAAACTTAAGCCACATTTATTTTGATATGCAGGCCCCATACTCATTTTCAGTTAAATTAATACAATCAGTAAAGTTCAAGTCTGCTTCACATTTAAAATGAATTTACATGAATTACTCTTCATCCTCCTGTAACCTTTCCTAAAGTTAGAATCTTTTTCAACCAGTGCAAGCTTTCACCATGCCTAAAATGATCTTGGTAGAATTTCACAGCTATGTTAACGTCAAAGACAGTGTTTTCATCTTCTACAGTACATTTCTGTTTTGTAAGATTGACTGTCAATGATCCCTGACCTTCTTAGTAAGACTTGTTTTATTTTCTGGCTTATCCACCTCAGCAACACAGCAGGGGCAATGCTGTTATTTTGTGGTGAATGTCAATGCAGGAAGACAAGTGCTTCTCTCCAGCAACCTGGTGTTCTGCATCCTCCTCTGGTGCACAGAGCTTAGCCCCAAACGAGGATGCACAATGCTTGAGGCAAAATTCATACACTGCTTTGAATTCAGCTTGCACAAAGATTCCCTGTGGTACTTTTTTCTTCTGGCAATTCCAGAGGCCATGCTAAAGCTGTGGTATCAGATCAACTGTCAGGATGGTGTTTGGAAGTGTCAAATAGTGTCTAAACAAAAGCAGACAAAAATTAAATAGACATGAACTGGTTCAAGTGAACAAAAACCAGAAATGGTGTTGTTTCCATCATTCACTTTTAGACTTCCAGGGTTTACACACTGTGATTACTTCAAAGCACAAGGCTCACAGCACAATCTGTATTCGTCTGGGCATCCAGGCCACTGGTTAGGAAAACACCTTCAAGACTATTGGCTTTGTGAAGGCAAAGAAACAAAAGTAGGTTCTTTCCAAAGAGAAAGTTACCTTTGCTGTGGGAAGCATGTCCAAGCAGTCCAGTATGAACAATGCCAATGCTTGTATCAGCATCATAAACTGGTTAAATTGCCAAGTCAGGCTAAAGAGAAACGTTGCTATGAATACAGCCATGAGTGTGAGCCTCTGCAAGGAGGGAACAAAGTTTTATTTTATAGTTTTCTTGGTTAAAACACAAAAAATCAAGCAAAAAAAACCCAAACAAACCAAACCAAAGCCCACCTTAATCTGGTTTTATTTTAAACCACTTTTAAAGCAGTGAATTTTCTAACTGCAATAACAGCTTAGAGGATAACAAACATTTTATTAGAGTTACAAATTCTTGACTTATGCCTGTGTTTTATCACTGTAATATCATCTGCAAGAAAACAGGGAGATCTTGGATAGTTTCAACCCCAGATTAAAATGCAATACCTGTTTTACTGAGGTATAAAGAGCAGTTACTTGATCAAAATGAGGAGCGGTAACTTAAGAACTGCTGGTCAAAGAAACTGTATCACCACTTTGCTTTAATTCTTGCAGATGAGGACAGTTCTCTGTTACTGAGTTTACTGTGTCATACTTGTCAGAAATACTCACTTCTTGAGCAGGCTGTAAATGAGCTCTGAGGAGGTATGTGATGGCTGCTATCTGAACAGCAAAGAATGGCAGTGCCCAGTTCTCCCTTAAAGGAATCGTGAATTCTACCCTTGTAGTATCTACTCTGTACAAAACAGAGAGTTTCACAAATTTAAAAAAAACAAACACTTGGTGACAGACAGCTTGCAATGACAGGCATCTTTGTGCTATTTTAACTCCTTATTTATAAAAATGGAGGCTCTACACTCCAGTTCCTTCAACACACCTGGCTCTGAAAATAAATCACTATGAAGGCTCTGCAAGTTATCCACTGTTTCTGCATCTCAAATGATGTACTTCAGCTTCACTAACTAAAAAAAATATACTCTGGATTACATCTTACTTATGAAGCCCAGCTTGGGTTAATTTAGAAATGACAAATATACCCCAAACTAAAAGCACTCACAAAATCCAGCTTGTGGATTTCCACACCACAGGGCAGGTTACTTCATGTTTGCAAATGCACATATAAGAATATAAACAGAATATAATTTTCACTGTGATCCCAATGACTTGAGCATGAAGACAGTTTAATTGCTCATTTGCTTTGGATCATTTTTTGAAGCTTTTGAACATAAGTATGTGATGGAAGAATTCCCCAAGGAATGGTCATTTGCAAAACCTGATTTAAAAGTTAAAAACAAAGAATAATTCTCTTTCTCCCAGAGTAGAGAAAATATTTGCTAAAACAATCATTCTCTTTCTCCCAGAGTAGAGAAAATATTTGCTAAAGCAGCAAGTAAGCAACAAATCTGAAACATGCTTAGCTGGAGGAAGAACGTGTCTAAATGGAATTACTCAGTAGCCTCAAATGTAATTAATCTGGACAGAAAGTCTTTATCCAAATCCATTCTATGCACTTATTATATTGCATAAAGTAAACAAGCTCTCACTGTTCACCAATTATTAGAAAGATGGACAAATTTGCTCCAGATATTCTGTAAATGGAAGAGATGACCTCACAAAAGAAATGTGTGAAATACTGTACATTGCATGTGGCTTTTAATTCCTTTTATATTTGGAGAAAGAAACACCCTGCCTCCATACACCTGTAATTATTCTGTAGTGAATGTGCTTGCAGATAAATTCCTTTAGAGCTGCTCATTAACATATCAAACATTTCTGGTAGAACCAAGACTGTACTTTTAACTTCTTGAGTAATTTACAGGTAACAGCTAATGTCACCAGTCTTAGCTTCATGCCAGCAGCTGAATTCTGGCATAAAGCCAGTTCTAGGTTTTTATCTCCAAACTGGTAACTCTTCAAGTGATAAAGCACTAGAACAGCCCAATTACCACGTTTTTTCTCTGAGGCTTAGTGCAGGAGGTGGCTACAGGAATAAGGGGAGAAAGAAGCTGAACTTCAGATGAGCTGAGGCTGTGGAAGGAACCCCTGAGGCAGGTGTGGGGCAGTGAGGAGACACCTGAAGGGTTTTCATGCAGGTGTCTTTAACACCTGAGAGGCCCTAGGCTGGAGAAGACAGGGTACACCACCTGGAGCTCCAGACACATCTGAAAGATGTAGTCCACTTTCAGAGACCGCTTTAAGACAAAATTTTCTACTCAAACTTCCAGAACCTTTAAAAACCCAGTCTGATACATCAGCTAATTTCTGATTATTTTCTAATTATTTTTTGTTATTTAAATATTCTTTCCATTTCCTGGCTAATTGGAGAGAGGCCTTATACTTTCATGTTGTGTCCAATGAATCATGCAGTTAAAGCTTTAATGCCTTACCTTTGAAACTAGGTAAAATTTTAGAAAGATTAAATGTTTCATCTCACTTACCTGTTTGTAATATACCAGCAAGCTGCCAACAACCCTGAAAGCCATGTTCCACTAAGAAGCCAGCTTGTTACATACAGAGCAATGACATAAACTGCCTGAAGTCCAAACAAAGTGTAGATATAAAAATAAACAGGCTCTAGGTATTGCTGTAAAACACAAGAATACTGGTGTTGACATTAAAACACTCACACGGGGGGATTATACTTAGTATGAATTAGGTTTTGCTTTTACAAATTAAAAAGGTATCAGGAATATTTCTAATTAGAAAATATCTACAAAGGGGAGCTAGGATTCACTGCGCAATCTTCATAATGCACTTACAATCTAAAGCCAGAAATAAATGCCTACCTGAATTGGAAGAATCCTATACAGAATGCTGAGAAACACCTCCTGGTAAACATTCATTCTTTCAAGTATGTTAATTGTCCTCACAGATTCAGTTTTATTGTCATATACTAAACCATGTAAACCTTAATGATAAAGAGAAATTGAAATAGGAGATTGTCATTTTCCCCCTCCATCTTCATTTGAACAGTGAATAACTTTTTCAAAGGTATTTTAGGATCTCTCATCAGAAACTGCAAACTTTGAGTCAACGATTCAGAACATATTACCTCTGAATCAACATGACCTTCTGAGGTCTTCAGCTTCCCTGCTTCAAATGTGACTCACAGTGCTAATTCAAGTACTATATATTTAGTAGTGTATAAAACATTTATTTTTATACTTCCATCCCCAGCATAGAATCTGTGGTACATTCTGGATCCTGAGAACTGTTCTTGGCACTACTTTAATCACAGGTGAAGTTATTATTGAAAAATGTGTAGTATAAGCAAAATTGCTAAGGAGCAACAGCTAAATATCTAGAAAACATGAGACACTCTGAGAAAGCCCCATCACTGTGTATGATTTCCTTGGAAGCTGCTCCTTGTGTCATTTACTGTCCAGGAATACAGCAAAAAACATTGCCCCTTCCCAGAAATAGCTCATACGTCAAATTAAACAAGAGACGAATAAAAATGAAAGTAATAAACTGTATAAACTGAATAAACCAGCAAGCTGAAACCTGAACAGATATGAAAGCTGTCCCTCAAAGTGATTGCCTTCATCAGCATGTGAAGGTGTGGCACAGAAATCAACGCATCATTGTGAAATTTATTATGTCCATAACTTAGTGGCTCCCTGGCATAGGAACAGAATAAATCTGTCTCCAGTACAATTGTTACACTATCCTTCATAGTTATGGTATGCCTTGTTCTCAATTATATTTGGAAAAAAAACCCCAACCAAACCTACAAATAGACAGCTGCAAAACTTACTTTACAGTTTACAATACCTTGCTGAATGGAAGCAGCCTGAATCATCTGTTTGTAGTAGGAATAATAAAGTCCACACTCGGTTCTGAATGAAATTTCTCTTTCGACCTCCTGCAAGTGAAGTTCAACAGGAAATTCACTTTCCATTTGCTTTTCACCATCATCCAAAGCTGCCTTCAATTCCTGCAGCACCAGAGCAACTGACCTCCAGAGAGGCTTCAGTCCTTGGGTTTCACATCCTAAGCAACTTAGTTCAACCAAAGGTGAACATACATGGACTAACTAGGGTGAGAGGCAAACAGCTGGGGTGTAAATGACTCTTTTAACTGGGGAAATGTACAAACTCTTTGTGATTCTGATAAGCTGCTTGGAAATACTTTGGGCATTTCACTATTTTTTTGTAATATGACAAGTTTAGATTGGCACAGTGGCCCACAGCTGGGCTGTAAAGCTGCATATCCCTGCTTTGTGCATTTAACCTTTTCTCGCAGGCGTAGTTATCCCACTGTGTTCCACGGCTTTGCCAGCTCAAGGCTCAATTAATTCAGTGTGCTATGAGGGGGCTGCACCATGATGTCAGGGATATTTCAGCTGGCAGGGGATGCTGCTGCCCACTTGTTCAACACTGCTTCTTGCAGGAAGCCAGCTGCCATCACTCTCATTCTTAACCTACAGCTGAAAGGAAAAGGGACTACTTGGCTTTAGGGCCAGGTGAACTTCTTATTTCTAATTAAAAATGTTCAAATTATTTAAATTATTATAAGGTACACTTCAAACCAGGTACATTTCAAACTATGCCTTTTTCTTAGCTGATATTGTAGCAGATGGGGTCTAGTAAGATCTGAAAGCTCTTTGCTTTGGAATGCATTTCCTTTTGTTACCTCATTAGTTGTGAAGACCTAATGAAATTTAACAAATCCACAGCTTTGGGCAACCACATTAAAAAAAAGATGGCATGAACAACCAATCTGATGAAAACTAACAATTGTCTTATGTAGAATTGTTCTAGTATTAGTGATCTTTTTAGTAGTTTGTATAGTAACATCCCAGCAAATGCATCTCCTAAGCAGTAAGTTCATACTGAGGTTTGAAAATCCAGTGAAATCCCTGTATGTGGTATATGCAAGTCACTAAAAAACTTGTGTGATTTATAAAAATAACCTTATGAATTCATCTTTCTGTACAAAAGAATGTTGCAGAAATAACAAAATATTACTTTTCCAGAGACTTTAATGAATGTCAATCTTGTTAATGCAACCTTGTACAGAACCCCAAGACTTTCAACTTTCTCATACAATCCCAACTCTTATGCTGGAGCAGAATCAATTCTATTTCAGAGCTAACATAAAGCTTGACAAAAACCCATGTTCTTCTCTCCTCTGCTGCCCAGTGCAGGTTCTTATCTCAAAGCATGTGTTTTATTGAAGTCACTTGTTGACAAACCAATATTAGTTCTGGTCTGAGAAAAGTCAATGGATAAAACCACAAGTGATTTAATCTAAGTTCACAATTAAACTCTCCAGCTGCCCTGTGACATATAAATCATCATCATACCAAAAGCCACACACTTAGCAAAATCAGAGTGCTGGATTTTAAACAAGCTCTACTTTCAAATTCATCACTACTGAAAAGTTTTCCAATACCAAAAAGTGGCTGACTCTTAAATGCTCATAAAGGAAAAAAAAAAGGGAATGCTAGCATTTGGAATTTATTAAGGGGGAGAGAGGAGTCACAGAGGGGGATCTAATTAGCAAAAATGCATTCAAACATGATTAATTTGTAATCCTGGCACCAGATGTATTCAACCAAATGCTATACTTTACGAGACAAACACTAGTGAGTTTTACATCTGTTTCATGCTAAGATAACATCTGTTTTATTCACTGAAAATACTTTTCCAGTTCTACAGCAATTTATACTTTTCCTAGCATTCCATGTCTATAAAAACATACAGACTTATGGGTAAACACTGTGAGAGCACATGCTTATCTGTCTGTATCTTCACTTTGTGAGGTGGTAACAAAGAAGTTATCACTGTTCCAAGGGAAAAATAAAGAACACATTCCTCTGGGACACACAGAGAGCTGCTTATTATTTCAATTTATGCAATTGCATCCTCATAATATTAAGCATTCACAACCAAATACAAAGGACTTTCTCTCAAGGGCAGTGCAAAATTTTAGAGCTTCTGATTTCTCAAACTCCTTAAGCAAGTCCTTCAGAATGCTGAGCAAGCAGCCAAAGTCTGAGTTGAGTTTTTCTATAAATAATGAGCATAAATAAAGCTCCGATTACTTTTCTTTTTTTGAGATTGCTAGAACAAAATCTGTGTAACTGAAACTATTTATTAGTTTTTCAATTTAAGACCAGGAAGATTTGAACATTTTCTCAACACACAGCTGCTGTCAGTGTTCCCAGGTGAGAACAAGCCTTCAGCAAATGTATTTAATCCTTTGAAAGCTCTCCTGGATGGCAACATACAGCCCATCTCTTCGAGTGGTGTGCTCCAGATCAGATCTGATCCAGAGTAAAAGCACCCCTAGCACCTCGACAGGCACTTCTGTGCAGAAGTACTGCCAAAGTCCTGCATGCCTGAGTTCCCTTCATGCCTGAGCATTCACTTTGTGCAGTTCTCATCACCTGTCTCCCTGCTTTTCTTCATGGAATGATTTTGTTTGGGGCTGGAAGGGACCTAAAAGCCCATTCAGTGCCACCCCCTGCACCATCCCAGGCTGCTCCATCCCCAGTGTCCAACCTGGCCTTGGACATTTCCAGGGATCCAGGGGCAGCCACAGATTCTCTGGGCAATGATCTTTGGTTTGCATTCAAAATGTAGAAAGGGACAATAGGAGCACTTCACAGACTAAATCCTGGCACTCCTATCCTGAAAGACTTACAATCTTATATTTTGATTCCTGACTTTCTGCAAGCAGTAATTTTATTAAAGGAAAAATCAATATCAGTATCTAAACTCGGAAGGGATGAAGAAGAAATGAATGCTCTGAAGATTATCTGTTTTTCTTACAGTATTAATTTGCTACGTGGCCTTGGCTTATTCCTGTTCAAAGTGTCTTCAGAATTTGCAGTTGAACAAGCAATGGCTGACAGGAGAGGTGGCCCCTCATTTTTCTATTTGCATAGCAGATTCTGTTCCCAAAAGATGCCACACTGGAGGGGCAGCCACTAAACTGCTACTGAAAATCACTGAAAATAGACAAGCCATTTCAGATGTGTTATGCCAGAACATTTACAGAAAACTGAGAAAGAATTTTTGGATAAGAAATCTGTTTTGACTTCCACCATCACAAACAGAAATGTTTGTTGGTTTAATGTATATGAGAAGAGATTCAAATTTTTTTCTTAAAAATTAGTTGATCAATTTAAGTGATTGTAACCTGTGATCCCTGCTGGAAGGGGACACAAACACAGCTCCTGACTAGGTATCATGATACGCTGAATCTTTTCTGTTTCATTTTTTTTTTGGTCATTCTTTCAGGAAGTCTTGAAATAAAAAAAATCAAAGGAACAACTGTGTATTTCCTTCATTGCATATTCCTTCATTGCATAAATCACTCTTCAAGATGTGCTTTTTCAGTTTTTCTGATAAGAAAACAATGGTACATCTTTCTCCTGTGACCATGGCTAATGGATAATAGCAGGCACATTTACCAGCAAACAAGAACAAGGCTCACACACAGAGCAGCAGCTGAAATCAATGCACTGTTGAAAGCAATATTCAAAATACAGCACAACAGTTGAACAACAACCAGACAGTTTTTCTACTTGGGTGAACCATTGCTGGAAGACACCCAAATCTGAACTGGCTTTTGATGAATTGCAACAGAAATTACAGAAAGGCAATCACTGCAAGTGTGTGTGCAAGTCCTGACTCCAATTATTTAGGAGTTAGGAATCATGACTTTGCATAATAAACTCTTTTTACTTCCCATTTTTAGGATTGAATACAACTGCCTACTTTTTAAACGTGCAGTTGAGGTGTTCATGTATCAGTGGGGTCTTCAGAACCAAAATTCCATCTTTTGCACCTAAAAGGTGCAGGTACAAACATTTGCCTGGTGCAGAAGTGTCAGGAAAACACTGCAGATTTCAAATAGAAGACAAGACTACCTTCATATGAAAGAAAAGATGACAGAACAGGTCTTCCATTACATCTCTGTATTAAGTTGCTACACAGATCCTTTTGGGCATGAATTTATCATCTGACTAATTGTAGCTTATTGGATGAAAGGAACAAAGTTCAGGGGAATCATAATTGTTATACAATTTTTGTATCAGATTTCAGCAACATAAATCCTCAAATCTGCCCCATTTACAGCCAGCTCAGGGTGACTGAAGTTAGTAGTTTAAAATACATGGAACTAGAACTGATTTAGAATTTTTCTTTTCTATGTTGCAGAGCAGTGATGTTGCTCTACTGTATTTCACAAGCATGGGGATTAATAAAACACTGGATGTGCATTTGTAATGCATCCATTTATTCTATGCTATGTTTAATGAAAATATAATGAAATGAGATCTCACCTCTGTATTTCACTAATCAAGGCAGGCAATAATTGTGGGGCAAGGATTAGACTGCAGCTCCCCCTTCTGAGAACCTGGGCAGGGGTATGGACTAAAACAAAACTTACACTTTTCAAACTTTTGGAAAGTTCAGTTAATACCTGCAAAAATAGATGCTTTGGCCAAACTATAAAAATGTTAGAGAAGAAAGCACCTTTTGCACTTATTTTCCACGTGATTTTTGAGGGTCTTATCTTTCTTAGTATAAAGTATGTGTTGTAATGAAAAGATTAGCTGGTTGAGAAGTGCTGGAAAACATGTACCTATCCCTGGAGAGACCACACTCCTACACACAGGCACAGAGACAGCTGTGGATTGTTTTACAGATATTGGGATGAGCCTTCCTGCCTCAGCTTTGCAGGAAATTTCAGACTCTTCATATGCACTCCTCTCCCCCCTACCACTCCTAAAGCAGTATTTTGTTTGAAGTGAGCAGCACTGTGCAATCTCCACATGCATGCTCTGGTGGAGATCACATCCCTCTGAAGAAGGGACACTGTGAAACCAGGGAGTGTCTGCAGCTCTTTCTCCTTTACCCTGCTGCCAGATGAACTTAATGTTTCTCAGAATCTTTCCATCAAATTGGCTGAAATTGCTCTTGTTGCAGTGTTACCAGCTATCCATTATCCCCATGGGATGAAAGAACAGCTACAAAGACAACAGAATCCAGGCTCCAAAAACTAGAGGGGTTTCTTTCAGTTTTGATATCTAGTGGTATTCTAGTGTACTTAAAATGAAAATAATAATTATCAAACAAAACAACTGTTTCACACATTGAGGGGAAACTTAATTATAACTACAGAGCTGCTTATTTCAGTCAACTCTGTGCTTCTCTGGGTCAGTCTGACAGAATAAAAAAGATGCATCCATTATGTTTACACATTGCCACAAGTCCATGCCTGCTTGTACTTGGAAATATTCAGCACCTTGAAATTATTCACTACTTGCTTTTGGAAGGAAAAGGCAAACCCAAGGTGTATCTTCAATATATTGAGTACAACCTCTCTGTATAATAAAGGGAAGATAAGGGTGGGCACAACACAGTATTATAGGTATAATACAACAGCAACTGTTGCAGGAAATGCAAATTATTTGTATTAGGGGAATATAAATGTTTCTGTGCCACAAAAAGTGTAGCATAGAAAAGACATATTGCAAGGCAAGTATTCCAGTTAAATAAATGTACTTTTTGAACAATACAATACACAGACCTAGGAGAATGGATTTTAGGCATTTGAAAGGGAAATGACTCACCTGTTCTTTTCTCTGGTTAAATTTAGCTGTGGGTACAGCTGCATTATTTTCTCTGCAGTGATTCTACAAAAAAACTAGTCAGTCCTGGGTCTTGGGAATGGTTGTGTTGACATCAGTGAATGGCAGAAAATGTTTTGAGGGTTGCACATTTAGGATGACATTATATAAAATTAGTTTTGAGTAGCAAGAGACTGTTCCTAAACTGTATTACAAAATATTACAACAGTGGAAATACAATTCAGGAACTGTGTGCCAGGATTTTGCATACTTTTAACTGTTGGTTTTTAATTTTAGATTGCTTTGGAAAAAAGTAAGATGATTATAGAAAAAGATATAGCAAAATGTTGAAATTCTATTGTAGATAAAGATTAATTTTTGGAAGAACCATAGCTACAACTCAAACAGGAGCTCTCCAGCAGTATTTTTAGAGAAAAAATTGGGGACAGGTATTTATAGAACTGATGAAGTATGGTGGGAAGGGAAGCACAGCTTTTTTTAAATGGAATTTTTAAAAATGAAATATTCTGGTCTTGAGAGGGTTGCAATACAAATACCCAAATAAATGAAATTTCATAATGCTCATATTAATGCTCCACAAAACTAGGATGAAACTAGGAAAATGATTGTTACCTTGATATTGGAAAACCACAGGTCATTTTCATGCAGTGTAGCTACATAAACAGAAGTAAGAAGTCCAAGAGAGATGGCAACAATTCCACCAACAGTTATTGAGAGTATGCTCCACAGCTTTCCACCTGGAGGATCTTGGAAAAAAAATATTTCAGTCTGTAAGTGTGAAACATATTACTGAACCTATGGGGATTTTGGAAAGCCATTTATCCATTGCCTATGCTAGCACAGTTTACATTCTGCAGGTTACAGGACACCTGGTTTTAACACATATTTGTTTTTATTCTCCCACATAGGAAAATCAGAGTATTTTATTTACATACAAAGTGAAATAAATTGTGTCTTAATTGGTATACTTTAAATTTAAGGACACCATGATCCTGTACAAGTTGAGCTCCATGCCATAACTAATGTGTAAATCTGAATTGAAATATCTTCCAGAACTTTTTAAATTCAAGCAATACAGCATGACTGATGACAAAGCAAGAAATTCACAAGAAAGGTCTAAAAATAGCTGCCTTTTTTGGGGGGTTTGCTCAGATTTTGTAAAAAAACAACAGTGAAGGTTCAGAAGCCTCAGTAAATACCCACAAAGAGACTGAAGAGCAGCCAAAGCAGCCTTTGATGATGGTGTCATGCTCTGAATTGCAGATGGGCTCCTGCTGACACAGGAGCAAGGGCAGGGATGGGATGTGTGACCCTCCAGGCCTTCACCGTGCACTTACATTCCTGGGGCTTCTGTATTTTCAATGCTAATGTAAGGTTTAATATGGATTTGAGATCTGGAATTGTATCTTTGAAATGGCTTTTTCACACTATGTGTGACATCTGCTTAAGGGTTCCAACTGCAATTCCATGGAACTGAGGGCAGGGCTGCAGGAGAGCTATGAGCTCTTATTCTTTTTGTACATAGCCTAAGTGAGTTTGTGCAGAAACAACAACAGAACTTTCCTTTCATCTGCCCAAATGCAGAGAAACATTTAGAATTTAGATCAAAATATCCCTTAAAATAAGTTAATCTAAAAATCCCCCCCAAAAACAAGGAACTTTGTCAGCTCTAAAGCTATAATTCCATACAAAAATTCACCTAACCAGTTAAATTCAGATTTTATATGCAACCTGCCTATTTTTAAGTACATTTCATCAGCTGTCTTCAAATCCTTTTATGTTACCAATGATTTGGACTGGGATTCTTCGAAGAACTTTGGATGGCTTCATACAAGCTGACAGTGTGTCACCAATAATAAATTGAAACAATTTAAATTTTAAAACAGAGATAAGATTGACATGCAGCAATCTGCATGAGACCCTCTGTCTCATCCAATTAATTTTGGTGATATTCAAGTATGGAAATGCATTTAGCACAAGCCTAGCTCTGAGCTGTGCTTAGGACAGATCAAAACAAAAAAAAAAGCCATAATGTCACTTTGTTTTTCATTACCCACCAGGCAGAATTTTCCCATCAGGCTTCACATTTGTCTCCTCTGAAGGCTGATCTTCAGCTGCTTCTGTGCCTTTTCCAACCCTTCTCTGTCTTATGGTTGTCATGGTGTCAGTCACTTTAATTCATTATTCTTCAGCCTGACTCCTAAATGGACACACACAAGCAATGCATCTTCCTACCCAAGCAGTCACTTGATACTGTATGAAATATGTGAAAATAAAACCACAT
Organism: Camarhynchus parvulus; assembly: GCF_901933205.1. NCBI lineage: Eukaryota > Metazoa > Chordata > Aves > Passeriformes > Thraupidae > Camarhynchus > Camarhynchus parvulus. The sequence continues at coordinate 15,744,508 of NC_044581.1, read as the reverse complement.
CTTACTGACATCACAGACTTTGACTTCTAGAACTCTACTGTACATAAAGGCTGCCTTATCAAAATGCAAGGTTTGTCTTTAAATCTGTACCACTCAGCAAATTAAAGTACAGAAAACATTACCTTAGAATTATAAAGATTAATGTTCACCATTTTACATACTCTAGAACAGGTTTTTAGAATGATTCGTTATTTTGACTGCCCTCAGTTTTTTAGCCCTTGACTCAAAACGCACACCAGGCTCCCCTTTTTTAAAAAGTCTAATCCCTTCAAAGAAAAATTAGTCTTTTCAGCCTATTTTAATTGAGTGCCTAAAATAAGAAGCCAGTCATTTAAGTCCTGACTTTCAGGAAACACCCAAAAAAGGGGGTCAAAAGATGCAAAAATGATGCCAGAGAACACCTGTGTTATAAAAAACTAGAAACAGCATTAAAAGAACACTCGACGTTTTCCAAGCCGTAGAACTGAGACCATCACAAGCCCGAAAGCTCGGCCAGCCCCTGCCCTGTCAGGGCCAGGCGCTCTCGGCTCTCGGCGCCGGCACAGAGCTGCTGTCACCGGGCACCGGCGGGCAGTGCCACCCATCCGTCCGTCCCTGCCGGAGGCACCGCCCGCTCCGTCCCGGCAGCAACAGCTGCTCCCGGGGCCGATCCGACCCGGCTGCTGCGGGCAGCGCCGCAGGGAAGCGGCGCCTCAGCCGCACAACTTTGTGCGAAGCTTTGGCAGCGGGTGAGCTTCGCCTGCCCCTCACAGACCTGGGAAAACACGCGGGGAGCCGCGCAAGCTCACGCTGAGGAAGAGCGGGTTTGTGGCACTCCTGACAGTTAATTAATTAATTAACAAAGGCAAGATGCTCATCCCCGCCCCGCCCGCGGTGCCAGCGCCCCTCGCACGGCGCTGCCGCAGGGCTCGGCTTGGCCGGGGCGGGCGGCTCGTACCCGGCCCCGCCGTCGCGAGAGCCGGGCCCGGGGCAGGGGCAGGGCCGGGCCCGGGGCTCCCGCGGCCTGCGCGGCCCCGCGCGGCTCCCCCGCCCGCTCCCCGCCCCCGGTACCTGCGGCCGCTGCTGCCGGCGCTGCTCCGGGAGCTGCCCGGGCCCCGCCGCGGGCACGGACGGGAAAGCGAAGGGAAAACGAAGGGAAAGGGGAAGGGAAAGGGGAAGGGGCGGGCGCGGCGCCGGGCGCTCGGCCCTGCCGGGCGGAGACCGAGAGCCGGGGCGGGCACAGGCGCCCGTCACAGGCCCGGCCCCCGCCCCGGCTGCCGCTCCATCGCCGTTCGAACGGGCCCGGGCGGGCGTGCGGCGGAAATCCGGCACTGCGAGGCACGGCCGGCGCTCCGAGCCTCGCATCCCCGTGGGAAAGGGGCTGCGGGGCCGCTGCCCGAGGGTCGCGCTGTCGGAGGATGCTCTGCTCAAATAGTGCCCTAGAATTTATTTGTAGTGTTTTTTAAAATGTGTTTCTCACCGCCCCTCCCCCCCCCCCCCGATACAGTTCCATATATGTGTGATTTTAAAATTGAAGTTAGAGTGTGTTCTGTTCAACACGTTATAAGCTCCCCTGTATTTCTTGCTTAACTGCACCATAAACGTTTAGAGGGGGAAAAGACCTTTTGTAGCTGGAAGATAACGGCAATGCCAGACTTTGTTCTACTTAATGGGTACGACCTACCCCTGCAGTAAGTCTTGATTGTAAGTTTTATTTGCTCTGTCTTTAGTAATTGTAGAAAAAGCCATGCCCCATGAAGCCATAACCAACAAACCAGCTCCAGGTCCTATCACAGGAGGCTGATTTCCCAATAATCCATACAAATTCTGTGGAATTGTCAGAGTTCACTTCTTCAGGACAATATTTAGTTGATTTTCCATCACAATTTTATAGTACAGCAGTACTTCTTTTTCTCTCTTGGTTCATTGAAAAACTTAGTATTTCAAGCAGGAAGAGCCATGAAATTCACAGAAAGCATGCTCAGAGACAGCAAGAAAATGATGTGTAATCATCCTGGTCATTCTGAACTTTGAAACCATTGACACTAGAAATCAGGAAATTTTTCAGTATCTGCTCTGCGTGCTTATTTTGTTTTGTAAGAATTTTTTAGAACCAACAGAACTATCTTCCTCTGATCGTCCTCCAAATATTGAAAAACATTTCTACTGTAAGTCGATTTAAAGCCATACTTCTTTTGGTTTTGGGTTTGTCTTTTTTGAGCAATAAGGCAGGTCATACATTTGTGGGGAATGCTTAAACTAAGAATGAAAACGAAATAAATATGTGCCTTACCATGGGCAATAGATTCACCTTCCTTTTGTCACTGCCACATCCTAGATGTCATGTGTTTGTTGTATACGTACAAGAAATTTTACAGTGTAGATAAACACCTTGAGTGCCTGCAGGTTTTTGTGTAAAGCAGATAATGTACTTACATTTCTAAGAAGGGCATGCTGTGGAAGATATTTCCTGGAATAACGTTTCTACTTCTCCACTACTTGTAAAGAGGCCAATGCAAAGTAAATTCTACAAGACCAAGCAGTTACAGAAATGGTTTAGAAAACATAATCAGTGAAGAGCTTTAGAAATCCCAGAGAAGGGGGGAGTTGTCTTAATTCTCCTGTATTTTATGACCCCATGCATGGATGTAATGGATTTGTAATGTTTCAAGTATGAGAATCCAGAAGAACTAAAAAGCTCCCAGATGGATATTAATATCTAAAAGTTGTGTTATAAAATGTAAATTAAAAGTCACCAAACTGTAGCTTGCAATCAGTAATACTGATGATAATATCATAACTGTATTGTTATAATACTGTTGCAATGCTGGCTTCTTACTTGCCAAAATAACAAAAGGATATTTGACAATATTCTGTTTGCTCATTCTCTTCCAACTAGATCAAAGTAGTGGAGCGTTCATGTTGGCACCAAATTAGCCATAATCCCAGCAAATGCCAAACATCCACAAACAGGAAATGGTTGGAAGAAACTTTAAATTCAGTTTATTTGTGTTTTCTCTTGGATTGTACTGTAGAAAGAGCTACCACGAACTAGAAAAGCAGGAGGACTGAAGTTCTGCCCCAGTAAATTTTAAGACTAAACCTGCAGTGTTTTTGAGTTGCTGTTCAGCAGCCTTGTGGTTTGTGGCAAACATGCCAAACTTCTGGGTTCTCACTTTGCTCAACTTTTAAAGCTTTTCAGGTCCTGAAGTTTTTGGTTTTGGGGAAAAAAAATCTTGGCTTTAGCAATTGTGGATTTCATTAGCTAGCTAACCTTAGGTCAGTTCTAATGGTGTGTCCTTTCCTCTGTGTGACAGCTCTTTTCCAAACCTGCCTCGAAGGGATGCAGAACAAAGGCTCCCTGTGGTGCATCAGCTTTCTGCAGCAATTGCAGCCCTAAGCACTTGCCAGAGATCTGGGACAGAGTGATTGAACCCCACTGCTGTGTGCCAGGGCTCTGGCTCCTTCTCTCCCAATTCCCAGGGCTGTTCCACCCTCACAGGACCCTCAGTGCCCAGTCCCACCTGTGATCACTCACGGCCAGGTTATTTATGGGGGGAGAAACTTCTGAGAAGGCTCTTGGGCTTTGTTCACTGAACAAGGAAGGTGTTTTAGCCCACTGAACAGGATAATACCTGGATGCCACATCCAACTACAGAGCTTTTTTCCTCAGGTTTTGCATTAGAGAAAATATGAAAAATCTGCATGACACAACATTCTGTAGTGTTGCATCTAAAGCCATTTGTAGTTCCAGCCTTTATTTCAACATATTTGGCCCAGGGCCCTAATAATAACAACAAGAAAATGGCAAAAGATTGCTTGTTTATGTAACTGATACCAGCAGTGGGTATCCCGGCCATACTGTCTCTTTTCTCCCCAGCAACACCAACTGACTTTATTTTTTCCTGAGAAAGATGGGAAGAAAAGCTCCAGCAAGGCCAAGAAATATGCTGTATATTTAAAAATAGGTTTCAAGATATGTTTTAGCTTATGTGATGGAAAAGCAAAAGTCAATCACCTGAAAAAAAGCTGATTCAGGCTTTCACTCTTATTTAAATTAGGGAAAAATTCCTACTAGTTTCATTATGAATTTTGAATTTGCAGTTCTTCAGCATGGTGCCACCCTAACTGCATGCAGGCTTACAAATATTTTGGCTTAATAGTTTCATATTTCTTCACCACAGTTACTTTGATAAAACTTGTATTAGCAGTATTTAAACTAGTAATAACAACTAATACTAATAATTTCATACGACAGTAAGAAATGGCAGTAAAGTATTTCAAATACTTTTTGACTTAACAGATTTTCCCTCTCTCTAAACACTGGTTCAGTGTTTGGATTTTCTATATTCATATTTCATAGAGGCCAAATAAAAGTGACTAAAGAGTTTAACAAAAAAAAGTTTATTACCAAAATACAATATTAAAGTCAATACGTGACAAACTCCTGTAAAGCAAAATAAATTATTCTACCATTGTACAGTATTCCAGAAGGTAGTTAAAGTAGTACTACAGACTTTGCTTCATCCTTCCAAAGAGTTGCCTATCAGGAACACAATCCTAGAGAGAGCTTAAGGCATGCAGCTTAATGTGCTGGATAACTTTATAAAACAAAACTCATCCTATTTAATAAGATACAGTATCAGAATTAACTGCAGTCTTTACATGTCAGTTTTCTAAATTTTTTATACTTTGGCTATAAAAGCAGTGCCATAGTGTTACAATACTTTTTCTTAAAAAAATACATGTACCCATGTCCATGAATATCAAATGCAAATGTAAATTTCTATTAAATATATCTTAACAAATGTTACTTTGAGCACCAACTGTACATTTCTTCAAATGATTAAATAAGTGCTTATGAAAGAGGAAAATACAATAACTCTGACTGAATCCCACTCTATTTTTCCAGGTCAAGCATAAATCAGGAAGATGAAATATGCACCCATTTTTCAGTAGAGCCAAGTATGAATGAAGTTTGCTCTTTAGTGGAAGTACAGGCATTGCAAACAAAGCTGCAAGGTAGAGTTTGTATCACAGAATACAATCTAATTTGAACAAACAGCACGTGAATAGCTGATCACCTGATAGTGCTGCGACCGAAGAGACAAAAATAGTTTAAAAGCTTAAAGAAAGGGGAAATCTGCAGTGTCAGTGACTCTAAAATGTGCTTAAAACCCCTTACAAAACATGCAACCAGGCCAGCCATACACTTTCGAAAGCAGATAACCTGAGAAACAATTTGCTTTCAGAAAAACCAAGCCTATAATTATTTCACATGCAGGACTTCTGACAAAGTCCCTGGGAATTGTGAGTGGGTAACTAATGGCAAGCAGCAGGGAGACAGCTAAAAAAAGTAAATCTCTGTGCATATGGGAAAGAATTCTTTGTTGCCATTTGTCAGGATTGATAATGGCTTTTAGAGGCAAGTAGCTTTCTGTTTTACAGGAACACATGGTCAAAAAGAACAGAGCAACAAGATGGCAAAGAACAACTGTGAACAGCCACATCCTGCTGAGGAATCTGTGACCTGATTCCTGGTGCACGGCACAGAACGCTGCCTGTGTGCCTTCCACACACACCAGAGCTGCTCTTCTGCATTCAAGGTTATTGGCTTCTGAAATTTTGGTTCATTGCCATCTCCTTTTTAGCTTATGAATGCAAGTTTTTCCTTTTTTATCTTTCACTAGCTGAGCAACTTTAACAGAATTACACAAAAATAACAGTGTGGTAAATATTGTTTCTGTGAATACTGACTGGTAGTTTAGCATTACTAGGGATCTCACTGTCCTTTAATTTTTCAAACAAATGGGACTTCTGAGTGAGAAAGTTGAGATATATTCCAGATGATGTAGTATTTTCATATTAATTCTATACTCAAAGTATAATAGCAGTGTCAGTAAGACAATATGAATATCCCATTTAAAGTTCATTATCTCCTCTGGAATTTGGGATCATGTAAATAAATAATGTGTTTTTCAAACATAAAATCCAACTGTAGGAATATGAAAAATAACTATTAACTGAAAATAATGTATAATTAACTTCAAATGTGTATTTAAAGTATCTCAAAAATTCAACACAAAAATGCTTTGACCTTATATCCTGACTAATTCTTCAAGTCAAATGTGTACTTTCTGCTATCTAATTTATAAACAAAATAATACCTATTTAACCCAAAAGAAGAAGTCAAATTGAGGAAATTTCTTGAAAACAAGTATCAAATACACTTGAAGTCTTAGTGCTTTTACCCTGGCCTCTGCATTTTATGCTGCTTCATGACACTGTGACTTCTGGTACTGTTTTCTTTTCCTGGTTGCCACTTCCAGGCAGTGCTAGCACAATACAGACACTCCATGTGCCAGCCTCTCACATTTACAGCTGCAGCTGATTTCTGCTGCAGAAGGGTGTAAATACAGGAAGAAACCACTGTTTTCCTAAGAGTAAGGAACTTCATAAATACTGAGCTAAAGATCAGGTCACTGCACGCCTGTGTCAGCACTAGGCAAGCTGCTGTGCATCTGCCATTCATTAGAAGCAGGAATACATGCCTGAGCTAGGAAGTTTAAATCTGGCTGCCAAAGGGCTTCTTTGGAAGTGATACTACACTTAATGAATCTTTCAAAAAAATTAAGTAGCCAACTTAATCAATAACCTCAACAAAGTTGCCAGGAAACTAGCCAGTGTAATAATACTCCACATTGATATACAGATGAGTATCTTCTACTGCCAACTGCTGTAACTGTAAAAATAACACACAAAAAAACCCCACACTGTAATTTTAAAAGCTGAAGGTTTTAAAAGTGTAAGATTTCTATGTTTTCTTAGACAACAAAGTAATCTCTAATTCCCTTTATCAATCCATACTATAGGCACTAGTAAAATTTATTCAGTAAGCAACTGGATACAGTTTTGGCTTAAGACACTGTTTGCCATTTCTTTTTTTAAATATGATTTTCTACAGGAAGATTATCTTTCAGCTCATTATTTCCACAGTTACAGCTCTGACAGACAAGTGGGAAATTTGGCCAGCCAGTGGCATTTCAAAGAATGCCAAAGCACGTAGGCGTTTCTGAAAATCCCAATTTGTGCTCACCTACATCTTTTGGAATCTACATAGATTTCATCTACATCACTTTGTGGCAATTATTGTTAATACCTTGTTCTCATTAAAAACATTGCTCATTCCATACTGCAAAATAATCACCAAAAATGGAAAGTGACATTATAACTTTTCTTTTTTTATAAGCTTCATGGTGTCAAGAAAACCATGAAGAAACAACAGGTTATTGTTATAAAAATAATCTGTTACACACTATGAGTTGAAAAGATAGGAGTTTTGTAGTTAGGATCCAATCAAACAAATAGTTATTAACAAAATGCTTCTAGGCCCTTCACCTCCTGCTGCTGTATATCAATGGAAAGGATGGCAGTCTTTGTTGGAAAATTACATGTGAGTTTGTAAAGCCTTAAAAACAGACTGGGAAAAATGGAACTCCTTTGTGTGAATACAACACACACATGCCCTGGCCCACCTCCCCTCTCCCCACCTTCCAGGCAGGGGGGTTTACCAGATCACACTGTAACAGTTCTATCTGATCTGCTGCCAGATCATCTTTCAAAAAAAGAGGGTAAAAACCTTCTTTGCTGAATTACTTGGAAAACAACAAAGAAGGAGGAAGAAAAAAGCTTTTCAAGTGATTCAAAGCTTTCACACCTTTGGGTTTTAAAGTACTGTGCTAATGCATTATTACTGACTAGTACCTGACAGGAAATGAAAAAAACCAACAATCCTACATTCTTGGCACCATATAAAGAAATAACAGGTTAAAATGGATCCTTCTATTCTCCACACCTTGTATTTATCTCTTAAATGATTCATCAGTCCCTGGTTCAAACACTGTACTCCTACTGAAACAAGAACTCAGGATGGGAAATCAAGTTTTGCTTGCAATTCTTCTCTTTAGCAAGTTTCTCAGGCAAAAATTAGTAGAAAGAGAAAATATTCACTCTAGGAAATCCTCTCTTAACTTACTGCTTCACCTAGTTTGTATTCTGAGTCGTGCTGTGGTCCTTGTTTAGAATTATGTTTATGATTTCACCCTCATGTTCTTTCATATGATCCAGCAGATTTTCTTTGTTGGTAGACTCAAAACCACAAATGCAGCAGCAGAAGAGAAGAACACAGTATTCTGTGCCAAGATGGGGTAGAGTGGAGTTCTTTTCTAAACTGCATGAGGTATTCATCAAGGTAGGTTTTTCATTTTCATCAGAACCTGAAATTTCATTTGTAGTCTGGTTAATGGACTCTGTAAAAGACACCAGGTTGTCTGAACTTCCTATTATAGGTACTGTACTTTCATCTGTGCCTTCTAATAAGGTCTTGTCAGTGAGTTGTCCTTGAAACCTGAAATAATAATAAAAACCAAAACAAATATTAAAATATACAGCTGTTCCTTTTAGATAGGAACTTTATTTTGGGTCAGGGTTGGGTCTTTTGAAAGAGAATAGGGTGTGACAGTAAATCAGACATACCTACTGCTTTGTGAAATTGCATCATTAATAGCCTTGTTCACTTGTTCATAGTTATAATTTTGGTCACTTGCATGTTTCCACATGTGGGACTTCAGGGATGGAGGATGGCTACATACATATCCACAGAGAGAACATCTGGGGAAAAATGGAGAAAGGAAAAGAGAAACATTTCAAAGTCAATTTTATTAGTTTAGTAATGGTTTAGTTCTTCTGAAAGGATGAGTAACCAGAGAGAGAGATCCAACTGAACCATCTTCTTGGTCCCATTTTCAGTTTCATAACTGGGTCGTGTTAGTTTGCAAAGTTTCATCCCGAAATATAAGACTATTTTTAGGATCTGAGAACATTCTAATTTTTTTTTTATTTCCTAAACAACTGAATTGAAATCTTATCTGTTTGACCTGATAAAACTGCGTTAATACTGCAAAATGCAGTCCTTCTGCTGAGTGCAGAAATAGGGCATCTGGCAGGGAGGTGGTGAGCTCTCTCTGCCACTGCTCTGAACCAAGCAGGAGCTGTGTAATTAGCAGTAATTATGTCAATTGAACTAAATCAGTCTTTGCTGGTATAGCAGGTATTAGTTTATTATGGATCACAGAGTTATTGAAGTGGGAAGGGACCTCTTGAGGTTGCACAGTCCAATCCAGCCCCTCAAGCAGGATCAGCAGGTTGCTGAGGGCAGTGTCAGATTCTGAATAGATTCACAGATCAGGATTCAGGCAGGTGATCATTTTCTCCATAGAGTTTTCCATCAGCTCTGGTACCACAAGACTAAATTTTCTATTTCCCTGTAAAACACTCTTATGCAGTAAAGAACAAAACCCTGAAGAATAAATCCTATTGACAGGGAGATGCAGTGTATATTTATGGACAGAAATAACCCAAGACTGATCAAATCCTATATAACCCTTTTCATGCATGAATATACATCAGAGGAGGTTTTTTTACATGCTTTTTAAGATGATAAATTAGTCACCTCAGTGTGAAGGAGATGAGTGATATTGCATGACATCACTTCAGAGCAGGATCTGTCTTTTTGTCTTTTGGATAAAAAAGCTATTTTGCGGAGCTACCTGCTACTTGGGAAGGCTTCAGTTCCCCAAATCCCATGGAAAAGATCAGAATCAATTGAAGGTGACCTTGTGCTAATAAATTATAACCAGGAATGCAGCTCTGCTCAAGCAATGTGAGCCCAGTGTGTTACTATGATTGTGTTACCACAATGCAAGTCAGTTTTTTTAAGACCTTTTCAGAAATGTAACCTGGAAACACAAGAAGGCCTACATAAAACCACATTTTACACTACAATTCAGTAAGGCTTTATGACTTTTCTTAGTGACAGTAGGGTATAGTCCTTAAATGCCCTGCAAATAATCATCCACAGAAAACAATTTCTGCTCAGCAGAAGATTGCAGAGAACAGCAAAACTCTCCCAAATGAGGTGAAAGCACAGTACATTACCTTGCTTATGGAGCAAGGTAATCCTGTCCTGCTGGGGAACCATGGGTGTGTCCTTCTAGCTCACTCTTCTCTAGGATCCTATTTGTCTCTTTTCCTTCTAATTCGGAGCCTTACAAAGAAAATGGCTGCTTTCAAAGCTAGGTGAGTCTATTCTCAGATTGGAAATCCTAATATCTCTAATGAGGCTGTTACAAAATATGTCATTAGATAAAAGGCAGACCTGATAGTTAATTTATAGATAAAATTGAGCCAAAATAATTTTTTTGTAAAACACAAAGATCAACAAATAATCTTAATTTCATTTAATGTGCCCACTAGTCTCACCATACCTACGATTTTCTGTGTCACTAACACTGCTTGGTCAGTGATTTGGGAACACAATCAATGAAGCCACAGCCCAGTGTCCATTTTTAGTCCCTTTTACATACTCTCATTTTTTGAAGCTCATTAAATTACTCAGGTGATTTACTAATAAAATTTACTTTGCTGAGAACAGTATCTTTTGAGCCAAATACTGTTGACTATTTAAACATATAGTTCAAATCAGACACAGAAATTCCAACAGCTTTCAGTATACTGCACTACAGTTAATGATCATACACTTACAGTATATGCAACTTTCTCAGAGAAACAAAATTATTTACCACTGAGTTTAGTAGTAGAAGCCTTTCAATTCCATAGCATGACCTGCCCTACAGCTTAATTTGTGCTGAATTATTAAACTCCACTGTTCAGGTGTATTCTACATTGATACACTGAGGAAACAATTCTCTCACAGCTTTGGATAGACTAATTCCTTGGGGATCAGGGACCAAAGTGTGGAGGTTTCCAGTAATCCGTGGTAATACCAAGAGCAATACTATGGGAAGTATGACAGCTGAGCAAATACAACTTAATGCTTCTAGGAACATTTGGGAAAAATGCAGTGGAAGAACTTTTAAATTGTAGAAGCAGCTTTTCTTGAGGAGAAACCTCTATATGAGTGTGCTTTATTTAGACTTTTCGTATTGCCTGTAAAATCTTCCACTAAGAAATATTCATAAGATTCCCAATTTTCTTTCCTTTCCCTTCCCAACTTCTCTTTTTTGTTACAAATTAGTAGTAGGCAATTACACACATTTGTACCAACTTTCTCATATATCTATAAACCACCCATATCTATGGACAGACTATAAGGGACACTCATCCCTTAATGGCTGTTCATACTAAATCTTAACTAGGTGATGCCAACCTGGATTCCAACTGACATGTACATGCAAAGGCTGTGCCTAGACTGAAATACTAGAGAAAGCCAGGGAATGTTCCTGGATACTGGAATTTACCTGCCTATAATGTTAAATGTTAGAAGTGCCATGGCATGGTTTTGGCTCATACAATCTCCTAAACAATTCCAGGCATGCTTAGGTAATTAACATGGTCCAGAAACTACTTGCAATAGGCAGTTTGTGTGCAACCACCACATTCTGGAAAGGAAAAGCTAAACAGGTCCCAGAGGGACATCACGGACATGTTTAATCAGCCTGGGAATGCCATGGCAAATCCTTCAAAAAACCCCAAATGAATCTGTGGACCAAAGAATGACTCTAGGAGGGAAGGGAACAGGATCTGAACACTGCTTTAAGAGCCCCATTACATACTTGAACTGTTCCAAGAGCTGCACTGCCTGATGCTCCTGGGGGTGCTGCCTCATGTGGCACTTCAAGCTATTCATATTTGTGGTGGCGAAGTCACACACGCGACATCTGAAGAGACAACAACAAGTGACTGATCTGACCATTCACTGCTGGCACTGCTCCAAACCCCAGCAGCTCCCAGACTGCAAAGGTGCCTAGAAAGGCTGCAGCTGAGGACTAACCATATTTACAGAACTCCAAGGTATGACATTAACCTGCTGTTGGGCAGTGAGAATCTTCTGCAGCCCAAAAAAGCCTCCACCTTTCAGCAGGCATCACCAGGCTTACAGATTATGTTTCTTCCTGAAATCTCTCTCATGCCCCTCTCCTGAGGTCGGTAAGCATCACTAAGTGCAAGGGAGGTGAGGATGCAGGTGGCTGGGTGCAGCCCTTCCAAGGGCATAATGTGACCCTCAGAGCTGGAGGGGAGAGTATGTGCTCTATTTAATGCACCAGCAATGTTCTCAGGACATTGTAAAAGCCAAACCTGTAATAAAACACCAAGTTTCAGGGCTTTATTGCTGAAAAAGAAGTCAGTAACAAGATCAACATACTCAGATTTAAGTGCCCTAAGTGTGTCACATCGTGCCATTCAAACTTTCCCTTTTTTTTACTTCTGTCACAATATCTTTGTATAAAACCAATACATAGAACAGTCTGGATCTAAACTCAGATCCATTGATTTAGATCCCAAAGTATTACACAAATTCCTTATTATTCATAAATATCAATATACTACCACACAGCCTTCCTGTATCTACCATATTAAAACAGAAACCATCAAGCTCAGCTAAAATTCTTATGTATTTGTTTGAACTTTAGGTGATTCCTTTTTTTTTTTTCAAATGGTAAAATGTCCAGTTAGACAGTCTGTTCTATAGTGTGAAACAGTTTGAGACTGCTGCGTACTTAGCCTGAGAATACTCACTATATTTTTGAAAGGATTTAATTGTGCAGTATTAAAATCCAGAACATATCAAATCTACAGAAACACATCCTTTAAGACTCAACACCTTAGCTTCCAGGAAGTTTTGTCAAATAAATATAAAGTATGTTTACAGCTCTCAAAAAGGCAGCAATGCAGTAGGCTGCTGTTTGACACTATGGAAGGCTTGAGGAATTAATGTTTCAGAAGGAGAAATACCATAAATACTGGATCATTATGGTGTTCAGATGTGGCTCAAGTATCCTGCCAGGTTTTCAGATTTGTCTAAGGGGTTTATGAAAAAATAATAAGAGAAGCAAGGCAGATGGGTTGATTTGTATTTAGTATGCAGCAGTTTGTATCACCAGTGGAAAATTTCCAAGGGTTCCTAAATCAAAACAGGCTGCTAACACCAATTTGAAAACTACCACGTACAAGACACTCTACAGTATCTGCTGCTCCAACCTCACTAAGTAATAAATAATGGTAATAGTGAAGGTTCTGAGGAGAAAACAATCTATTTGTATTCCACACTTGCTCTCTCAGTAAACATCTTGTGAATTTTTGCTGGTGTTATGGGATATCATTATAATGCACAAATCAAAATACAACATATCTTCAGGGTTTGTTTATCCAAAAGAGAAAGTCCCTGCCTTGGCTCAGCCTTTCAAGGTGTTGAGTTTCCAGAATTTACACTAAAGACAGGAGTTTACACTAAAGATCAGCTCAAAAAATGTATTGACTCAGATCTGTTTTCTAGCCACTAGAGAGGGACAGAGATCCACACTGTATAAGCACAGATTGAATTTGGGGCAATTTATGCAGCAACCAATAGGAAAATGCAGGATTTATTTTTTTGCTGGGGACCTCAGCAGTGGTATTACACGTGATTTTAGGTACCCAAGTTCCTATACAAATCCATATAATACCCTTGTAGAAAACCTATAAAATATGATCCTGAGTATGTTGCTATTGTTAGAAATCAGTGAAAAAGATGAGGCACTTGGTGACAAGGGCAGGATTTTCCCACACTCTGTAGCAGCTGATGTATAAAGCAGTAATATGACAATGGAGAATGTTTTGCAATAAAGCAAATCCAAAATGAAGTTAGGTGTGCAAGAGTTTTGAGAAATATATTATTACTGTTGGCCAAGGTCCAGTATTATAACAGAATTATCTTCCTCTCCACATGTGAATGCTTCAAACTGAAAACAGGCAGAAGACTGCCACAGCAAAAGATGCATTCTGGAAAAATTAGCAAATCTTAATTACATAGTTTGAGTCAGGCAGCAAGTGTGTCTCCTTCAGTAATGTGCAGTAGAATAGTGTAACTGCAGCTCTTTTCCAGCCCCTCTGCCAAGGGCATGAGCAGCCAGTGGCCCTGGCAGGCTGAGGCAGGCACTCACCTGTACGGCTTGTCCGAGCTGTGGATGCGGCGGTGGTTGCGCACACCCACGTACGTTGTGCTCGTGTAGTCACACACATCGCACCTGAACAGCTTCTGGGATGGACACTTGCTTCCTACTGGAACAAAAGCCAGTACTTTAGAGAGCTGCACTCAGCATTGTGTAAGGCATTCTCAGATTATAATTTCATCACAACTGAATTAGGAAACACGAATTTACATTTTAAAGCAATGGTTTAGAATGTTGGTAAAGAAATATTTAATACTTTTAAAGTATTTAATAAGACAGCAGACACAGAGGTAATAAAGGTATGGTTCATTTTACCATACTGTTTTGCATTTGCCCTGCCATTTACAGGAATTATTGTAATTTTAGGAAAACACATTCTTTTTCTCTATGTGGACATTTCCCTTCTCCCTGCAGATGGGTGAAGTCCTGTGTTACAGCAAAAGGTGATAATATGTGGGACTGCTGAACCCAGCAGTTTCAGTGCTTTGCAAAATGCACCAAATCAAAGGAAAAGACTGGGATTGAGAATGGATGAGTTTCAAACTGGCAAACACAGAAAAGAAAAGCAAAAGACCTCCCAAAGCCTCTAAATCCTTTTTATCATCCAACACACACTCACACTTTCTGAAAGATATGAGATGATAAAAAAATAGATATTGACCAGATGTCTTAATAAGTAATTTGGAACTTCTCCAAATTACTAAAAAGGAATTGTAACAAAAGTAATTTTTTCCTTCCAGAATGAAAAAGACTCTTGAAAAATTAATGGTTGCAGAGACAAAGGCTAATGACTCCTTACACAGGGAAATGTGTGCCCACCAGTGCACAGTTGGAATATTTTTGAGATACAAGCGTGTACATTTTAACAGCCCTGTTCCTGTTCCCTCACTGAATAATGGGACTGATTTGGGTTAAGATATTAACATTTGGGAAAAGGGATGGCATTTTTTATGCAGGTAATTTTCCCATTCCAGCATATCATGCTGTACATGTACCTCGTACTTTTTTTTTAGGCTGAATTTTCTCATTATCAAAACAATTAAGAGTCATGATGGTAAAACTCTTTTAAAGAGACATTTCTTTTCCCACACGCAGGCACTGAATTATGCCAAAAAGGGTTCTAGATATATTATTCTGATGAATACAGTCACACAGCTTCAATAGTAAGGAAAAATTACAACTAATTAAACTTTCATTCCAAAATTTAGCACTTTTGGTTCAAGATGCAAAGTAATTAGGTAAGTCTGATAACCCCAGAGGGTTATTGTGAAGAATATATAGTATATCATATAAAATAAAATAGCAGTCTGAATGCAAAGATAGGGAAATAAAATTGGAATATTTCTGTGTGTACCAAGATAACCACAAATATATTTCCTATATTTCCATTTAAAACATGACACAGTTCTCACTCTTTAACGCTCTTATAAGAAAAAATATGGAAGTAATACACAGCAGGCACTCTGTGCAAGTCAACCTTAAAGCAAAATATATTGGAATTTTTCCTACAAAATGCTCAAAATTTATTAATTTGTTTTTCATTTAATGTAAAAATTATCAGAACAATCCTAATTATTTACTTGAAGACTTTGGAATTTATATTTCTGCATTATTGTTTTTGAAAACACATTCATGTAGGAGACCTCAAGTGGATCAAGGACACTCACTGGGCTGCAGATCCATGGGAGAGCAGGGGCTGTGCTCTGCCTGAAGGGGTTTTCCCTCTTAAATCCTGCAGCTTTAGAATGAACTGCTTCCAAATGTATTTTCTGTTACAAATTTGGTATTTCAGTGGGCAGGCAGTTTAAAACCAACAGTAGCTAATGAGATTTTTAGAGCATTATGCAAACATATTTGCTACAGCATAGTTTTAAGATGCTCGCACCCAGCAGCACACACTTAGGAGCAATTATTTATACCAATCACTACTTTATATTTATTCCTTCCAGAAAATGCACATAAATTATAATACATCACATAGTCTCTTGCTGTTACAAAATAGCATTTGTGTCCCTCATCCCCTCAACTGGCTTATTTCTTGTGGGTTTGGGGCCTGTTTTCCTTTCTGGATGGAGAATCTCAGGTTTCCTAGAAATGAATATGGAAATGATAGATCTTTAGATCTTTGCTGCAGCAGCAGTAACAGGTGCTCCTCTAATGCTGCTTATTACCCTATTCCTTCATTATTAGACATTTACAGTCTGATCATATCCAGTGTCATAATGCTCCTTTTAATTTATTGTACAACCATGATGAATAAAGAGACTTTTAGGACTAACCATTTCATAAACAAGAAATGAAACTGCTCCAGCTCAGGCATCTTTCACATAAACAGATGCTATGCCATAAACTTCTTTGTTTTGTGTCGCTTTATAGGGATGACATCTGTTTGACAAGAGATTGCTGTACTGCAGTGGTGCTGCAATTTGATTATAAATTGGTTCTGAAATAATTTAAGCATTCCACAGTATGAGTTAATAAAAGTTTAAAAGGAGAACTGTTTTCATTCAAGCCACATTCCTAAATTTCATGTGGGGTAAACAACTAAAGTGCATGGCTGGAACACTTGTATAAGGTAATAATAAGGAAAAAATATTTATAAAAACATTTCCTAAATTAATTGAAAGCAGGCAGATTTCTTGAACAGGGGGTTCCCTTTCATGGAAGCTAAAGTATAAAATCAGGATATAAACTGTAAAACAACCTCATTAAACATACTAATTTCAAAAGCAGATAGGACTATTGATTTTCACATTACCAGGAGCTGAGCTCAAAAAGTATAGTATTTCTCCAAACCTGACACGTTTCAGGCATTGCAAGCTAGTTATTCCTGTATCAGAACATCTTTAGGAACACTGGTTTACAGCACACAAAACACTGCCAGAAGTAACAGTCCAAGCTGTGCTTGTAGATATTTGAAACTTATTAAAGTAACAATGTTTTATTTCCTATCACTTCC
This sequence comes from Camarhynchus parvulus, assembly GCF_901933205.1. Taxonomy (NCBI): domain Eukaryota; kingdom Metazoa; phylum Chordata; class Aves; order Passeriformes; family Thraupidae; genus Camarhynchus; species Camarhynchus parvulus. The sequence continues at coordinate 15,727,561 of NC_044581.1, read as the reverse complement.
ATTAAACATTTATGCTACTGCTTCTGCAGAAAACCCCCAGTACGTAATAGGAAATGTTCCCACTCTGAGCAGAGCCTCCCTGGCCATTTCCCTGACTCCCCCTGGCTTTGAATGGCTCTCTCAGGTTTAGGTCCTGGGATGTACTGAGCACTACAGATCAATTTCCTGAATTTAAATGCCTTCTGCATTGATGAGAACAAAAAGGAGCTGGGAAGGGTCATTCTGCCTGAGGATGATAAGGTAATTAACTCATATACTGAAAGCCAGAAAAGGATGCAGTGTGAGCTGAGAGAGCAGAAGGCAAAGCTGGGATCTTATTCTGGTCTGACACGTACCAAGTTGTTTTGGGCAAACCATTGCCCATCCAGCCTGGCTCCTGCTGGTCAGTGCCTTTTTTCACACGAAATTGCATTCATTTCAACAACTTTTGCACTCACTGAGCAGATGTAGAAGAAAGAGTAGAACCCAGAAATAACCACAGCAACCTAAGTACCATTAGAGTGCACATTTTGCTGTCTAAACAAACAAGAGAGCAGATAGGACAGAAAAGAGCTTTGTGCACAAAATGGGAATACTTCAGCTCACAGTTGCTCAGAGACTATCTAATTACTAGTATTTATCCATAATGCTCTAAAATAGCAAAATGCTAATAATTACAGTGTTGCCTTCAAAATAAAAATGCTGTAAATATTTTCAGTAGATGTAACTCACCAGAGAAGAGGATGCATTCATGCTGCAATGATACATAGTGGCTTTCCAGGACACACAACGGATTTTAAGGCCACATTTTCTCCTAAACTTCAGAATTTGGTTATTTTTTTCCCCTATTTGATTACCTTAATGCCTCAAGAGTTTGTTGGATTTGTTTTTGTTTTGCTCTTTGGTTTCTGTTTATGTTTTGCAAACAAACCCTATTAAATTAGAAGCAGATACACAATTAAACAAACATGAGGCTCTAAGCAACCAGGTCTAGTGGGAGCTGTCCCTGCCCATGGCAGGGCTTGGAAAGAGAGGAGCTTTTAAGTCCCTTCCAGCCCAAACCATTCTATGTCTCTATGAAAATGCACACCTACTGTTACCCAGGCAACTCTTACAGATACAGGTTGCATATTTAGAATGTCTTACATTTGTCTCGCTGGGGCTAAAATAAATGACTCATTTTGGGCATTACCATAATTAAACAGAAATTTCTAAACTCAGAAGGGATGGCATTGTATGCATATGCTGACAGTAAACTACATTACCATGGTGAGTTTAAAAAATGCTTTCTTTTGTTTAGGTCATTTGGAAAATACTATAGCTGCTGAAGAAAGGAAGGAAAAAAAGATTTTCTTCTTAAAAATCCAGAATAATATCGCATATAAGTTGTTTGTCACAAGAAGGGTTTAATTACTGGGTCTAAAAATATATCAGCTAACAATAAATGCCACCTCAAGACTGACTATGGTAAATTCTGCCCTCTGGAAAGAACATACATTTAAGGTTATGAACAGGCATGAAAGCATTTCAGCACAAGAGATCTTAAAACCAGTTACACAAATACAGCAAACAAGTAATGTTATGAGTGAGTTTTTGTAATTTCAAGTGTAAATATAAACAGTACCTTCTCTATCATCTGCTTCATTGGAAACTATGAGTTTGTTAGCTGTGGCTGTAGAGAAGAGATCAGGAAGACTGTGTTGTTCTCTTTCATGATTTCGCAGCTGGCTCTGAAAAAACAGTTCCTAATGTTAAAAAATACATTACAAACATACAGACTTGGGATATTGCAATCATCTGTGACATTGTTACTCAAGCTTTAATGACAACTGGTATGAAATGCATGTTAACATATATACAGATTATCCCTTAGGTAATTTTACTACAAAGAAAACAAGTAAATATCATGGATTAGTAACATAAAGGACTGGTGAGAGTGACTGAGAGGATTCTATGATTTGTGTTTATTTAGAAAATATATTTCCTTCTTTCTCCATTGCCACAGACAAGTGGCCACAGTTCTTCCTCCAAAATTACTGTACTCCAAAAGCAGTATGAGATTAGAGGCTTGTGTGAAAATTACCTCAATTTTCCTATTACCTACTGACTTAAGAATACACCAGTCCTGTTTCTACTTGCTTGGGGAGGAGAAAAGAGAGCCTTGTGCTACCCTACCTGTGTATTTTTTCAAACTAGGAGTAAATGACAATAAATATGGGAAAATTTGCATGACCAGTGCTTCCAAGGGGTTCAGCTGTACAGCTGGGTACTGATGCAATCTGTTCTATATTCCTGAGTACTGAGCTGAGTGCATAGGAACTCACTCACTAATGCTTAAAATAGCAGTTAGGAAAATGGAAGAAATGTATTATTCTGCTCTGGTATGTAATCTTTCAAATCTAAGTTCTACAGAACATCCAGAGCAACAAAACAGCAGAAAAAAAAATTCTGCTTCAATGTTACCCCCAAGTGCCACACTCACAAGAGGAAGGCATGTTTGAGCATTCTTTTAAAATTTCAGCTATTAAGTTCTTTCGTGTTTCCATTTCTTCCTGAAGTTGCTATGTGTGGGCAGAAAAACAAGACGGTATTATTATGTCTGTAAGATAATTCTCAGGAAAAAAGTTATGTGAGGAAGCAAGGTTATTTCAGTGGTAAAGCAGAATAATTACTGTTGAACTGTATATTCAGCACGTGCTGCTGGCAATAATCCCTAATGGTAATTACAACGAAGCCAGGATGTCAGACTGAAATAAGTTAGAACGAAGGATTGTAGCAGGCCCTGAGCCTGCAAGGGCTCCCTGGCGGTCAGAAGCCTAAGATAGGAAATGCCAAGTCATGGTGAATGGGCTAGAAGCCCCTCTTCTGCCTTTGGACCCCTGCTTATCTCTGTGTAAGACTATAGGTCACTTTCCTCTAACCCTTGCTATTGGACAATTTCTGTACCCTATATAAAGAGCTGCTTTTGCCCAGCTCAGGCAGAAGAGCTGTCACTGGGAACCTTCACAGAAGAATCAATAAAGACGCTCCTGTGGAACCCCACACAGCCTTCTCCTCTCTCTCCCTGGTCTGCCTGCCTAGGCACCTAGCAAGCTGAAAGAGCTGAAATCACAATGAGCTGATATCACTTAAGGTTGCCTACAATTATGAACCGCTTGGGAGCTCGCTCCGTCGTGAACAGCATGGCGCTGTCCGGACCCCGTGCAGCCTGCTGGGGACACCCCGAACCCCAGAAAGGTTGCAATAAGGGATCACCAGTTATTAAGAAAGCAGCGAAAGGGGTAATTTAGGGATTCCAGAGAGGCATGGGGAAGAGCTGTACCTTGTAGTGGAAGGACTCCTCGCACTGCTTGCACTGGTACATGCGGGCTTTGCAGTGGTTGATCATGTGGCTCTCCAGGCCCTTGCTGTCGCCGGCGATGTGCTCGCAGATGGGGCACTGGTAGGGCTGGCGCTGGCGGTGCACGCGCAGGTGCTGCTTGATGTAGCCCTTGTTGCCGCTGCTGTAGTGGCACAGGCGGCAGCGGTACGGCCGCTCGGCGCTGGGGATGAACTCCACCAGGCTGCTCCCCGCCACCGCCGCGTCCCCGCCGCCCTGGCACTGCGCGTTGTCCTGGAGCTCCTTCAGGATGTCATCGTCAGAGGCGTTCTGGTCTGTCCTCTCCTTCAGTTTTTCAATGACGGTGAGCAGTGACATACTGATGCCCATTTTAATTGGTGCTTCTGATAACTCCGGTCTGTCTTTCTTTATCTCAACTATTGCACATTCACTTTGGTTTAAGCCGCTGAACTCCTCTGAAGGACCCTTAAGTGAGGACACCACTTTGGAATGAGCCATGCATGGGCCATCAGCTCCTCCCTGTCCTGCACCTGCATCCACAGCATCTTCTCCGGTCAGAGCCCTGAGGCTGGACCGGGTCAGTTCTGCAGCTCTGATTGGCATTGTAACAAGAGCTTCTGCTGCTAAAGAGTGCAGTCTCAAAGACTCTGAATTTGTCCTCCTTCGTGCAGGAGGCACATTTTCATCAGCTGTTACATTTTTATTAGCGCTTAATTCGTTATCTTTCTTCTCGGTGTTATTCCATTCTATTATTACTTCTTGAATTGCATCTGAATGATAAACTTCAGCAGATTCTTCACAGGTAACAGAGGACTCCTCTGAGATCAATTTTTTTTCTGTTTCAATGTCAGTGTTCATTAAGAATGGCTTTTGTAAAACACTTTCTTCAGCACCTGGCAAACGCTCTACTATGACATTAACATGACCCTTTTTATTTGGACTACAACTGATGATTTTCTGTGCTGATGAAAGCAGGCTGTCAGTTATCATATTGTCTGGTTCTGTATCTGATACAGTCTCCTCTACAACCTCTGTAGTAGGAGAATGCACCACGGACTCAGTTAATATCTCTTCCTCTTTTACATTTGTTCCTACGGGCGATTTACACGACAGCTGCTCAGAATTGCAAATCTGGAGCTGAAGAGAAGGCTCACTATGGATATCAAGTTCACTGTTTTCCAAAGAGAGGACAACTGTATCCACACTCTGAGGTGTGTGAGTTACAACTGTCTCTGACAAGCTGGTGTTTTCATTTTCTTCCTCAAAGATGGGGTAGGAACAATCAACCTCCCCAGCATGTTTCCAAGCATGTGTTTTCAACATCCTCTGCTGACCGCAGGTGTACCTGCAAATTAAACACCTGTACATGCCATACTGCTCGTAGGTGTACCACTTCCTCCTACCCATTTCAGGCACAGCAGCAGACTGAGCTGGATCCTTACAGTCCACATTTCCTGTCTGATCAGTCCCTGATTTGACACTTCCTTCCACTGGCCCTTGCAGAAACGAACTGGTGACATTGACACACTGCTGCACTTTTGTCTGGATGCTGTTTTTGCCACCGTTCTCGTGGTGATTTTGGAAGTGGGATTCAAGTTCTTCTTGGCTTTTGGAGGCAAAATGACATTCTGAGCACATTAATATCACTTCATTTTTCTGCCCATGTTGTTTTATGTGTTCTTGTAGAGTTAAGAGCGAAGGCGATAGAAAATTACAGAGACCACACTGATAGCACGTCACCTTTTTTTTGCTTGGTGGAAGACATTCAGTCACAAAATAATCTGCTTGTAACTCTTCAGTCTTTTTAGTAGCAATCACAGAGAGCTCGATGGCTTTAGCTGGGATTTCACAGAGCTCGGCTGTGTCCAAGGACTGCGCAGAAGCGTCGGCATGGGAACGTTTCTTCCCTATTAAAAGGCACCTTTGTGACTTCTCACTTTCAACTATTTTGCTCAGCTTCTGGATAACGTGGATCAGGGGGTCAGTTTTACATTTTCTCTGGTCTTCACTGCTCTGCAGTGTTGGGCCAATCACTGTTTCAGAAATCAGCACAGCCTCCTGCTCCCCAATATTTGGCATCAATACTGCAATGCTGGTTCCTTCTTCCATAATACCTAGGAGAATGGGGGTTATAAAAATAAAGATTTATACCTGCACAATAATGAAAATACAGCCCGGTGCTATTTACATTGCCCTCTCTACTGGAAACCCAATTCCACTAAACTAATAAAAATTTCAGAATGGCTACTGAAATAGCCAAAGACATTGGGGACATTTAGTGGATGCTTTTCAGCTGCAGAGAATAATTCCAAGAGAGCCTCCAACAGGCTGCCTTCAAGTTGTACAAGGGTAGGACAAGTATTTTCAAGTGTAAGCTGAAGAACAGTGTTACAGCTATTCTCTTTTTCCTTACAAGCACTACACATTTGAATGCTCAACATTAAAATACCAATTGACAGTAACTGGTATATTGATATTTAAAAGCACAGTAGAATATGAAAATATATTCCTAATGTACTTTGATGCATCAATGCTCCTAAAGCAAATGACAATTTGCAGCAATATAATTTACAAAAATAGCAGTTTTTTTCCTTGAAATGTTAAAAGAAAGTAATTCTGTCATTTACTTTCATTAGTCATTTCACTATGACTATTTTAAAGACCATTCAAATGTCAAATCATACTTCTCATTATAAATGTCATTTTCTAGAAAACTTACTAATTGCAGCTACAATTTCTTAATTGTAGGGAAAACCAAACGGTACTAAAGTTATAAAGAGCAATTCTTTTCTGTTTTGAGGGAAAGCTACAGGCAGTTACTATTTCCAATTACCCCTCCTTTAAAAATATCAAACCATAAACCACAGGCAATGATATGCAGTGTTTGAGGTCAAACTGGAAGCCAATATACAAAAATGTACATGAAAATGTACTTTGTGTTGTGGGCAGAGCTGTGGGCTGGGGGGTGAAGGAGCTGGACAAAAGGTCTTACATTCGAATTTACTTCTCTAAAAATGTCTAGAAATAACCTATTCAAGTGCCACTACATATATTTTATACAAAGTTTTTATATACTACATATAAAACTGAAAACATAAAGAGATGAGGGATATTTATCAGTCATCCTTGAAAAATTATGGCAAGTAAATTCTTTTTTTTTTTGCAAGAAAGATACAGAGGCCAAAAAAGAATTTCCAGAACTGGTCCTAAAAACCCATGAAATCCATTAATTTCTACTTATGGATTTAGTGTAGAGCATTATAATGCACAGACACATGAGAGCAGGGTCTGTGGTGCCCCTTTCCCAGTACAGAAAAATTCTGGGCAGAACTACGTAAATTACCTTCATCTGCCATTCAGCTTACACTTCAGGCTATCATCAGAGCTATCAATATAAGCAATGTTAATTTTTTAGTATCATCTGCGCCTCATAAATACTTCAAGTTGAAAACTATTATTTGAAAACCCTAATTCAGTTATATAAAAACACTTTGGTGTTTGTTCCAAACTGTTTGTAACACATTTCACAACCATTGTGAAAAGTGAACAAACCTGCTTTTTCCCCTGAACGCAGATTTAATGAATGCTCAAAGCAGCAATGTCTACTTGAAATATTTTCAATTTGAAAATGAGTTATGGAAAATTGATGCTACCTTAAATTACCCTTGGTACTTTTAAAACTTTTTAAGTAATGCTAAATAGGCAAATATTTTCTCTACCTGGAAGCAGCACAACAACTAAGATGAAAAATCCTTGACAGAAGATCATAAAGGAAATATGCTGCCATGTACTGTTGCTATATCAAAAAGGCAAAGAGAGAGAGGACCTTCACCTGTAATATTTGGGATGCTTGGAGCTGATCCCCGTTACCAGGTGCATAACTACAGTATATATGTGTTATGTCACTCTTTGCTTAGCGTTTAATTCTTACTGTTGCAGACTTTGGTTTTTAGAGGGATGGTAAGAGCTGTACACAAGTTATCACACAGTAAGTTGGAAGGGACCCACAAGGATCAGCGAGTCCAGCTCCTGTCCCTGCACAGGAGCAGCCCCAAGAGTCACACGTGCCCGAGAGCGCTGTCCAAACCACCCACACAGTAATTAAAAAGCAATGTCTGGGGATGCCAAAAGGACGCGGAGGGAAGATGCAGCCCCGAGCAAAACGCCTCCGAGCTGCCGCTTCCAGCCCAGCCCAGCCCCGCGGGCCGAGCGCGGCCAGGCAGGGCGAACGCCTCCAGGGCAGGAAGCGCCGAGCACGCTTTGCCCAACCTGTCTCGCAGAGGGCGGTGCGCTGGTATCGCGGCCCCCGAGGGCAGGGAAGCTCCCCGGCCGGCCGGCCACCCTCACCGGGACGGCCGAGCCGCGCTGCCCGCCCCGCTCCGTGCCCGCAGGCGCCGCTCCGGCAGCGCTCCGGGCGCGGGGCAGCGGCGCCGCTACGGCCCAAAGCGAGCGAGGCCGGCCCGCCGGGGCGGCGAGCAGGGCTGAGGAAAGGAGGGGAGGGGAGAAGAGAGAACGGAGGCGGCCCCGGGCCCGGGAAGGCTCCGCCGGGAGCCGCTGCCGCCCGCGGCTCCGCACATGGGCTGCGGCGCGGCGCCCTAGGGCCGGCCCGCCGCCGCCGCGCCTGGCGCCCTGCCTTGCGCCCGGCCACCCGCTGCTGCCCGCCCGCCGCCGCCGCTGCCGCCCGCGGGCCCCGAGCCGGGCCGCGCCGCCGCTCGCCGGCACTAACGGAGAAAGCCCGGGGAGCCTCACCTCCGGCCGCCGCTTCAAGATGGCGACGATGGAGCCCCTGTCACGTGACCCGCGGGCCCCTGTCAGGTGACCGGCGGGGGGCGCTGCCGCCGCGTCAGCACCGCCTCCCGTTACCATGGAGACGGGGAGGGACAGGGCCGGGGGACGCGGGGTAGGAGTGGGTGTGTGTGTGAATGTGTGCGTGACACAGGGCCGGGGGACACGGCACAGGGGACACGACAGTGTGTGTGTGGCAGTGACACAGGGCCGGGGGACACGGCACAGGAGGGTGTATGTATGTGTGTGACAGTGCCACCGTGCCGGGTGACACGGGCAGCAGTCTGTGTGTGTGTGTGACAGTGTCACCGTGCCGGGTGACATGGGCAGCAGTGTGAGCCAGGACGATGTGTCCCGTCCCGGCGGGGCAGTGTCGCAGCCCTGTTGTCCCGGGCTGGCTGGTGCCACTGAGGCTCGCTCGGGCTCCGGGCGCTCCCTGAGGGCTCAGTGGGGCTCAGTGGGGCTCCGGGCGCTCCCCGAGGGCTCAGTGGGGCTCAGTGGGGCTCCGGGCGCTCCCTGAGGGCTCAGTTGGGCTCAGTGGGGCTCCGGGCGCTCCCTGAGGGCTCAGTTGGGCTCAGTGGGGCTCCGGGCGCTCCCTGAGGGCTCAGTTGGGCTCAGTTGGGCTCCGGGCGCTCCCCGAGGGCTCAGAGGGGCTCAGTTGGGCTCCGGGCGCTCCCTGAGGGCTCAGTGGGGCTCTGGGCACTCCCTGAGGGCTCAGTTGGGCTCAGTGGGGCTCCGGGCGCTCCCTGAGGGCTCAGTTGGGCTCAGTGGGGCTCCGGGCACTCCCTGAGGGCTCAGTGGGGCTCTGGGCACTCCCTGAGGGCTCAGTTGGGCTCAGTGGGGCTCCGGGCGCTCCCTGAGGGCTCAGTCGGGCTCCGGGCTCTCCCCGCAGCTCTCTGGGGACGGCTCCGGCCGCTCCAGCCCAGCGCCCTCCCCATCCCCACAGCCAGGGCCACGCGGCTCCAAAACACGTAGAATCTCACAAAAGGTGTTTTTTATTTCCCAGCACGGTTTTCGATGGTAAACACCTGTAGTTAAAAACTCACCAACCTCCACGTTTTGAGGGTAAAGCTGTCAAGAAGGTTTAGCAATTTGAAGTGGGCAGAAATTGAGAGATTTACATATACACTGCATGTCAGGGGCTGCCTTGGCAACTCCATACCAGGAATGGTACATGTGAGATATTTCATATAGACTGAAAAGTCAGGGGAATCATGAGCTTCAAAAGTGATTTCGAAAGTGCCTGGGTGATGGCAAGTAAAATCCAATCTTCATTTCCAGAACTGGATTGAAGTGTATTGATGTGGAGATTTGGATTTGGAGGGATCTGGTAAAATTGTAGGAACTTTTTGCAATGATTGAACTTTTTGTTAATGATTGTATATTGCTTCATAGACATTTGGTCTTTTGAAGTATATGATCTTTTTAAAATATTGTCAAATCAGATATTATTCAAGAGGTGGATTTGACCATCCTTTCAATAGGTATCTCTAAGTTTATTTTTTCTCTTTGACTTCTTGAATTATGAAGCTCTGTTTAATTATATAAAGTTTTAAGACAATTGAAGTCCTATCCTACAATCTCTGACTTGGTAAGAAAAACTCGGTAAGCCTTTGATAAGACTTAAAAAACCACCAAATTGCTGTCAGGAAAATGCCGGGATACAACCTGTCTTCTTAACACCTATTAAATGCATTTAACTGAAAAAAATTAAAGTAAACCTTTAAGCTGTATAGTATTCACAGTGTCAAAGATAGTAATAATAATCATGGCAACTTGTTTCAGCTTTTTCTGCCATATTATGTAGCGCCTTTTTATAGAAAATTATTATTTTTCATGTACCCTGTTCTTTTAAAAGCTTTGTTTCCACGTGTGCATATGTCATAGGTTAATTAATCAGTCACCTGAATTGAATCACTCTTATACATACAGGACTCTCACCCTCTTTTTTCCAATCAAAATATGCTAGGATCTGATAGATCTGAATTAAAAATACTGGGTTGATAATGAGTAATCATCTCCATAGACTCTGTTATTCTTCTTTGTTGTAATTAAACCTGGACTAAGTTAAGGATTTCATTCTCTGTGCAGGTATGATTGTACCAATAGACAGATTTAGATTTTACACTTTTACATTAATTTGAAAGGCTTCTTAACTCACAAAGCTATTTTCCTATTTTTCATTTTCATTGCTTTCAAGTTGAAGGAGACATGAAACCAAATGAAATCTGGATAAGGCACCTCTCCCTGAGCAGTAGAGATGAAGCTCTTATTTTGAGGATAATATGTTCAGAATGTTGATGTTTTTGTAAAAGTTTATACCAAATTGCTTCCTAAGTACTGTAAATATGTACAGAATGTCTGTGGCATGAGTTTTATGGTAAACATTATAAGCTTAATTTAAAAGAGTAACACATAGTCTAGCAACACCAGGTGAATTTCGAGCCACATCAGCAAAGATGCAATCTTGAAGTGAAAACATGCAAAGTGTGCACAGGTTTTTGTGTACCCTTTTAAAATAACAGAAATCTACAGGTACTAGCTTTCCTATAAGGTGCCTGTTTATTCTTTGTGTGGCCTCAGTCTTGAAACTCTTTTCAGTCATCAAATGAACAATTAGGCTTGTTTTCATTAATGATTTGTACCAGCAATGAGTTATATAATTGTCAATGAAAAATCCAATTTAGCCCATGAGTTTTCTACATTTTCATGCCTGGCAGTTCCCAAACCATTCCAAAAGCTTTATAATTTTCACATTATTATAATGTATTATATAACTAGAGTCCCTGACTGTATTGACTGGACATTAAATGAACTGATTTGTAGCTTTGTGCTGAAGAGAAGTGAACCTTGCTTGGTGGGAAGGGAGGCTTTGCCTGGTGCATCCCTTCCTGGGTGAACACTGCCAGGAGTGCTGGGTGAGCACTTGGAGTGGCATGAGGAGAAGGAGAATTCTAATATTTCACCTAAGTTTCAGTTCTTGGTAGCCTGGAGTTGACCTTTATTGTGAGGTAGGTCCACCATAAAAAGATGGAATTTGCCATTGCATTTCAATATGATTGGCAAGAAGGGAATGTTCTGCTATCTTTATCAACTAACTACAACACAGAAGCCTGGATTTAGTTTTTCAAATTCTTTTTGGCAGACTGAATGTGTTTCATACTGTCTGTATCTGCTCATAGCTGTCTTGTTTCTGAGTAAAAAAAAAGTTTAGAGTGTGTAAAATACAGCTCACTATCCCATGAAAAATGAAATGTTTGGTTTCTCAGAAAATTTGGAAGAATTTGCACATTTTCACGTAGGAGTACAAGTATTGTACAGATACTTTGATTTATCAGACCAGCATCATGGGAACCCTAATTGTGAAATGGAGCCTTAGGGACATTTTGACCCTCTAAATACAGAAGTTTCCGAAGGTGATACATAATCTAGGAAAATGCAGAGAGTGAGAGAAGCATGGTAAGAACATGGATCAGGAAAAATGATATTGATATTTGTTTATGAAATAGGACTGCACTGTATTCTGAGAGAAATCCTGCAGGTGGATTGAGAATTGTTAGGAGTGCTGAGAAATTATGCAGGGAAGAATGAGCACTGTGTCTCTGCATTTAGACAATACAATAGAACATGATAGACACGGATGGGTAATAAATAGTATAAGGGAAATAAATTGCAACTTGAAATACACTTCTTCTACCATTAGATTAATTAGTTATTCAGGGAAGCTGAATAATGGTTGCACTTTCAAAACAGGTACAGGAAGTTTTAGATTTCTTTTTTTTTTCTTATATATGTGTAATCAACCTCTGGAACTCATTCTACCATCTACAATAGATGGTAGAAAACAAAACTTTGCAAGAATTAAAATGAGTATTTAAACACAAGATTTTGTATATAATGAAAGAACATGTACAACTGTTCCAGACAGAATCAGAGATGTAAATATTGAAATAACATTTCAGTATTATACAATATATTTAAATTGTTATATGAAATAACATTTTTAGTGTTGAGGCCAGCGTTGATGGGAGTTAGGAAGGATCTTCCCTTGGGACAGGTGTGTGATGTTTTGTACTCTAAGGTTTAGAGTGCAATTTCCTTTGGGCTGGTTGTGCTTCTCTGCTGCCAGAACCCAAACCTCACACACAGCCCTTTTGTGTAGTTAGCCTTAGTTATCTTTTTGTTACAGCCTCAGAGCTCTTTGTGCTTTGGCAGCGAGGCATTAAAGCTGAGCAGAATTTATATTACTTAGATGGTTTATTTTGTTTTACACAGGCTTTTCTGCTGTGAATTAGGAAAGTTCTGTATTAAGTGATATTTCAGCTGCAACAATGACATCTAGGGGCTGATTTATATTAATTTAATTTAGATTCGTATCTCCTAGTTTTGAGATGATGGTTACTAATATGTTTACTAAATCTAAATTATTAGTATTTGCTAAAAGCTGTGGATCTGATATATGTCATATATTCAGAGAATAACCATGACATTTTTAACTTCTTATCTTTTGTCTTTTGTTTCCCCTTGATCTGTCTTTTAATTATTTTAGTACTGCTACCACTGCAAATCAGTGAATCTCTCATTACTTTAGACCTTGTATTTTTCCATGACACGTTATCAAATGATGAGATTTTCTCACTCTGTACTTTAGGTATACTTTTCTGTGAATTAAAGGAAAAACACTTTGCCTCTGCTTTCCTACATGACTTATTAAGTCTCCTAGAATCACATCTACTTGATTTTGTACAGGAAATGAGACTAAAAATCCCTGTATTCAATCCCCTGCTTCCCCCAGCTTTAGGGGAGTGTAGACATAGGATTGAGTCCAGATTTAAACCCTGTGATTCAGGGCCACCTCTAAGCTCTACGTAAATCTAACTTGATGCGTGCAAGTAAGTGTATACATAAAATACGTAATTGCAATTTAGAGATGATTTAACAGCATCTGTCCTATTATTTGCAAACTTACTCTCATTCCCTTAAATCTTAGTTATTTGGCCATTAGTCACTTATTTGGAATTGCTTTTTACAGAAAAATATTTCTATATTTCTTTCTCATCTGCTTCTTTACTTATATTTACAACTTTTTCTCAGGAATAAGAGAATGTAATTTTTTCCCAAAATTCTCCTCATGCTATTCTGTGGAATATTTTTATTATCTTCAACATATTCCCTTCTCATTGGTCTTGAGCAGAAGAGGCAACCAGATGAGCTGAACAGAGTGAGGCATTGTGGAAAGCTTCACATTGGCTCAAGGCAAGGTGCTAAAATGTTCTCTGCAGTAAATAAGGAGTTTTTTAAAATACAGCTATACCAAAAGCAACTTATATAACTTACCATTTATATAGAAGTTACACTGGCACAGCAATGTTTTTCACAGTTGCTGTATCTGTTGGTTTCATCCATGAAGGAAGTGAAAACTTATTTCTGCCAGTGATGCTGGCAAAACAGAATTAGAACTGCATTCTATGTTAAACCTTACATAAACATGTCACCCAAAATCACACCCCTAACTGCTCTGAGTTTGTTGGGAGATGGTTTTGATGGACTTGATCAAAGTACTGCCGTGGGACGTCTGTCTCTTGTTGGAAAGTCTGCAGTGAGTGGAAAGCAGGATAAACCTGGGCTGCAGCTGAGTGTGAGGGAGCAAGGACCTTACTGCCACCTTTTTCTTTTTCTTGGAGGGCGAAATTATAAACTTGCAGATTCTTAAGAGGTGTTTTGCCACTGTCTGCACCTCTCAGGGCTTCTCACAGCCCTCAGAACAGGCAGTTCCCTTACACCTGGGTTGATATAAAGTGTGGTCTGTGTACCTGTGTACTGAGATCTGTTTAAATTAATAAAATTGTAGATTTTGTGTAGGATTTTACTGCTGAATTGGCCACGGGGAAACTCCACTTAGCATAGGGACGAAAATTATCTATCTATAGAGAAAATACCAAGGCAGTCCACAGAGACTTGCCACATGTGTGCTACATTGTAACGTCCAGTGTTTTTTTTCCTTTTTATCACTTTGCATAGATACTGATATTTTTGCCAGCTCTTACTCCAAACTGTGCTTGAATGCAACTCAGGGAGTACAGAATGGGATTTATTACTGTCACTTGGAGCAGGGGGAGTCATATGCACAAAAGACTCCAACAGCAATGACAGCAAAGTACCACTCTTTTTGTCATGTTATAGTCAGAGAAAATACAGAAGTGCCTTTTGCATTCTTAAGAGAAATTCTCAGAATGTGAAGTGTTGCATTAGAGCAGGTACATAGTGATCCCAGTTGTTACATTTGCCATTCAGAAATGCCCCAGTGGCTCTCCTCAGTGTGTATTTACACATCCAGGAGATTCATTTGTGAATGATAAGCTGCAGTAAGCCTGGAATCAGATCATGCATTACATAAATTAATATTTCACCTGTAAAAGGAGATCCCCTAAAAAGAATTGGACTCCCTGGAGTTCTAATATAGCTTATAGTCGTATAATTGATCCAACTGGTGATGGGTTTTTTTACAGTTGTAGTTAAAAGGCATTACTTTTCCCTCCTTGTTAAATTGCTCAGTGTGGACTAAAATACCCTAATTTCTGGTGCAAGCAAGAACCTCAAGAGTATGTACTACATGCTAGCTTCCAAAAGACAAAATAGCACCAAAATTTTGGAAATCCAGTCAAGTGTGAAACTCTGGTATATCCATGACTTAATTTCAGTATTAATTACCAATGTTGGACAGAATCAAAGTATTAAAACTTCCTGCTCAGCATGGAAACTAGATAGTTTAAATCAAGAAATAAGAAGTGCCTTTGGGTACTTCTCATATCATTAAAGGGAATCATGGACAAGTCCTCTGTCCTTCAGTGAGTGGTCCTGGCAACTTTGCTTAAATTCCATAGGCTGATCTCCTGCAGACTTTTTTACTTGAACTGCAATCTGTGTTTTTGTAATCAGATGGGATTACATAGAGTTTTTTAATCAAGCACAGAGCTGCTTGAGGTGGGTTTTAAGCAGTAGATTGTAATTTTTGAGTGTGACATTTTTCAGATAACTTCAGGGTAGCAGTCACATTAACCAAACCACGATGAATTTTACAAAATTTATATAACTGACCACATATTTGTCGTGTGGATGATGGTGTGAGGCTTTTGCTATGCTTCTGTAGAACTTTTAGGAGTACAAACTTATATTATTTCTGAGCATCCATAGAAACACAGAGTACTGCAGATATTTTATAGTAAATACATAATTCATCACTGAAATATTCATTTGCTCTACAGAATCTTAAATAGGAAAATTTGCACAAGTTTCCTGTTTGAGCTACAGAACTTACTATGCACTTGTCCCCTCAAAATCTCTGTCAAGATATTGGCATAAATGTGACAAACTGGAGTTATTCATCCTATTGTGATTTTTATCTGAAAGCTTAAAAAAGCAACAAAAACCAACCAACCAACCATACAAACAAACATAAACCCTGAAAAGGTAGTGGACTGAAATTCCTTTGCAGTTTTACTAAGTTTAAATTCTCATTCAGGTGTAAAATTAGGACTGCATGGTTTGGGTCACTTTTTGAACATTCCTTGGCATCCCAAGTTTGTTTTTACTTCTAACCCTCAGCACTGTGCCTGCCTGCAGGTCTGCAGGTCCTGTCTGTGTGTCTGTGTCTGTATTTCCATGTACACAGAGGCAGAAAATCAGTTTTTCATTGCAAATATACATATGGGATCTGCACATAGTGAGCATCAAACAACTTTATGAAAACAAAGGAACCTGTTCATTCTTAGTTATTCAATCTTCCTACTGTTTATTAGATAGGAGGAGACCAAAATGAACCATCACAGTTTTCTGTAGTGACCTTGAGGTGGCAGCAGCATTACATTCAATTCTGCCATGCACCAAGTCCATTAAAGGTGAAAGTAAAATTTGCAATAAATCAAAATAATACTGATTGTTATAATTTTATTACCAGAGCATTAAGTCAATAAAACTTATCTGAAATGTCATTTGCATTGTATACAATTTTTACTAGTTATCAAGTATGTTTTAAAAGCATGTTTAAAGCAACCAAATGAAGAAATTGGTGATAAATTGTTGAAAATCTGGGACTTGTCTAATGATGTAGTAAAACTAAAGTCTGTTTTGATCTCTTGTATTGTAAAAGACTGTTTCTGAAAGCATTTGTTAGTACAATAATGTCTTGTGTTTTGACTAACTATATTTAATGTCCTAATGTCTGATTAAATATTTTTATGCAACTTGTCAGGTCTTTTTTCATTCATGAGTTTATGTAGGGAGGTCATCTAATTATATGACACCCTTTCAGTGAAGGAGAATGTGTTTGTTTCTTTTAATAATGAGGAATAATGAAACTTATTTATGTTGGAAGTCAGGGAAATTTATTGGAGAATTACAACATGAGAAACATGAAAATTAAAAAACCCTTTTAATAGCATATTCATTACTGAGAAGCTTACAGGTAATGAAATAGTTGTGTGAAAGCCAGGATGCTGGGTGATATAACTCTGCTCATGGCAGCTTTCAGGCCGTGGTTATTTTGCATTTCTATGCTGTCAATTGCTGTTAGGTTACCAAATTATGATTAGGTAATTAGTCAAATAGGAGGCACTGGAAGAAAAGGAATTGACAAACTTGTGAGCCAGCTTTGGGCTGGGAAGGCAGCTGGGGTGCTCGGATTTTGGGATGCTGGGATGCTGGGGTGTTGGGGTGTTGGGATGTCAAGGTGTTGGGATGCTGGCATTTGGGGTGTTGGGATGTTGGGATGCTCCTGGTTCTCTGGCTCCATGGGGGCATTGCTGCTCAGGAGCTGCTTCCCTGCAAGAGCAGCCCAAGCCTGGACTAGAATCCAAATTAGATTTCTGTTATCCAGTGGAATGATGGGGATGCAGCAACACTCAAAAGTCTTTTCCCTAACAAATGCAGAAGAATAATGATAGTGGTGTGTTTACATCAGTTAAAATCTGGTGTGAAGGAATCCTTTATGTAACAGATGCTAAAGGAGTCCCAATAATTGCTTAAAGATAGCTTATGTAAGACATAAAATAATTCCGTGTGATTCAATGAAAAATAAGATTAACTTGTTCATTTAAGTTTTAAATTTATTCAGTCTTTATTTTGAAGTTTTAAGATATGACATTTCAACCTATTTAACCTTATATTCATTTTTTCCACTTGTTTTGTTTGTTGACAACTTCTTCAACTAAGCAAATAAAAGTACTAAATAGAAACAAGTATAGAAGTATGTAAACAAAAATGTAAGTTGAATTATAGTTCCACAATAAGGTTTTACTAAGTTTAAAAAACAGAGAATCACAAACCACAAGGCAACAGAGATTTCAACACACAAATGCTGTTTGGGCTGTGCCAGGGTTGCTGGAGCCAATACAAATACTGTTACTTCTCCAAGACACAGATCTGCTCCATGCTGTCATCTTCTCTTTGTCACACTTCACTGTTTCCTGAACAAACTTCTGCAATTGCAGTGCCTGAGAAAGATGGAGAGAGACTTTTTACAGGAGCCCATAGTGATAGGACAAGGGGGAGTGGATTTAAACTGCCAGAGAGCAGGGCTAGGTGGGATCTTGGCAATGAGGAATTGTTCCCTGGCAGGGTGGGCAGGCCCTGGCACAGGGCGCCCAGAGCAGCTGGGGCTGCCCCTGGATCCCTGGCAGTGCCCAAGGCCAGGCTGGACACTGGGGCTGGAGCAGCCTGGGACAGTGGGAGGTGTCCCTGCCATGGCAGGGAGTGGAATGGGATGAGCTTTAAGAACTCTTCCAGCCCAAATCATTCTGGGATTGTGGTTTTTCAAAATTTCCAAAGGTGTGAATGCAGTGAGTGCCAAAAAAGCAAACTAACTGAGATAACAGCAGTACTCCTGGGAGGAATGTAATTCACTGTGAGCCTATTTCTTCTTTCTTCCTGATTTTAACCTTCTGGCTCTTTATCATCAAAATATATTTACCTCAGAAATAAAAGTAAGGCAGTAAATATGTATGAGCTGAACATAGTTAACATAGTTAACCATAAACTAGATGAGTAATTTCACAGAATCATATAGAAAGGATGTTTAGAGGGTAACCCATATCTCTGTTGGTCAGGGACCTTGATTGTCAGTATCCCAAAAGGGAGATGTGTTTTTATTTGTCTTTAGAGCAACCTAAACACATTTTCTTGGAGAAATACAAAAATAGTCGTCACAGTGGGGTCTCTTTGTAAGTATACAAAGTCCAAATAAACAGATTGCCCTCAACTCCAGTTGGAGAACAATCTACTCTAGATGTGATGGGGTGTTCTAGAGATTTTGACCTGGAACCAATATTTTAGATTTTATTTAAATGTTAGTGTAACATTTTCCTAATGCTCTGCACTAATGTTAAGAAAGATCTTGTTGTCCTGAAATCACAACATTGTTGTGATTGTACCATTGTCTTAATGGTACCACTGTTAAACTAAAATGGAAGGTACCTGGTGTGATCCATCTCTTTGTTTAAGCTGTGCAATATCTGATAAAGGGTATTTTATTATTTTGTGGAGTAATTTGTATAGCAAAGAATAAATTGCAAACTGTTCAGCAAGCAATACTACCATTCAGCAAAATCCCATTACCTAGAACATTAAAACAATCATTCTAAAACATGATCTATAATGATTTGAACATGTTTGTAAAAAATAGATGACCACTGTACATTTACAGTTGACACAGAGGTCCCTAATGTCAAGAAAGCACTCTTGACCTTGATGGGTGGTTGCAATTCCATTTAAATCAATTGCCAATACAAGTCAAATGAAGTTCTTATGGCTGTCTAGTGTGCACTTCACTGTTCTTCTGACATTATTGTTCTACTCCAAGTCATTCTTCAATCTTAACAGCTGAGAGGGACCTGCATTCTGCAGCTTTATGGGGAAAGAGCACTAAGTTCTACTTCTCTGTGTTTTGAAAGCTTCTGCTCTTTTTCACAGTTTCCAAGCTGAGCAAACCACATTGTGCTCTGCGTAAAACACAGTACTTGGTCTGCTGCTGCAGAGCCAGGTGTTTCTTGCAGTGAGTGCAAAATGCATTTTCACTGCCCACCATCTCCTGTCCCTGATTTAATTTGATAACCCTGAAAGCTGGAGATTTTGTTAATTTAGCTTTATTAGAAGCTTTCACTAAATTGAACATTTAGAACATGATATTTTCTAAACATTATGATGGTGAATGATGGTGATTACAGCTTTTGAGGTGTTTTGTGCTGTGGAAGAGAAAGAGGCACAATAACTCAGAAAAAATAAGTTGAACACATATCCTTTGTTTGTACCTGTTTGGATACTTATTTTTTCAAAGGATTTCGTTAAAATTGGAGATGGATATATGAAAAGTGCTATGAACTTGTTAAACATTTTGCTTAAGAAAGAAAATCCTTGGCTGTACAGAACTTTCTGAAAATACCTGGGTTACTGTTATTAACTTGCTTAGAATTTATTTGCTCTTCTAAATGAATTGTCTACCTTTTAACAAGTGGGAGTATTAAAGGCTGACATCATGGCCCAGAGTTTACATGACTTTAAAAAGCCAAGCACAGATACTTTCTCTAGGACAGATAATGTAAACTATGGTTAATCCTCTCCAGCCCCCACCCCCAATCTCTTTCATGAGTAGTCCAAGCTTCCAAAAGATCCCTTATTAATGAGAATAATGGAAAAACTCAAGTGAACTAATATGTTAGCATTAGATACATATAACAGCTAATAAGAATTGGTAATGAAAAAAGTGCTTCTGGTTGCCAGTGAAACCTGGCTGGGATAGTATTAAGAGGATGCTGCAATTAATGTTAAACTAATCACCAGTCTTCCATGGGGAAATGCAAATTGCAAGTTGTTAGAAGGCCTGTTTTGTTCCATAGGACTTGTATTACTGCTAATCCACTTAGCAGTACACATGTTCCTCTGTTGAGGTGTTTCTAAATGAAAGTTTTGAAGTATTATTCCTATTTTAGAGATCCTATAGGTTTATTTAGAATCTGTATTTTGACTCTTCTGTTTTTACTAAATATGTAAGTATATTTCCCTGTTCTTTCTTTGCCAGACCCATGGGCTGAGGTCAAAGTAAGTGGCTCTATTTTGTTCATTCTCCTAAGATCCTGGAAATTGTACTGTACAAAGCTATTGAGGTAACCACTTGACACACGGTAAATGTGGTACATATTCTGACCCTGTCTGTGCAGTTCAAACTCCAGGATTCTGCTGTATCTGATGTTCTTTCCTTCTGCTCGTGAGCAGGAATAGCTGCACAAACTCTGCATTGTTACCTGTCATTTTCAGGGTTCAACACAAGGTGAAACAAACTTTTGTGCTTTGTGTTTTGTTTCATTCATTCATTTGAGGGTACTCGCAGACAACAACGCCTTGCAGTGCTTGTGTGTTGTGGCAGTCAGCAGGAGGAGATGTGTCAGCCACAGCTGGGCTGTTCCTCAGCACAGGGATTGTCCCCAAGCCTGGTGTGCAAATCCTTCAGTTCTGATGAGCAGCTGTGCTGGATAAAGGATTGCAGATGTCCTTACAATACCCTGAGTATTGTGGGAAGATGTGCTTGAGGAAGGACCCTGAACCTCATCTACAACCTTTGAAACAAATGACAAGTCCTAATACTTTAATCCTCTGGAGAAGCAAGTTCAGGTTGAGTGTAGAAAAGAAGAACATTGGAATAGTTGTGCTTGCACTTATAAATCCAGTTTTGATGCCATAGTAAATACCTCTGCTTTCAATTAATTATGAAGGAATAATTTCTTTCAGGCAAGTTTAGCATATGACATAAGTAAATCTTGTGTATAAAAGACAATGTTATTAAAATGCTTGGCAAATATTTTGGCCAAAAGTAAGCACAGTTTGGTCAGTGTTTGTTTTTTCACCAGATATTATGGTTTGTTGCCACTTTGAAGCTAAAGAGCAAAACCATAGAAGCCGATGAAACCTCTTGTCTTCTCCATACCATTGACTGTTTGACCTTTGATCATACAATGTAGTCCTTTCAGACATTGAAGATTTTGATCCAGGTATGCAACCAACAGGAACAACTACCAGAAAAAGAAATAATTTTGGTTTATGCAGCCCTTTACTCTGACATGAAAGCCATTTCTGAAAAAAAACCCCAGCCATCTGCTACTTTATTGTTTGATATCAGCGGCGGAATAATGTCCGATTTTAATATCAGACTCTTGGCTATGTACTGCACTAATTTGTTCTGTGACATCAATGAATCAAAGTAGAGTTCCTGATAGAAGAACATCAAAAGGAAATTAATCTCCCTGTGATAGTACTAATAATTTCAGAATGGACGTGTTTTGCTCAATTATGGTAACCACTGAGAGCTGTGTTTTGTGGACTGTTAGATCAATATCACAACTGCTGCACAAACTGAGCGTGTAAGAATGAGACTGGTGCTCCTCAGGAGCCACCAGTGCCGTTACTAATGGACAAAAATCTAACTATACATTCTTGGCAGAATTTTATGGCTACCTAAGGAAAGGAGATGTGAATGTGTGAATTCAATGGGAAAGGGGAAAACTAGAAAAAACCCCATCACTTTCCATATGTTGGGCAGGATGGTGGGCCTGGCATTACAGGTAGCATTTACAGAGTTTGTATCCAGCTGTGTGATTCTGGAAAAAAATTAGTGGGAATGGAGGCTAATTGTGTAGCAGACAGGAGGTGTCATAATGTTATTCAGTATATATCTCCTGAAAATATAGTTTTGAAGTATTTTATTAGTTTATTTTTTTGGTTGTTTTTCTATAAACCCTGTCATTTTAATAATATGTTCATTAGAAAGCACGTTTCTTTATTTATAGCCATACAGTTTCACATCTTTCCCTACAAATAGATAGCTACAGGATTTGACACAATAAAAGAAATTGAGCATTTTTAGATACAGATCCTTCCAAGTGCTTACTCAATTCAAGGGTAGAAGAAAGGGTTACTGCAGTAAAGCATGCTTGTTGTAGCTGCACAGCATGATACCCACAGACAGACTGGGACTATATTTAGGGTTCTGGTCGTGTGCTGAGAATAGAACTAAGTGAGTACAGAGGCCCAAATGTGTCACTGAAATAAATATTGGCAGAATGGATGTGTGATCAAAATATCCAAATATATCAGAGAGTGACTACAGAACTTAGAGTCAAGAAGAGCCCAGGTAGGGATAAGATTTCAAATAAATCTAGCATTCCCTCTTCTTTAAGTTTACCACCTTTACCTTTCCCCCCTTTTTTGTTGTATTCCCCCCTCAGCTGGCAGTCAGGGCTGGTGTTCATCACCCTGGGGCTGACCTTGTCCTGCAGCCAGCCTTGGGGGTCACAGCAAGGACTGGGAGATCTCTTACCTGTAACTGTCCTGGGGGACTTGACCGGGGGAAAATTAATTTAATTTATTGCCAAATGAAACAGATTTGAACAGTAAGAAGCAGAGACAAAATAAAAACAACCCCTGCCTCTTCTCCCCTCCTCTCCTTCCTAGGCTCAGCTTCACCCCTTCCTCCCAAACTCCTCTGCCCATCCCAGCCCCAGCCAGGGGCTCCTCCAGGCTCAATGCTCTCAGGGCTGCCCTTCTGTTTTCAGTCCTGCTTTCCATCCTGCTTTTCCTCACCCCTCCCCTCACTGCCAGGCAGTTTTCCCTTTCCCAGATGTGTTCCCCAGGGGTGCTGAGGGCTCAGCTGTGCCCTGTGCTGGGGCAGCTGTGGAATGGCAGTGCCAGCCCCTGGGCACACAGCACTGATCAGCTTTACACTTATCAGCTCTTAATTTCTTTATTCCTGTAGGACTGCTGCTGAGATGAACGGGCTTGGGCTTTGTCTACAAGGATGCAGTGACTTTTTTTAGGATTTTATAAGGTTCTTATCAAGACTGGCATTCCTTATTCTAGATCAGCACTTGAGAGTGAGGAGTTTTCCTGCAGTGACTGAGATAACATCAGATGCTTTTCCAGCCTCTCTTCCCATCTGAAATGCTGCAATAATATCTTGTATTAAAGACAGCAGATGAATAATCAGACAGTACCATGGAAAGGCTTCCACTGAGTCGGAACCTTGGGAGGACCAATACAAATCCAGCCACCAGCATCTCCTCTCTGGCCTCCTCTTCACCACCTCTTTTGCTTTCCCTTCTGACCAAGCTGGAGTTTTCAAAGGGAAACCAACTTAAACAGGATTTGATAATGTGGCATTTGAAGGAACTGTTCACAACAGTCAGAGATTCACAGAAGATGTGCTGCTGGGATTATCCTTGCCTGGTTCTAGTGATGAAGAAAGCAATAACAGGAAAAGAGAGGTGATCCCCCTGTAGTGTTGAACAAGGGCTGCTTCCCAATTGCTGTCATGGAAATTAAAGGAAAGCCTCACAGTTTTTCAGGTAGATATTAGGGCATAGAAAAATTTGTCTCTCTGATTTTGCACACAAGTCCCAAGAATCTACTTTACCTGTAAAATTCAGATTTTTTTTCTCTTTCTTCACATGCACAAATGTTCTAAATAGCATAGACCTAAATAGCAAAGACAGTCAGCAAATTATCAGAATGAGAGATGCTGTCCCACAGAAGTCTTGGGAAGCCATTCACATTCCATGCTCCTTTGTTTCTCTCCTCCAGGCTGATAATGTGCTTTTGGAGAGCAAACTCACCTACTTCCCCTGGAAATGTAGTTCAGAAAACTTTCCTCTTCTCCAACATTTATATAAGTTCAAATCTGGAAAGCAATGAACTCTAAATATGTCTTTAAGTGAAGAAATACTTAGGCAGTATTTGTGAGCATGGAAATAGTATCTGCCATTTGTGCTAATAGCTTGTCTTCTTTATAAGAGCAGGTAAAGATAGCACTGCATATAAGCATGTGGAGTTTCTGTCCATTCAGGTTCACTAAAAATCTGCACTGTCAACTGAAAAATTTAGGTTATTAAATACATAATGCATTGTAACT
This sequence comes from Camarhynchus parvulus, assembly GCF_901933205.1. NCBI lineage: Eukaryota > Metazoa > Chordata > Aves > Passeriformes > Thraupidae > Camarhynchus > Camarhynchus parvulus. Next base: position 15,703,508 of record NC_044581.1, on the reverse strand, counting down.
ATATGTGCAATGGTGATCTGTTTACCAGCTCTCTGCTTTTCCAAAGTCCTTCTACAAAATATTTTTTATAGAGACACAACACGCCGTGTTTGGATGGAGTCCTGCAGGGAGAGATGCAATTAAGAATGTTATGCAATAATACATTGTTTTCCTTACACATAATGGATTTGTGAGCATTATACATGCAGGCAAAAGTGCTGAGCTCAGTAATTCAAATCTTTACATCTCAGTACAATACTGGCTGCTTCTGCAGTTTTAGCACAAAAGTAGTAGTCCCAAAACCAGTATTAATGATAGGAAATTGAAAATAGTTCAGGAATTTTTTGTAGAAAAATATTGAGAATATTGCTATCTAAAGGTTTGCCAGATATTAGTTACATTTTCTCTTTTTAATAGAGGTGGCTTATTTCTGAAAAAAATCTCTACAAGAGGGGTGATAAAGCAGAAATAAGCTTGGTTTTTGACACAGAAATGCAATATCATTGTCAGTTAATACTTCTTCATTAACTATAAAAATAATGATGATCAAAATCTGGTTACCAGTTGTTTTCCTTTTGTTAAAATTGGACTTCACATTTTTTTGTCATTTGTCCAGGAGTTTGTTGAGTTTCCCAAATGTTGGACTTCCTACACAATTTTTTGTTCTTTTGTTGTGCACTTCTGCAGTTGTATAAATTTAAGATGAATAATATATTTTAAAAATATCTACCCTAGATTTTTGTTTTCCTAATAACACAACTTTTATTTTCTTCTTACTAATATTCAGAAGTATTCAATATAATTTGCTCCAAATCTGGATCACTTAATTAAATTGAAAAGGTAAAATCCTTGCTTTATAATACTGAATTCAGTAGTTCAGTAGGAAAAAAAAATCCAGTGAATGAGATTTTAATACTCTGATAAATCATAGCAATACCTTTTACTGCTCAATTAATTTAATGCTATGTACTGTAAGTAATAATTAATAGCAGTGCAGTCTCCCTACCTTGTCTGCAGTTACCATCATGACCCTTGGTAATGCTGCAGAAGCATTTTAAACCTTTTGAACCCTAAATGTGGGTGGATGTCTTTCATGGGAAGTAACACAAAGTTTCAGAAACTAAATTATTGATGTTTTGTGCATGAAATTTGTACCTGTTAGGTAGCAGGGAAAACTTTATAAGGAAATATCTGATCACTGAGAAAATACATTTTGTTGTGTATGTAAGACTATTTTTTTAAGGAAAAAAAGGAAAGAGCAGAATGTATTCAGTTATAGGTATTTGTGTCTTATTATGCAAAAATGCTCTGAAAACCTGTCTAAAATTTTGTGGAAATGAAAGATAGTAATTTCCCCCTTTCATTTACCTTTTGGAATTTACCAGTGATCAGATTAATTCACAGAGCACCTGCAAAATGTGTTCCTCTTACAGACAACTTGGGTGTGTTGATGAATTCCTGAGTACTCACTGACTCATTTGTTTGAATTCTGGGTAGTGGTTTGCGTTCTTTGCTTTAAAGCAAGAAAACCCCCCCTAGAATACACCTTTGCAGCTAATCCAGAAGTGAAGGATAACCCTGATTTTTTAGATTTCACTATTTTGTCAGAGCCAGGCAGGGCCCCAGACCCGCAGTGGATAGCAGGGAATTCTGTTATGTCACTGCAGGTGTAGTCACACAACGTGTGACTCCTGAAACACTTGCCTGTGATTGCAAGTTAAATATGTAACTAAAATTAATTCTAGAACACCTATAATCTCCTTACAGTGTTGTGGAAGTCAGATTTAGTGGGATGGTTGATAAATTGCTTTTCATGTGAAGCCTTTAAAGAGAAGGTTTTGCTCACTGTGGTGAGGACACACAGAACTCCAGGAGTGTCAGCTACTTGTAATCTGTATTTCATTTGCCTGTAATCTGTATTTCATTTGCCTGTAATTTGTATTTCATTTGCCTGTAATCTGTATTTCATTTGCCTTCTGCTTGTCTTTTCGTGCTAGCTGTAGTTTGTGAGCCAGGATTTTACTCCTGTGCAGCCATTTCAGTAAGTACAGTGGTATGTTGTTAATTGATGAGTTAATTATAGCTCATGTTGATCTTGAGTTGTACTTTGAAGCTGTGTGAGAGGAACCTGTTCGTTTCCTGGGGTCACCTGTCTGTGAAGAGCACGTGACCATGAGTTATCTGCTTTTCTGAGCACTGCTTCCTTGTGCTGTACTCTTGGATATTAATGTGCAATAGAAAGCAAGCTCTAATTCCAGAGTTGCCAGTTCCCTGATGAACAGAGGTGAAATCTCCTCTCAGGAAGAGTGATCAGCAAACTCTGTTTGTGAGGACTGCCCCTGCTTTTGTGGAAATTTCACTGAGGTGAAGGCTGTGACTGGAAAGACACTATCTAAGATGACAGAAGTCATTCATAAACATTCCACCCTGATATATTCTAGAAAGATTTATCATAAGCTGCTGGAGTTTCACCTAAGACAATGGTGAGGTCCTGTGCGGAATCAGAGCCTCAAAATTCTGAATAACTTGCAATTTCTATTGTGGTTATTAACGTTTAGCTGGTTGGAAGCTACCATAGCTCTAGGAGCTAGGCAGGATAGTGTGTGGGGGAAGGATCTTCATAAGGAAACAGTGACTCTGTTGACTCTTCTGGCTGAAATGAGAAATGGAAGAATTTTTGATTGAGGTAAAAAATACTAAAAAGTGTCTCAGAATTAGCATTCAGAAAATGATATGCAGATGCCAGTAGCAAATAAATACTCCATTAGTTCCTGTATTATTAACTTTTCTTTTTGACTGCAACAAGTTTCATATGTTAAAGAATATTGTAAGTACATCTTGAAAAAGACATCTTTATTACATTCACATTATACTCGACAAGCTGGTTCAAATATTTTTTGAGAGCAAGGATGTTATCTTGAGAACAATGTAGAAATTTTGTTGATGCTGTGGATTATTGATTGACAACAGATGGCAGTATAGCAGGTGTATTTACCTTGTAATGAACAAATGCCAGTGTATGAGACGTGGCTGAAATTTATAAAAAGGCAGTTGGGAGCCTAGTTCACTTCTTTTAGATTTTTTAGTCACTCCAGGAAATACCATTCCTTTGTTAGGAATTGACTTGTGTCAGGAAGATGTGGGATAATAAAAGGTGGATTGAATTCTGCAGGTCAGTTCCTTACTCAGCCAGATGAGCTGCTGCAGAGAGTGAAGAATTCTCCAGCCCACCTGAGGTGCTCTGAGCTGTCCTTTCATTTCCTCCTCATCTCTGTGTTCAGTCCAGCCTCATCACAGAGAGGAAATGTCCCAGCTTATTTTGTGATGTTCTAATTTCGATATATTAGCTGGAAATGCCTAGTTCACCATGTGGAGGCATGAGATAGGTTGAGAATTTTCTCTAAATTGTTTCTACTGTGGATTTTTACTTCGGTCTTAAGGAGACACTCCTTTCAAGCTGTACTTGCCCTTCATGTGCTTGAGAATATCAACACTGATGATCTCAAAATCACAAAATGTTTGAAGAAATGATGAGAAAACTAAATGAGCAAAGAAAGGTTTTCTTTAGACTTTCTTTTAGACTTTCTTTAGACTTTCGTTTAGACTTTCTTTTACAGATATGATTTTGCAAATAATTTTTTATATTGGTTCACATCAATTTTTAAGGGGATTTGGATGTCTGTGGGAAATTAAACCTACCAAACTACATTGTAGCTATATACCAATTCCAATGGATCTAAAATGTGACAGTAAAGATTATTTGTATGCACTCAGCTTTATGTACATGTCTAAACAACAATCCTATTTCGAGTGTCTTGTAACCTATGGGTGCAGTTGGCTAAACAGTTAAAGTATTCATGTGCATTATTTTTGCCTGATGGAGTGCAGTGCAGTAAGTACACCCAAAAGGACAATACTGCTCACTCCTCTTGTGCTGGGGAGAGCAGCAGGGACTGGCCATTTAGGGCTGTGAGCAAACCAATGCTGTGCTAGGGAGAAAGGAAGCATATGAATCATAAATGTAGCATGCTTCACCTGTTTTGTTGCCAGCTTTATGATTTCATGCTGCTTAAGCATTATGATTTTGTGATTGAACTGTCTGTTTTCCTCCCTTGCAGAGTAATAAGATGACATTGAAGAAAACCCTCCTATTTGGGTTGTAGCATGTGCAAATATATCAACATTGGATCTGAATCCCTGAATTAGCCCTGATTTGCCCTCTATTCTTTTTAGTCTGTGAGTTTGCACTGTCTTCTAAATTAGTGCATGGATACTTTGAAGAGTAACAAGAATCAAGGAGTTTTTCTTCAGTTTGAGAGGCTCTGACTCCCATTTTATTGTTTTTACACCACAGTTTATAAGTTAATTGGTTGTTGAAACTCTAACTATTTTATTTTTTTCTTACCATTTTGTCTCTGCTTATTACATGGGCCAAGGAAGAGATAAATCTGATTTTTTTTCAGCACAAGATATCATTGTGCTCCAGAAGATATTTCTGTGCTTTCTCAAATTAAAAATGGAAGTTTTGTTTTGAATTCAGAGGAAGTGAGATCAAACTCTCAGACAGCTTAGACATATAAATGAACAAAGGGACTTGACACAATAACATGTCATTTAGGTTGTCCAGGTTACACTTTTATTTGTAGTCTCCTCTTCTTCTGAATAATTTATTTATTTTTTATCAATGTAATGGTTTGTGCCTTGGATTTTTATAGCAAATTTGCATTTCTGATGCTGCTATTAGACAGGAGTAATAGAGCTTGATAACAGTAGAGAGGTTGAGCACAAACATGTTAGAAAGAGAAGGGATAAAAGTTCTATTTGGGCTGTAGCTTTACAGCCATTACTTACAGGAATATTCCAGAACAATGACCACTGCATTTCTGATAAAAAAATCCAATTATATTGGTTTAAAGCATTTTTTTAAAAAACAATGCATTTTATGTTCTTTCTGTTTCCCTTTGTATTCTGAAAGTTTCGGCTTGGAACTTGGAGTGTGTTCTCATAATTACTGAATGTTAGAAACATAATTTAAAAAGAAAAAATGAGATTTTAAAAATATAATCATACAGCTGCAGGAGTGGTTAGATGAGGAGAAATACCAAGTAACAGGAGACTTGTGAACAATCATAAGTGTTGCCAAAGCAGTAACAAGTAAGAGAGATATAAATCAAAATAAGCATTCATTGTGTTCTGCTTAGTTTCCCATTCACCTTCTTGGAAAATAATGCTATTATGTTTCCATTATGGTGGATTCTTCCATATGCATTGCTAAGTGAGCTGAAAGCAGAATGCTGGAGCAAACACAGCAGTTCTGAAGTTCTCTGAACTGTGCTGTCTTAATCAGTGGCAGGTTTCTCTTTGTTTTGCCTCGAAATGGGATGGTCCTCCATATTATTTCTTCAGTAACCTTGACAGTGAATTACTTCTGAAGGAACACTGATCTAATTTACTGGTAAGCCTGCCAAACTGGAGAACAGCTGTAATCAGCAGTAGAATGAAGGTCGCAGTGGGAGGATCTCTTAGGTTCAGTTCATCTCACACTTTGAGATGTTGGAGCTCTGCACCTCTGCACACTTCCAGCAGCTGCTGCCTGAAAGACAAATATGCTCAGGAACATGGAATGAGCCCCCTTGGTAAGAAGGTAAAAGTTTGTGAAAAAAGTTGCCAGGAGCAAAAAAAGATTTTGAAAAATAAACTCAAATCATTTGAACATAAACCCTCCTCCCCACAAATGTCAGAAGATGAATGAGTTCTACAAAGACAATAAACCATGAGGAAATTGAATTTATTTTTAAAATAGTATTTTAAATAATGTGAAGGCTCCTGTGGAGTCCTCTCAACTTTGAGCTATAGATTGTCACATGATATAGTGAATTCTGTCTGATGAAGGCTGAAGACAATGCTGTTTGAGTCCTCTGCTCAGGAATATCACACAGATGTCCATAGGTCAGGGTGTTGTGTTTTCCATGGATCTGTCACCTGTCCCCTGCAGAGGCTTTACCCTGTGGTTAGAAAGGAGCTGTCTGTGGGGAAACAGAGGAAGAACAGGTTTTTGTGATGTGTTCATGTAAGGGAAGTTTGTAGCAGAGCTCAGAATAAACTCCAGAGCTCCTGCTCTCTGTTCTTCCCCTAAAAGACTCTTTTCTCTTTGGCAAAACCTCTTTTGGTTCTTCTTATCCCTCACTTTATCCATCTGGACATCTTAGTACTTTCTATAAAATTATTAAGTTTTGGAAGAGGAAAATGGTGTAGGAAAAAAATATCTTGCATGGTGAGGTCTCCTGTGCAAAATACATTTCAAAGCAGATGTTTAATTCAAGGAAACACCTTGAAATCTTGAATGAAGGTAGGACTACGTATAACAGTTTACATGGGAGAGTAATAGAAAGTAAGAACTAGAAAATGAAAAGATATTATAAAACAAGGTGTCTCAGGTAGAATTGTAGACTTGCAGGTGAAATAATTATAATCCTGATTTTTTTTTTTGTCATGGTAAGACATAGAAATCCTTTTATTCCCTGTATATGTGATAATCCAAATTCCTATGACTGTCTGTATGAGAAAGGGAATCTGAATACCTGAGCACTGCAATAGCTCTGGTTGCTGAAAGGTTCTGTTCACAAAGAAGCTGTAATGCTAAAAAAGCCAAAAAAGTCAACAACAAAACCCCCACACAATTAGATCAGGTACAGAGGAAATCAGTTCTGTAGGCTCGAGACTTTCATGAACTGAATGCTGTTTGCTATCTATGCTATTAGACAATTTCACCATTCCTTTAGTCCTTCAGTTGCTACTAAAATCAGTTTATAAGGTAATGAGACACAAATGATGCTTTCTGTATGAGCTATGCTTTGTTGAGATAAAATAATGATATGTTAATTATATATTTCAATAGAAGTAGCCATGTCTGTGTAACTACTGCATAGATGCACATTTGAAATAGAAATGGCAGGGGAGAAAAAGAAAGAATAGAAAAGAAAGGAGACATCAACAACAACAACAACATAAAAAGGCAAAATAGCAAAGCAGCTGCTTACAACTACCTGAAGGAAAGATTATCTCTTATCCTAGTTTCCTCTTGCTGAGGGAAATGTGATGTGATCAGGTCACTGCATGTACAATGCTGTAAGAATGTGATCTGCACTTCATCATTATAAAATTCAAACATTCTTGAACCTTTTATTCCACCCTGTTCATATTTATCTTTTTGGTCCTGCCTTCATTGGGTACCACATTTGTATTGATAAATTGTAGGTACTTGGAGATGTATTGATGGGCTGAAGACAGTTCAAAATGCAGAGTGCTGTGGCTTTGCATATCATTACACCTAGCTGGGTCTTTGCCTCTTGAAAGCTGTCGATTTGTGCATTATTGCTATTCAGGCTGATAAATGACAGTAATTGTTCTTAAGTTGAAGAGCTGGCTTAATGTGCTGACTTGCTTGGGAATTCTGAGCACCAGGGTTAAACTAGTGCTCCACTGCTTCTAACAAAATGGTCCTTTCCAGCTCAGAATAGATACTTAATTGAATTACTTTAGCCTTCATGCATTTTGCAGCTTTGCATTTGAAGAAAAAATATTCATAACAAGATCAGGGAATTTAGAGCTGTTCATAGGGAGGTCAGGCTTGGTATGTGCCCCCACTTCAAGGCACCTGCTCCCAGTGGTGCTACCACAATTAAAAAAAAAGTTGAGAGGGAGAATATGTTAGCCCTATAACAACACTGAGAAAGACATAAAAATTAGATGGAGATGTATCACTATTATTTTTTCTACTGTCCCAGCGGTAGAACTTAGTAAGACACACTTATGAAGATGAAATACAGATAATTTTGTATAAATTTTAAAAACAATGTTTATTCATGTTTAGTAGCATGAATTTTTCAGGTAACTTAGTTTAGGAGAAGTGTCTTAAAGCCTCTGTTAATTTTTTTCAAGATGAGATTTTTTTTTTCAGGGATAAATCAAGAAGAATTCCTCATGAAACATGGATATGTTTTCTTCAATAATGCTCAGAGAATTCAAACTAGAATTCAAGATTTTCAGAAACTGAGTGTAACTTGTATTGAATTGTTCACATTTGGCACTGTTTATGTGTGGTGCTGTACAAATTAAGGTTCACAATCCAAACAATTCAGTGTCTCAGAGATTCAGTGCTTAGGCCAATTTGTTTTAAACAATTTCTCTACAGTTCTTTTGGGTGACACCTCTGCATTTCCACACTGACACACACACACACACACAAAAATCAGAATGAAAAATTTGAGCTGTTAAAAAAGAAAACACAAAGATTCAGAGTGAAGTTTTACTGCATTGTGATTCTCTATGATGACTTATTTATTTCTCATATAAATTTTGAGTGGGATCAACCCCTTTCACATGAGCTATAAAAAAGGTTTCCTTTTACCTACAAAGACAATATAGTTATTACAGGGTTTCTGTAGTTCCAGGTGTTGTATTTGGGATTTCCTGGGTCAGCATTGTAAAGATAGATAGTTTATTCAGGGAGAGTTTTAGTCACAAGGCTATTGCAATATTCTTGTCTTCATATTTATAACTGCTGGAGCTCAATGTCTGATGTGCATTTTCAAGCAAAAGTTATGAAAGCACTGGAAAACAATTCATTATTTGTTTAGTCATCTTAGCAAACAGGAGTCCTTTTCTGCAGACTTAAAAAGGGAGATTATATTCTGACATTATCAGAAAAGCATATCTTTTTCTTTTACAAAGACTCTTGGCAGTTACCTGATGCAATTCAAGGTTATTTTTCATTCAAATACTTTCCTCAGAGCTGTGTTTTTAAATCAGTCACCTACATCTACCAAGTAATCATGGACAAAGTGCCATGGGTTGATGTTTGGGACCACTGAAGACATTTCCTGGGCATGCAGATGTGCTCAGGAAGCACCTTTAGCTGATCCCAGAGTATTCCTAGAGCTGACAATTGAGCAGGGAGGCAGGGAGGGTTATGCTGCTCATTTACTACCTGCTGCTTTGGATTACCAAGCCTTTGGAGAATATTTATCTTGTTTAAATTCATTGAATGTTGGGGTTCATCTGCTGAATGTAGAAGAAATACTTGGTTATATAAGCTGTAAAAATTTCCAGGTTTTTCTCTTCTAGCCCTTTGTTGCAATATGAATTTCTTGGCTCTACAGATCCTTGTGTGTGTACTGAGACAGAATTCACTGCAAGGTACTACTTATTGCTATTTCCTCCATTCCATGCCTGAAATACATTTCCCAGTAAGGACAGACTTGTTACCTGACTATTATAGTCTGGAAAATGTAGATTTTCCTCACTTATCTGCTTTAAAATTGAACAAATAGTAATTCCTTACTTTTGTAATAGGAAAACAGCATTAACTGAGTTCACAGGAAGGTGGATTTCGTAGGCCTTGTGTGGATACTGTATTTAGTCTCGCTTTTATTCAACCACTTTTCCTGACTGAGCTCATTTTTTGTTATTCATGAACCCTAAAGCCATTGCAGCATAAACCTTAATGGATGCTATCTTTCACATGCTGATCTTCACATGCCCAGTTTTCTTGCAAGGTGTCTGATTGAAGGTTAAAGAATATTGTGACTCAAGCATGTATTTTATTTTTCTTAATCTCCTTCTCTCCAGTTCTTTAGATCTTTGCTATTCAAGTCAGGATAAAGAAGATAATAGGAAAGTTCAGCTCATAGAAGAACTTTGGAAACACATAACTCGGAAATGTTGTGCTAGTGAGCACATTTAATATTTGTATATTAATTTTATATAAATGGTAATATGTCTGTTCCTTGCCCCCAGGAATTATTTTTTATTTTTAAGAAAAATTCCTAATCTTTTTAGTTCCATGAGAAGTTTAAAACCTAGACCTACTGTTATAGATTAGTTTCTGTCAGTGCTATTAGTGCACTCTATATATTGGCATTTTAAAGCACAGAATATTTCTCTGTTGAAGGCCAGCAGATGCCATCTTTCAGAATCTATGGACTGAAGTAACATTTGTGAACTGTTTTATTCAGCCAGTTGGGATCATGACTATTCTAAATTTAGAGATCTGTGAGTGATTACTTTTTAGGTCTCTTGATTTAGAGGCTAAGTCAGGCACCGTGTAATCCAAACTCCATCTCTAATTCCAATATAACATGGAGAAAAGAGCCTGTTTGTTTTAAAGTTCTGAGCATCTGCAGGCTCCACTGAAGTAAAATCCCAAAGAGATGGGCAGTTATGAAAATTTCAAGCTTTAAATATCTGGGCAGTTCACTGATTCCTTTGCTGGATGTGAATTCCTTACAATTTTGTTTAGAATTGAATTTAATTTCTCTTAATTGAAGTGTTAGTGATGTGCCACAGGAAGGAGAAAAGTGAGTATTTTGAACAAGAAGGTGAATTTCTATTTTTCTCTCCATTCTCTCATCTTTCTTTTTATAGGATCATTGAAAGAGTTGCAAGAATGTGGCCTTGCATCATGCTGAATGTAGAATTATCCTTTCCAGCTGGTTGACTGGCAGCTGATCTGATGGAAATTCCCTGTAGTGACTTCATTCCCTCTGTCTGACTTCATTCAGCTCCTCAGGTGGTTGGGCTGGAAGTTTGGACTAATCATGGTTGGGTCTGTATTTGCCATCAAACCAAGCTGCTCATGCCTGGCCTTGGTTCTTTTCTCCTTCTGGGCATAACTTCTCTTTGCAGATGTTAATGGGATCCAGCAGGAGATAACTAATGCAGATATTTCATGGTTGAAAAGGATGGAGAGGGTTTTGCTGCCTGTTTTTTACTTCCCTGTGTTCACGTGTGTGCTGTATATGGATGTGCCAGAATTAATTTCTGTTGTGTATTCAGCGCTCTCTCCAAATCAGAGCTCCACAACTTTATTTGGCAAAGTAAAGCCATTTCATGTGCAGGTGCCCACACCAGAAATCTTACCACAATTGACAAACTTCTTCTTCCAGGAAGGAAAAGGAAGCAAGTTAATTGTTGCTCAGAATAAAAAAACATATTCTTCAGAAAAAACATCTACCAGAAGCTGGAGTGGAGTAGATCTTGAGGCAAAATTCCTATTTAAAGCTGATTTAAATTTTATGCCCTATGCAATGTACTCTGTGGAGCAATGTTGTCTTCTAAAAGGATGGACTCCTGTGCTCTAGGCATACAACTATTATTAGAGCAACATATGCATGACCCTTAAATTAAGTTTGTCCAACCTTTCCAATTAGAAAAAATGGTTTTCAGTGTCTTGAAAATTTATCAAATATCACCTATTTTTATGGGCAAAAACTTGCAAGTTCATGAAATTACTGTTTCAACTAACATGCTTAAGTTTTTAACTGAAGTGTTTTTGAGAACTAGATTACAGGAAATGTGCCATTGGCTAATGTTCAATATTCTTGCAGATGTTTTTTGGAAACTTTGACTTTCTTTGCTATAGATCTATAGCAGGAGGGCACATTTGTTTGTTTTGCATTTTGGTGACCACATTAAAAACCCCAATCATCACTTGGATATGTTTACAGGTGTTCATTACAAAGTTTCAACTCAAGGGGTGAGTTTGTCAGGGTCAATATTTCTGCTTTGGAAAATGCTACATGAAATTGAAATTACATCTTGCCAGTGCTCTCCTGCAATTTTAATATTTGTTCCGGAAGCATGGTGGCTGATAGGAACAAGTTCAGTGTTGTGAAAGCATTAAGGATTAATTAGTAATTTGGAGGTTGTCCCAGCATGTGTGCAGCATTTGGCCCCAGGACCCTTTTGGCTGAGGGGCTGCAGGAGCTCTGGGGCTCTGCCATGGGTTCCACCTGCAGGGACAGGCTGGCTGATGGGACCCAGCTGGGTCAGAGGCACAGCAGAAAGGTTCCAGGTGAACTCAATTAACCCAGGTGCAACCTCACACAACCTTAACACTGAGACAAAAGTCCCAACCTTCAAATCCCCCTTCCCAACTCCTCTCCCCTGTCCCACAACTGCTGCAGAGCCCCGTTAGGCTGAGTGGGTGCACCTGGTGCCCATCCCCAAAGCACCTGGGACAGGGTTTATAAGGGTGTGGTTCACTCTGGGCAGCTCTTTGTGCTCCTCTCTGTGCTACCTGTCTGTGGAAAGCAGCCAGTCCTTCCTGACAGAAAAGGTATGTGCATGGAGCTCATGAATATGTGTGGCAATATAACAATCATCCACTTTGTGTGAGAGATTTAGAGAGGAGTGTTTGATACAATGCTGTTTATTTGGTGATGAGTTAGACTTTTATTTGTCTTTGAAAACTTCTATGGAAGGTATGGCAGAGTGATCTGCAGTTTTCAGAATGCAGTACTGTTAAAGCAAAAAGCTGGCAAAAATGTCAGCTCTTTAGCTAGAAAGGCCTTGTTAAAACATGTTATATATTTGGATAAAGCAACCAAAAGAAAATGGAGAGGAATTTGCAGCCCTTTAAAATAGATTGCATATTTTAAGTAGGAGAATTCAGGTAAATGTAAAAGTGTGCAAACACTTCCCTTCTGGTTGCTATTTTTAAGAAGTATATCAGTGTGTGTTTCACAAAGGGATGTCTTTAAAACTTTTCCTCCTGTATACTTAGTCTGTTTATGTTTTATGCTTTGCAGAAATTAGCTAACAATTTGAAATGTTACAGAAGCATCATCTCATCCCCAACATTCCCTTAGAAATAAAGAAAATAGGAAAATGCTGATCTGGAAGAGCTGCTGGAAGAATCTTTAAATTTGAAAACTCTTCTTACTTCATGTTATTAAGGTTCCACAAATGTTTTAGATTCACTTCTGTGGGACTTCTGATAGTGCAAATAGAACAAATGAATCTCTCACACAAAAATACCTCTTCATAAACTTTGAAATCTGTGCTAAGTGCATGTTGTTGTTTTTTTTTTTTTCCTAAAGTACTTGGAAGCTATTTTTGTGGAGTTAAAATTGTTTATAGGCTGGACTTGTTTGTTTTTTTTGTTCAGAGTGATTATAATGCAATTGTTTTGTGTGTCTCCTTAAAAAAAAAGCTAATCCAAGCAAGAGTTACCAATACTAACAAAGATATTAGAGATTTTTAAGCAGTGGATTTTTTAGTAATATGTTGCCTTTTAAAATTTGTTTTCTACTTTCTCAGTGGGAGGAAGGTGGAGATGGATTTTCTTTTGTGTCCTTGCAGAACTCCTGCCTTGAATGTGAGCTTTTGTGTTGTTTTTGAATGATGCAGAAAAGTGATACATGGCTTTCTGCAGCAATGCACTTGGATTTTGGATGCATAATGTCTATTGTGTAAGGAAACAGGGCTGGAGAAAGTTTTTTGTGTGTTCCTATATTTTTCCCCTTGATTTGTAAATGAAATTGGGGTGTAAAAGAAATACTCAAAATCCACTCCTGAGCAGTGCCCTACCCCCTCAAAGACCTGGTGTCTGTTAACTGCAGCATGACTGTCTCTGGGAGAAACCATGGGCAGGGAGGTTTCTTTCTGACTCTGGGCAAATCAAAGAACTAGCAAAGAAAAGGTTCTCCTTCTCTGGAATGATATGTGGGGAATTATTCTATGATAGGAAATCTGCACGACTTAGGCCGTGAATGGACTTGCATTTGAATCCTGAATTTCTTAATTTGGCAACATGCAGTGTTTTTCCTTTTCATCCTAAGGCAGAAATATGCTTTGTGCCAATTTCCCATTAATGGGAGAATGAGCTATATTGGCTTCAGCTGGTCAATTGATTTCTTTTGACAGAAAAGGGAGATATTAAGGATGCAAAGAATAGTCATGTTTGACTCTACCAACCAGATGTTTGCTCCTGGAGGCTTTGCTGTACACAAAGCTAGCGGATTAAAGTAACAAACTGATAAATCTATAAGTGTTTTCAGAATGAGGACTTTTCCATTTATCTTCTTGTCTGCAAGATTTCTGCCTACACCAGCTCGTACTCCAGGATCCCAGCTCATTTCCTGTCCTTGGGTCTTGGAGTTGTTTCTGCATTTGACTTTGTTTCCAGGAAAACACAACAAATCTGTGATCATTACAGCATGTCATAGTAATTAATAACCTTTGGTTTCTCTTTGTGGAGCAGACCTGATTGTTTTAAAGGATATTTTAATCTAAAATCAAGGAGTAGAGAGATAAGGGAGCATTAGTTTGTTTTGTTGTAACAGATGTGTTTCTTGCCAAGACTGACCAAGTGGCTGAAATAGCTTCATTATTTTAGATGGATAGCTAATTACTGTCCTTTTTTTTATTATTCCTATTTCTGTCCTTCATGTGGTGGTTGTGAATTAGCTTTGTGCCATTTTCTAAAGTATCAGGCATTTTTATACATTTGGTATATTGAATGGCAAATGCTTGATGTAAAGTCTGCAGTTTTACTCCATAACCAGATTGTAAAATATGAACTGAATTAATCATAACTGCAAAGAGTAATGGCACATTTTCTCTTATTTTATCTTTACTGCCTTTCAGATCATGGTTTAAAACCTTCTACATCTGGTGCACAGAATGAGGCAGCAGCTTTGGTAGTGGATAGCAAGAGGCAAAGGTCAAACCAGAGGCTGCACAAATATTGTGCACTGGATTTATTGTTTTAATTAAGAGCGTGGCAGTTCATCATAAACTGTTTATGGTGTTTTTGCACAGTGCAGCATTTTGAAATCAACTGTTTTAATGAAAACATAATGTCATATCTGTCAAAGTTCTAAATATTTTGAAAGTGAAATATGAAAACAAGAACTTTAATTCTAGGTTTACTGGGATTAGCTCTTGGAATTGTTTTAAAATCCCTTATGTGTCATATCACAGGTAGCATAGTTCTGCTTTAGAAAGGAAATGGAAAATACTGTGTGGAGCTTATTTAATTGTGAAAAAACAAGGTGAGGGTTAATGTATTGAAAGACAAAGCTGTTAGGATTTGCATTGGCATGCCAGAATTAAGAGAAAAACAGAGATAAGGCATTTCCTTTTCCCTAAGCAGTATGTTAATGCTGTATCCTGATTGTGTGTTAAAAAAACAACCAAAGGTGACCCAACAAATAACCCCAAACTGAGTGAATCCTTAAACCTGGAAAGAAAGAAATATGCTGTGGGTCATATGATGCTGTAATGTATTATCATCAGGGTCTTTGTAACTAATTATTTACAAGACCTAATGTGGAGTTGCTTTCTGTGGAATTTTTAGGCTGAACATTTCAGAGTCTAACAAATTTCTGCTGCTGTTCTGTATTCATGTAGCTATGTAAGGCAATTTTTTGTTACATTTTTTGTGTAGTCTGATAAAATATTTGTATAATCTGGAAATTATATTTTTGTAGTACTCTCCTTGGAAAATAGAAATTAAGTCTGTCATTAGATGCTAGGCCACAGTAGTTGACTGAGCAGGGTAATGTATGTTACATTTTGTGCTATACTTGGTCAAGTTTCATATATATCGTATTCCACGTTATTTTATTAAATTTAATATCTGCACTTCCTATTACCAGACATGCCTCTCATTCAAAGCACAGAGGCACAGTTCTCTAATCAGAAGTGACAAGCTATATACTTTCTTTCAGCCATTATTCGGTAGCCTAGAGCAAGGAGCTATGTTTCCTTGAAAATGTTTTGAATTGGGTTATTTTTATTGAAGTATTAAAGTAATTCTTCAGATTTTAGGCTATTATTTAAGTACTTTTGGGAGAATGCAATAACCTCTGGATTCTGTAGCCTTTGTTATGTTAACAGTTGTAGCTGCTAAATGTATCTTTTTAATGCTTGTTATGTAAGTGTCTGGAAAAATCATCGGACTGATAGAAACTAACAATATTTAGGAAATAAACAAGATTAGTTGACTAAATTAGTTTACTTTTGAAGTATAATATCAAAATGACTTGCTATTTAAATACACCAATAGATTCTGGTCACCATACCTTCACCAAGAAATGGTGCAACATAAAGTTCATATTTGGCAGATATATTCTGAGATCATGAAAATTATACTTTCCTATGTGAAGGCAATGTGTTGCTTTTGATGATGTTTGTTAAAGCCCTCTGCAGAAATTCCTTAATTTAGGTTTGGTGAATATCTTTGTTGAAGGGACTTGTGAAACATTTGCAGGTTTTGTACATCCTTTATAGACAGAAAGTAGAGTGTGAAAGTGCCAGAATAGGTGGGGTAGGTTTGGTACTGATGGAGGCAAGAACAGGGTGCCTTTGCAGCCCTTCTGAAATAGGATATATCAGAGAGAATCAAGGCAAAAAAGCTTTACTGGGGGTACAGGAGCTGAGGTCCAGATGTTTTCTGGAAGGTGATCTCAATGCATCAAGCATCCCTCCTGTGTGTTGTGTGTGTGTGTTCACGGGGGGATGCATGGTGAGGTTCCAGAGGAGCTGGCAGTGCTGGTTGGAATTGGGTGAACAATGTGGAGAGATCCAGTGTTGGTAGAGGGATCTCCCTGACATCAAGAGAAAATTCCAGCCGTTGATAAATGCAGACAGTGAGGCTTGTGGTGGTGTAGATGTACGTGTGAGGGAAGGATAATGCTGAGAAAGTAACTCCAGTCTTGAATGAAGATATTGTTCTTACTTGCAAACATTATGGGCACAATTCAAAATATTTTCCTAGAAAAGATTTAATAAAAAAAAAATTGCCAGTTGTAGGCATTATTCATAGCTTGTTCCTGCTGTCGTGTTCTTTTTTTTTTTTTTGAGTATGTTTTAGTTTTTGAGAGCTTTCTTTTGGCAGTCTGCTGAATTGATAGTGCTCGTCATGGTATTAAACATCAACTTTGTTTATCAGTGTTCTGTACAGCTTTGGTCTGTTTAAACATGTAGGGACTTAATCAGAATTTTTGACCAGGACTATCCGAGATCTAAGCCCAGCCTCGTGTGTATATTATCAATTCAAAGGATTGTGTTACTGTCTAATTCAGATGAATGAAAGTGTAGGAGATCCACAGGCAGTGTAGCCCACGCTAAGCATGGAAAAGGAAAAACAAAATACTCATGAGCATGTTAAGGGGAAAACAGGAAGGCAATGTGAGAAATACCTATGCTGAAAACAGGATTAAGCTCCATTATATTACCAGGCCCAGTGGCTGTGTATGTAGTTTTGATTAAGTAATTACGTGCACACTGTATTATTTGATTTGCAAATGCAAACTGTATCACAATCACAAAAGTCTGGGATATTTCTGTGGAAAATGTAGCCCTGAATAGACTTTCAGAATAACATTTCTTGCACTTTGGTGGAATTAGACTTAAAAATCAACTATATAATGAATTTTTGAAATGAATTTATCACTAGTTGAAATACAAAAAGGAGAAATATTAATGTGGTTAATATTAAAATAAATGAAATAAGTAAGAACTGATGTGAACCAGTTGAGTAAAAACCCATGAGAGATGACTGAAACATGTTAGAAATTAAAATATTAATTCTAATAATAACCAGCACTGCACACAGAGAATGAAAACATCAACAGAGTAATGACATTACATGCCTTAAATATTTCATAAGATGCCTAGCAATACTTGGAAAAGATACAGAGTGGCAGTAGAGGGCTTCAGTAGAAAAGTAGGTGTGCAGGAAATTCTGACCTGGGAGAGGATGGGAGGGAAGGATCTCATCCTGGCCCTGTCCTTACCTGTGGCTTACACCCAGGGTTGCCCACAGGACACAAAGTCAATTCACCCATAGGACTGACCCTGTGAGCTCAGCTTGACCTGGCCCATCTTTTAGGGATAGAAATGGGATGTGGCCATGGGGTATGAGTGTGCAAGCAGCTGGAGGATGCTCCTGGGTCCCTCCTTGGCTTTTGCCGACTGTGGCTGCATCTGCTTGGCACTTTGGAGCCAAGTACTGGGTTTGGCATTTCATGGCTGATTTTAATTGGCTTTCTTCACTGCTTGAAGTGATTCAGCCAGCTGGATGTGACCTGGGAATGGCTTGGTGAAGTGTTGTGGCACTTGTAAGTTGGAATGCGTAGAAGTGGAGATTCCTTTTGGCCTTGAAAAACAATGGATCTTCTTTAGATATGTGGTCTGCAAGACCACTAATGAATGTCAGAACTCATTTGGGTCTCTGTTAAAATTACATGATACAGAATTCACTTAAAGATATAAAAAATGTCATTAAGATATACAACTTGACGATGTTTAATTTTCAGAACTTTTATTTTGAAAACTCAGGTGTGTAAAATTTGGAAATATGTCTGTTACTTGCTAGGGCAAATAGGAATAGTGCAGTATTTCAGTGATATTGCAAGAATATTAGCAATACTTCATATTTCAACTTGTAAGTCCTGAATTTTAAAAACCCCCATTCTTCTGCAGATAAAATACATGCTGTCCCTAATGTGCACTGGGGAGATAAAACAAAACAAAGTGAAATCATCATGTTCCCTTTAACTTCCTATTCCTGCTTTCTGAGATGCACAAATATTTATAACCTGCTCATCACTGATTCCAGTTTCACTTGTAGGAAAAAACCTGCCAATGTTAATCTGGCTGTAAAGGTAGAAATGACAAGAGGATATGTAAATGGGATCAAATGTCCAGAGTTTTCACAAAAGACACTTGTCCCCTGGGACAAGTATTTATCCCCAAATGGGACAGGTAAACAGTATTTGGGGATCTTGTGTTTAAATGTGAGTGGAAAAACAGGCAAATGGAAGAAACTGAAAAAAATTGCATGGGAAACAGACCTCAAACTTTTTCCCCTTAATTTTTCTTAAATTAGTATCTGTTCATTATTGAATGGTATTGAATAGTGACTATTACATTTTTTTTTTTTGTTAAATAGTACTGTCACATGGCAATTTAAATGCTGCATCTTTAACAAATGTAAAAATTAGCACTCTTAATGAAAAGCCATAGCTTGATAGGCCAATTTCTGTAGTCTTAAGGCAAAACCCCCCACATATTTATTTAATAATCTACAGCAAGATAAAATGAATAGAAATATCTGAAAATATATTAAGATATATATTTTTATATTGGACGTTAGTGCTATATACAAAATATATTGGGAATGTGTTTAAAAATATTTCAAACATTGTTGACCTTTCTTATATAATACCAAGCTCAGGAAAATATATTTGCATAGATTTAGTAATATATTGTAAATAACTATGTGGGACAGTGCACATTTTTCCTTAAGATGCAGCATTATAACCAAGACATTAAATTATGCCTATCAGACAAAGCAGCAGAATCTCAACATTTTTTTATAGCACATTCTATTGGGAAGACATCTCTGCTTCTAAAAAGCACATGCATTAACTGCCTGATTCATGTGGTGACATGTGGCATATCCAAATGTGTTATGGATCTCCCAGGAATAAAAACAACATAGCAAAATCATCACCTTGGGATGTTCATTGAGTGAATATTTTACAGACATACTCCTTTTATATTTATATAATAATTTAGTGTTATGACAATTTTTTTAGCAGTGTTGGCAGTTTTTCTTTTTTATAATGGTATTATATTTGTGAGCCTATTAAGTGCACATGGGCTAAACTAGAGAAAAAAGTATTTTTCATAATTCCTTAGGGTGCTTGTAGCACAAGAACCATATTGGTATAGAAAAATGTTAATAAAAGGTCAAGCAGAACTTTCCAATGTTTATCATGATAGCAATAGCAATTTGGGGCTTTTTTGAATAGTATATTGAAGAAGCAGATTTATGGAGTGTATAGAGAGGAAGCTGTACCTGCTATATTTGGTGCTTGAAGTCCTTATTGAGAGGAACATCTACCTTCTAAAAATAATAAAAGCGAATATTTTCTACCATTTTTCCTTTTAAATATCTGGAAATTGGTGTGAAATTGTACAAAACGAGCTGCAGCAGTTGCTTTTTTGCTGTGTTACAACTCAGCTCTGGAGTTGAGCACGGTGCTCACGTTGTGCAGTCACTTTTGCTGCTCCAGAGAGTTGGCATCCCAAATGGGAACAAGGCTTCTGGTAGAGTGAATCCTAGTACAAGAGCTAGGAAATGCTGGCTTCTAATTTAGGGGTTTGTCTGTCTGTCCTGGTGCACCTCAGATTTCTGTTTGCGCTGGAGCAAGGACCTGGCCAGGCTGTTGTCATCAACTCTTAGTTCTACTGCAGCCATGTAAGAGTCTGAGCTCAAATTCTGATTGAATAATTCTTGTGCAGCATCTCTTCTTGCAGAGGTGCAGTGATTTGTTTAGTTATAGACCAGATATGTCTATTTAGAGTGTGCAGTTTATATAATGCCTGTCCATATTTATCCAACAAAGCTGAAATAGTAAAAGGTGCATGGTATGATTTGACTGCCTGTGAACAGGATGAAAGGTGGCTGATTCCAGTTTCATTGGTCTCTTGTCTGGTGTTTTTTCAAACTGAAATGGGTCTGCTCTTGCACCCTTGAAGTCTATGGGATTTTATTTGTATTTTATAAAGGATATTGAAATGCTAGTTGTGATGAGATTGACTTTGGTGTGTATGTACATTGTACATGTGCCTTTACACTCTTGCTGTGAGATTAAAGCCCCTCAGTTATTGCCAACTCTCCAGTGAAGGAGGAGTAGGTAAATTTGTGTGCTGCTACTTTGGGCATTAATTTGCTTGAGTCTCTGTGTCCCAAAACAAATGAAGTTATTTCTTTCATTGTCCTCTTGCTGACAAGGGTGGGCTGTAACCTCCAATTGTCACACCCGGTATCTGGGTCAGGAATAACTGCAACAGCTCCAAAATCCTGACCAGCTCAGAGGTTTGGATGATCTAAAAATCAGTGCAAACATCTTCAGGCCCAATATTGTGATAATACTAATTTCCAGATAACTTTCAGTTTCTCCTTCAGCAGATAAAACTTTACTCTGTTTATGTACAGGTCTATGTACAGTGCATAAATCTTATTAAATTTTCTGAACTAGATTTTCTGAACTAGATACTTCTCTACCTGTTTTATATAATGCAAAAATAATTTTCCTCAATTGCTTTGTAAATCTTTCTCTGATAATATGGGATGCTTTAATTATATGCAAGTTACAACAATGTTATGCTGCAGATTGAAATACTGGCCATAGACAAATATTGCATCTCCTGAAAACAGAAATGTGTTTTCTGTGCAAAAGTGTAGATAAAGGCTATTTTCTTGAAATTGATCCAGGCTGGCTCCACAGGAACAGAAGCATGAGAATCCAAAGTAGCTGTAACAGCAGGAAATTCACTTTTCATTGCCATTTTGCTCTATCCCTTGTGAAAAGGGTTGAAAATAGTGCAGGGAAACTACAGGAAATCTATATCAAATTTTCTTAGAGATCCATGTTATTGTTTAGCAATTTTCCATTGTATCATATTAGCATTGTATTTAGTATTTCTTTTTGGCAGAGTCAGTAGGGATGATTTTTTGCGATATCAAAATGATATTAAGAATTAATAAAGAAGTGTTAATGAAGAGCAAATGATGTTGGTAAAATAAGTATCAGGTTTGCCAGTACAAACTGATCTATAATATGCTGCTTAATATCTGGTTATTCATGGTGTCAATTTTTATCATATGGTCTAGAAAAAAAAATATTTGTGTCCATACAGCATTAAAAGAAAAAAAAATCTTACAAAAAAAAAGCCTTTATTTGGGTAATAGCAAGGCTTCCCTGGGAGCTTTTCTGTGCAGTGAAATTGTGATGCTTTTCACATATATAGAAATCCTTTTGTAGGTAGACCTGAAGTAGCTGGGGAGTTGGTGAACTAAACTGTGTGAAACCCACACAGTGGGAAGATGAAACATCCTGAACATGGGCAGGATAATAAAGCATTTTGATTACTGTGATCTGGGGGAATAGGAGCTTCTGTAACTTCAGATGTCTTAGAGCAATGTGGACAGAGATTGGCACTCAAAATTTGCCTGCCTCCAGGATAAATATCTTTGAAATTGTCAATTCACTCTATAATTCTGAAATGTTTGAGTTTGGCGCTGTAGTTTGGAGTTTGACTGTAGGTGCTGGTTCCCAGCTACACCAGGGGTGTTGAGGCATGGCCTGAAGCCTAAATTAATAAACTGCTTCAGGATTTTTTTGGCTGGGCTCTGTGCTACCAGCTTAGGCAGTGAGGCCAGGGGAGCAAATGATGGGAGACAAGGAGGCTGTGGGATGAACAGGAAAGAAGTTGGGTCATGAGGAGGAGAAGGAGGGTCAGGTGATGAAGCCCATTCCGAAATGAAAACTCGTGACTAAGGAGCAGCTTCACTCTATGTAACATGCAACATGAGACCTCACATGAGTTACTTGTTAGCTAAACTGGGGTTTTTTTGGTAATTTTTCTAAAATTAAACTCTTGGGGGTTTACATTTAGAATTTGTCTCTGCTTTAACTGGAAACAGGACAGAAGCGAAGGAGCCCAGAGGAATCCCATGCAGTGTGTGCCCTGCAGCTCAGCCCCTGAGCAGGCTGGGAGGATGCTCCAAAATGCCCCAGTTCCACCCAGTCCTGCAAGGACTGCTGGTGAATGCCTTCCTTCTGTGCAGCCCATCCCCAGCCCTGCTCAGCCTGTCTGGAAGGAAGGTGGGAGCAAGGCCAGAGCAGAGCCTTGGCCTGCAGGGACTGTCTGGGTTGGAACAGAACTCAGAGCCAGGGCAGGGCCATTCCTGCCTCTGCTGTGGCCCTTCTTGGGGAGGGGAGCAGAGCTCTGACAGCTTCTCTGAAGATGTTTTTTGTCCATCAAACCCAGGAGGAGCAGTAATTTGGACACAGGCAGTCAGTCCTTTTATGGGCAGTGAGGTTTTTGTGGTACAACTTACTTTGGGTGTTGTCATTCACTTTTCAGGCAATGTGACCTTAATTGAACATCTTTGTCACTTTTCAAGGATCTGTGTGCTCCTTCCTCTTCCACTTATTTGAATTTTGACTGCATAGGATTGCTCCCATCTTTTGTTGGCTACCTTGCCAGAAATATCCAATGTATCCTGTGAGCTTGAGGTTTAAAAAAGTGGCATAGAAGCAGGTCTGGGAACTTTGAAACACACATGATCTGGGCTTGTTTTTTTTCTTTTTTTTTTTTCTTTTAAGACATAGTTGCTAAATTTTGAGAAGGTCCTAGAGCTGCTGAAAGAGATAAACATGTCTAATGCTATATCAACAGCACAATGTGTTTGTGTTCCTGTAACTAGCTACGATGATCTTCCTGTGCAATTCTGGGGATAGAGGGAAATTGCTGTTATGCCTCAGGAAGAGTTATTCCAAGCTGAGGAGTTTGTGTCATCCACATGGACTAAAAATGAGTGCATTGCCTTGCTATTCACAAAGAGCTGCAAAAGGGCTCTTATGAAGAGCATAAATGAGAATTAGACATCTGTGACCTGCTCAATTACCTGGGGGGACCTCACTGCCATTTCTGCCCTTGACCACTTCTAGGGTGTATGTTTTGTTTGGGTATGAATGAGAATTGTAAGGTGTTTTATCAAACAATAAAATGAAAGGATGAAACCATTCCAGGAGACATATTTAGATTTCTGAAATTCTGCTCATATTTTGGTTTTCACCCAATATGGTTTTTAATTTATTGCAGCATTTTCCTCTTAAAAACCACAATTATAATGGGTAACTTTTTATATTAAAGTAATCCTGTTCATGGAGTTTCACACTGATAACTACATTACTGTAAAATGAATAATATTAGATTTATAACATGAAATTAATGGTCCAAAAGATGACATTGACCTTCATTTGAATAGCAGAATTTTACTTTTTGTTTTTACAAAATCTCTTCTGTCTGACGTAAAAACACGTGGGTTTTTTTTTTTTTTCAAATGCCACTTTTGCAAATACAGTAAAACAATACTATTGAGCAATTGGTTATAGGAGGAAAAATTTTGGGCAGGTGTCTAAAACCTGGCTGAGACAAACCCTTACCAAAACCTGGCTGAGACAAACCCTTACCAAAACCTGGCTGAGATAAACCCTTACCAAAACCTGGCTGAGATAAACCCTTACCAAAACCTGGCTGAGATAAACCCTTACCAAAACCTGGCTGAGATAAACCCTTACCAAAACCTGGCTGAGATAAACCCTTACCAAAACCTGGCTGAGATAAACCCTTACCAAAACCTGGCTGAGATAAACCCTTACCAAAACCTGGCTGAGATAAACCCTTACCAAAACCTGGCTGAGATAAACCCTTACCAAAACCTGGCTGAGATAAACCCTTACCAAAACCTTTTCTGTTTATATGGCAATAGTGGATGAGGATTGTACAGTTACTCAACACATTTATTAGTTTTAAAAATGTTACTTTAGAGAGTTGCTGTACGGGTTTGTGGTCACCAAAACCTTTTCTGTTTATATGGCAGTACTGGATGAGGATTGTATAGAGTTATTTAATACATTTATTAGTTTTAAGAACGCTACTTTAGAGAGTTGCTGTACGGGTTTGTGGAGAGCAGCACCTGTTGCTGAAGGCAACTTCAGGAGAGCAGGCGGCGGTGCCAGTACGCGGGGGAAGGGGCCTTTCGGGGTGCTGAGGTGCCCACGAGCCCGTTTTTAGCTCCGATTCCCGCCGGTAACACCGGGAAATTGGGAATTGTCCCGCCCGGGCGCCGGCGCGGGGCCCGCGGGGTGCAGTACCGGGCGCGGCCGGGCGGTGGCAGCAGAGCCCCGCGCAGCCCCGCGCGCGTGCCCGGCCGCGGGAGCGCGCATTGGCCGCGGTGCCCGGTGGCGCGGGAGGGAAATGAAAACAATTGTTCATGGGGGAAATTTATGTGCTTCATCTGGCTCTATGATTTCCACAGTTGTACCAGTGCCACTTAGGGACTGGGATTGCGTTTTACATCTTTAGGCTACAACGAAGTAGCTTTTCCATCTGCTGTGAAGCCTCTAATAATGCCTGTCTCGCTGTGTTTTTGTGGTACAGTGTTTCATTTGAATAGCAGACTTCTTCGGCTCTTTGTTTAACAAATGCCTTTCATCTGATGTAAAAACCCCACTTTTGTTTTAAGGATATTTTCCTTTTATCCTTGGCGAACAGAGGATTCCGATTTCTTTTCTCCTGTTACGTGCTGGGTACAAATTCATTTAAGTACCTGGAGTAGTGGGATCCAGTTGAGTTCTAGATGGAAATGTTCCCTGGATGTTATGGAAAGGGTCTCTGAATTTATTCTGTCATAGGTCTGACGCTGTTCATCCTGTTCTCTTCCATGCTTTATTTATTCACATAGTCCCATTAAAATCAGTGGGATTATTTGTGCAAGGCAAATTGGAGTAAGGTTTTAATTTGATGGGGTTTTTTTTGCTCACTGTGACTTTTTTTTGGTCATGTTTCAACTTCTGTAATGATTAGCACTGTAATATTTTCTGATTTTAACAATGTGTTTCTGAATTTTGTTAGCTTAAAATCTTTACATATCAGTACACTTGTGCAAATCTACCTGCAAATAAAATCTTTCACCACTGTTTTGCAGGATCTTAGCATTGGCAGTTTTATCAAACTGCATTCTAAGGTTTCTATAATTGCATTGTTAAATGCCTTACCATTTATTTCAGTTAAAATTTCTAGCAAGGTAAATTATTTGCTTCATCTTTGCAGTTTACAGTGGGGATATATCCACACACCACATTCTGATCATTCAGTGAGAAGTTTCTGTCCTTATCTCAGCCAATTATGGTGGTTTACTGATAATTTTTAGATGATGTTTAAACAAAATACAAGCAATTTTTTTACATAACTGACCCAGGTGAAAAGGTGGGACAACTGTTGCAGTATTAGAGTGTTTGGAATTTGCATGTCATAAAACTCAGAAATGCATGACTCCTTTTAATAGTAAATGGCATTTCTTTGTACATACTGGTGGTTGTAGCAATATTTATCAGTAGATAATTTTCAGAGAGACTATAGGCATGTCCATAGTAACTTTGGTAATAAACATTCTCAAGTACTGTGATCTCTGATGGATTTTATTTTGTTCTGTACTGGTTGTATTTGTAATGCTTTACAGATTGGAAACACAGCCAGATTAGAGTGCACAAGAAGCTTCACCTTTTATTTTTGTATATATTTTACAAACAGATTTGATTTCTCTATTTATCTGTATCAGGATATGTAAGCAAAAAAAGAAGTGTTCAAAATCCTGTTGCATAAAAATGCAAAATATATCCTGTTGTTAATGCCCAACACAAGCACCTTGGGGTTTGAGGACCTATATTGAATTTTTTTTGTGCCTGTCCTTTTGTTTCTGTAGAAGGGATGTGTTTGAAATGCCTTTACTGTAGTTCTTTGCCTAATTTGAGAGAACATTTACTTGATAAAAAGCAAACTTTTCAAGTTACTGAGAAGAAGCACCAGTCTCCTTTTAAAGCCACTGGGTCCTTTCTCAGCTAATTAGAATTTACCCTTTTCCCCAGCAGTCTTGCAATTGAATTATTCAAAATTACATTTCTTTATTGCAAGTTACCAAATTCTAAAGTGAGAAAATACTAAGATAATGAACAAATATTTGTAACAAATTATTACCAGTTTTGTATAAGAGAAACAATATTAAGATTAATAAATATGAGAGATGTGTTCTACCAGAAGTGGACAGAAGATGGTTTGATGCTGAAATCTGATTTGCTTTTGAGCAGGTGAGTATTGATAGTGGGAGACAGATATTTGTGGGTTGTGCCAAAAATCATGGGAGGCTGAAATGCTTCTCTGGTTTTTGTTGCTGTTTTCAGTGAACACAAAACGATAAAAGAAGTAAAGAATGTGAAATATTTTACTAATTTTATTTGCATTTAACTTTTAAAAAATCTTATTGCTTGAAACTGAAGTTAACTTTTTAAATTATTTATGTTAGCAATAATGCATGTTTCTGTTATTGAACTATATCTCTATGGTTCATCCAGTGAACAAAATCCTCCCTCAGCTAATTATAACTTACAGTATTTTCCCAGCAGTCTTACAATCAAATTATTCAAAATTGCATTTCTTTATTGCATATTGCTAAAACCCAAGACAAGCAGACATCAAGATAATAAACAATTATTTATTGCAAATTATTACCTAATATATAAGATTAACAGCTTGTAACTATTAAGATTAATACATGTGGTAAACTGTATTTATTATACTTATTTTGTAGCAAATATCTTTGTATAAAACATATGTTTATGTATTGCAATTAATGAGAAAAAGTGTAAGATTAACAATTTAAGCTGTGTTTTGTTCTTAGATTTATGCACACTGTAAAATTTATTTATTGCACTTATTAAAAGTATTTAATGATGGACTTCTCAAGCTATATTTTTAATGTGCAAATATGAACTAAAGGAGTGTTAAATTACAAAATGGAAAATTACAATTGAAGTAAAAGTATCTAACTATTTTCTGCTATAAATCTACTTTAAAATGATCATAGTTGGAGTTACAGAATCCTTAAATTGTGGCCTTTATCGTCCATAATGAGTTGTGATGAGTTTTCCTTTTTAAAGGCTTTTTTCATCATTAGAGCTAAACCCAACATCTTGCTCTTAAAGATAAATGTAGCTCATAGTATAAACATTGGAATCATATCTTTTTATGACGAGAAGTTAAAATACCATTTCAGAGAGGAGAGAGGGCGAGCAGAGGCAGAGCCAACTTGTGCTGCGAGGAAAAGCTGAATTCCAAGCAGAGGCTCCTGCTCTGTGCTGGGAGAGGAGCTGCTGCTGCTCTCAGGCTGCACAGCTGCACTGGTGTGCTCCAGCTCTCTCCTCCTCACGAGGCTGCTTTGCTCCAAGTCCTCCCAAACTGATTTTTCCCTTTGCAGAACTCTGATTTTTTTCAGCATCTTTTATGCTTTCTTTGTTTTGCCCGGGATTTTTTACTGTTTCAGCTTGTCCTAGATCAGGGTCTGGTGTAATATATTGCCTTTGCATTTTGTTGTTGAAAATACTGATGTGTTACAAATATATTCAGATATGAGTTTAATTTATATAGTGGTTATTTTTTGGAAAGAAATTGTTTTTCAGGGAAGGAATCTTCCAGCTGAAATTTATTTCTGCTTCTGCTTTTTCCTGTGTGTGACTATGCTTAGTATCAGGCATTTAAAGTGTGCTTAATGATGGAATTATCAGAAACAAGTGATGTGATTTTATCAGGATTTTATACTTAAACAAGCAAATATGTATCTGACAAGTTGGATGGGAAAAAACCCACATTACATGTTTTTAAAATTTTGCATGAATAGGATTGATTCTCATTAAAGACTGTACACGGAGTATTTTAAAATATATTAAACACAGTCTGTATTTCACTGATTGTGTATTTGTATTAGATTTTTTTTGTTAAAAAGCCTTCCAAAAACATCGCAATATAAAGAGAAGGATTAATAGGAATGGCAAGCTGTGTTTTTGAATTTTTGTTTTTTAGGTATTCTAAGCAGTTATTCTGACTGTTAGTTTTAGCTTTTTGTACTGGGTTTATACAACTTTACAGTGTCTGACTTGAAATATTGGGCTATAAGTGTGTTTTAAGTCAGGTGAAAATGCAGTTAAGTTTCCTTATGATAACTAGTGATTTGATGGAATGAGAATCAAGTAAAATGATTTTGTTAAAAGTAGTGGAAACTTTGAACTGAAAATAAAGTGTGGGGGGGTTTGTTAAGCTTTCTGGAACATAAGAAAAAAATCTTTCTTTTTGCTTACAAAACAGATTTTGAGTTTTGTTTTAAATGCAATAAACCACTGATGTACTGAGTTCTCCTTATTGCTGTGGGTGTTACTCCTGCTTAAAAAAAATCAGTCAGGTTTTATCTAATTGCAATTTATTATTATAGAATCTATAAGATTTTCCAACCAACTGCTAGTAGGATGAACCGATTCTGTTTCTGTTAAGTCAGAGGCTCTCTGAGATTTTAAAAAAAATCCTTATTTATAATAGACAAAGGTGAGTCTGGCAATGCCTATCAAGACATGTAACATACTCTGAGGGTATTTTAGGGGTTTATGTGCTTAATGTGGTGCTTCAGATCAAACCCAGTGACCTCAGTTTGCTAATTTTTGTGTGTGACCAGCTGAAATTTCCTGACGTGGGAACCAGTTCTGCTGTGCTCCCTCACACCTTCAGATTTATGATCACGAGAACAACTACTGCACGGCAGAGCGAAAGCCTTCCAGGACACTGTCCTTTTTGTGACATTGGCCACTGAAGGATTTACAGCGAAGAAGTGGAAGCTGCAGAGCACAAGAAGGGTTGTATTTTCCCAAATTTGTGCTCCCTGTTTCTGGAAGCTGGCAATTTATGACCTGTGCTTTTATGCTTCTGATGATCCTGGTTTCTTGTCTTCAGTGCCCTTTTTAGTTCTGCTCCTCTCCTTGGAGAAATGCAGTCGGGTCTGAAGGTGCTGGTGTTGGGAATCTCTGCTCAGGGAGGGGAAAAGGCTCAGGAGCATCACAGAGCACCACAGTCCTGGTGGAAATGTCACAGCTGCACTCTGCCTGGGGTTCTGTGGCTGCTCAGGGGCTGGGGCCACAATTACCGAGCTGTAATTAAGCTGTGATGCTCCTTTCCTTGTGTTCCCCTCGTCAGAGCTTGGGTTCGGTAGAGATGCTGAGGTCATGGTCAGTTAACAAGAAAGATGCTCCCAGTGTCTGGGTGTGTGTCTAGGCTTGGTCCTGGTCCTGAGAGCTCCTGCCTTTGGCTGGAGTAGCTCCACAAGATCTCACAGCGTGAGGTTTGGTGATGCAGAGCTGAATAAAGCGTTTCCACTGAAGTCACAGTTTCCACAAGTCCCCTGATTCTGTATTCATTATATCTGTTTTCTTTGAGATTAACTTGACTGTGGCATTTCTGGAATTTTACTTAACTGAAGTGAGAACAAAACAACCAACTTTTGCAGCTGATCTGTGAAAAGCCATTATCATTAGGCCATCTGGAAAAAAGGCATTTTTAGCTCTTCAAGAGTGGCTAAGAGCTCGTTCTTGAAGAATAGATTTCCTGTGATTGCCACATGATAGTGACAGTGCAGTACAAAAAAAAAAAGTGCTGAAACAAGTAGGGTTTTATAGCACCATTTATATTCTAGGTTTATTTCTGCAATAATTTAAACTTTTTCCTGCTTTGCAATTTCTTTGTGCTAGTAAAGGTTTTTACAGCTTGGGAGACAGTGCTACCTGCAATGTTAACTGTGACAGGATCGCCCCAAAAACACAACAGCAGAAAAAACCTGGCCGCTTAAAATAGCGTGAAGCTGAATGAATGAAACTTGCAGTTCATGTGAAGCTTGCATTTCTTGTGACATCAGAACAGACAAAATAGAATTTGAGGGTGTTTTCCTGGAAGATGGTGTTTTATTTTCAGATGTTTGAATGTTTATTGCAATAGTCCCCAGGGATTTATTTCTAACATAAAAATAGGTATGTTTTTGATTGTGTGCTTTTAATTTGTTTGTCTGTTTTTGATTTTCATTTTTTTTTTTCTCAGCATCTCTTTTCCCTGCTGTCTAAGTACAATGTTCTTTCAGAGCTGAGTTTATGACAACAGGGGATGAATTTGGAAAATGTTTACAAGTTCTCGTGAGAGAATGTTTATTGATCAGGATTTCTCATTGTATTGAATCCAGGCAAAAAGTATGGCTCAGAAGTGTTTGGTTTCTTTAAAACCAGAAATTGTTTTAAAGGAAATCTCCAAACAAATTGTACTTGTTTTAAAACTCTCTGGGAGAGAGTCCTCTTCAGTATCCCACAGATGTGGTAACTGGGAAATTGGGTGTTGATGGAAAAAAAATTTAGAAAAGATGGTTTATTTGAGCAGGGTAAAGGATGTATCCATATCTTCTGTCAAAAAATACTTGGCACTGTTGAGACATCTTGAGAGCTTTGTCCATTTCTGGGCCTTTCATGGCTTGAGACACATTGAGGGGCTGGAGCCCCAGCAGGGGCTGAGGGAGCTGGGAAGGGGCTCAGCCTGGAGAAAAGGAGGCTCAGGGGGGCCCTTGTGGCTCTGCACAAGTCCCTGCCAGGCGGGGACAGCCGGGGGGTCGGGCTCTGCTCCCAGGAACAGGGACAGGAGCTGAGGGAACGGCCTCAGGCTGGGCTCAGGGTGGGCACAGCAGGAATTTCCCCATGGAAAGGCTGCTCAGGCCTTGGCAGGGGCTGCCCAGGGAGCTCTGGAGTGCCCATGCCTGGAGGTGTCCCAGGAAGGGCTGGAGGTGGCACTCAGGGCTCTGGGCTGGGGACCAGGTGGGACTCTGAGGTCTTTTCCAGCCTCAGTTACTCTGTGACTCTATCAAAAGGTTGGGTGTGCAAAACTCAGCTCTCTTACAGAGGGCAAATATTAACCAAGGATGGCTTGATCTGAGGTTGTGATGGTGGCTCTGCAAACATCTCAGAACAGCCAAGAATGGACTGTGCAGTGAAGCTGTTTGTCCACATCAGGGTTTAAATGCTGGATTTGGGTGTAGTGCAGACAGCAGGGAACAGTAAAGAAAAGGTTCTGCTCATTCTGCTGATTCTGTGTGCATCACTGCCCAATACCACCCTGGGGACTCTGTGCTGCCAGCCAGCACTTCAGCCCTTGTGTGGACACAAAACCAGAGTGGCCAGCTGGAGGGGATGGGGTGTTCTGTTTGTTTTCTGAGTGTGTTCCATACACACTTTCTTGTACAGATGGTCTCTTGTTCTTTGTGCATACTCTTGAAGGAAAAAATTGTTGCAGAATATTCTGCCCAACTGAGCCTACATCTGAATCCTAAACTTTTGCCACAGATTTTTGTAGTCTAATGATGATGTTTTCCTCCTCCTTTATTTTTTCATTTCTAAATCACATGTATATTTTTAATATATGAGAAGTACTTTTAAATATTGCTTTTCCATATGCTGCTCTAAATGCATACATTCCCCATATTGCAGTGTTATTCAGTGGAATTTATCTGTACTTCAGGAAATCTCAGGCAGGACAGATGGAATTCTGAGGCCCTGCAAAGATACACACTTGCTCCCAAATGGTGATGGATATGAGTCAGGATTATGAACAAGAGGGAGCTTGGTCTGTGAAAGTGCAGATGATGAGACCCATGAAGTAAAATTTCCATTTAGGTGCTGTCCAGAGTATGAAGATATCTGACAGATATCTGACATGGTGACAGAGTTTTGGTGTGATATCTTTTGGTCATAACTCTGGATTAATAGCCGCTGATCTGCAGTTTTACAGTATGGGAGATGTTTTTTTCTCTAATCTTAATAATGGCCAGATCCAGCCCTGAATGAATATATATATTTGTATATATGTGTTTTAACTGAGATGTGCAAGTTCTTTTTGATTATGTGTCTTCTTTTTTATGCTTTCCAAAGCTCAAAATCATACAGGTTTCAGTGTCAGAAGCATGGGAGTGCTGGGTCTCAAGGATAAACTTTTGTATTGGAATTTAATTTATTATTTCTCATCAGCAATAAAAGGGATTCAAGTAGATATTGAAATATATCAAGTAGATATTTCAATATCAGTAGATATTGAAATATTTTGTGGTTTACCCAATGATTTTCAGGTTTGATTTGGTGGATTTGTATTTAAGTTTTCTGTGCTATCTTTCACTGGAGCCTTGAAATACTCAGTGGGTACAACCACGCACATTGTTTAATATAAATGTTTAAAAATAGTCCTGAAATTTTACTTTTAGAAGTCACAAAACCTGCTTGTCTGCCACAGGCCCTGAAGATTGATTAAGAAACAAAGGATATTTGACAAGTTTATAAAATATAATTATTGCCCTGGGCAAATGAGTAAGTAGTATTTTGATTTGCATGTAGGCACTTCTGCAAACCTAGTTTAAATGTGAGGTGTTTTAAGGCAAAATATAAACCCCCTCACAGCAGTGAATGCATCCAGCTAGGAATATACAGCCAGAGATAATTCTGGATTTTTGAAAACCCTTGTATCTTAGGGGGAACATTTCACATAGTTAATTTTATCAGTGGCTCACATCCTTTTCCCCGTGTTTTAGTTAATTTGGTTGGTTCATGTATGATTTTGAGGCTGTGAAGCACTCAAAGAACATTGATAAACCTTGAAGTATTTGTAGTTGATTTGAAGGAAGGAATGCTTTTGATGTAGCAGCCTGGTAGGAGATTGGAGTCCAAGTGATTGTGTTGTGCTGTCATTCAGTAGGAAGCAGCTGGGTTCAGATAAAATCTCTGCAAATTCTGTTCTCTAGGTGGTCTCACCATATACCTGAGCATTGTAGCTTGTATGGGTTTTGTTGGAAAAGTCACCTTTACTAATTTTTCCAGTGTGGTCAGAAACATGTGGCTATAAATTTCTGTTGGGTTTTGGAAGAATTGGAATAAGGTTGTGGAGGTGTTTAGCTCAGATTCACTCTCTCATGGTTGAATAGATTATATTGGTGGATTACAAATGTTTGGTGATGTGGGGCTTTTGCATGCGTTTAAGGACTTTGACATGTATTGAAGGATTATGTTTGCACAAGAACGAGTTATACTTAGCCTGGGAAAACAGACTCTGATAAGAAAAAATTTGATGTCTTCATGACACCATAGATAACCTTGGAACCTTATGATCTGTTCTAATTATGCAGATCATTCTAATTCTGTCCAACTGAAGAAATGACATCAGCATTTTAGGGTACAAAAAGTAGGCCTTCCTGACTGCAGCTCTCAAGAGCTTTGGGGAAAGAAATAAAGCAGTTCCTGTGTTCTGAGCTGGACCACCCTGCAGCAGCATCGTGCACTAAAGCAGAGAAGAGCAGCAGTAAAAACACCCTTCTCCTTCCTGTGTAGTCAACAATGAAGGAAGTTGTTAATTATCAGCTATAGATTTGCTTCTCATTTTTCAAAGCTTACACTAGCTGGTAACTTTGATTATAGAGTATTTGGGGCTTTACATACATTGCCTCATTAGGGAGACAATAAACCAATTTTAATATGTCGCAGTCTGCTATTTCCAGATGAAACTGTCATCATGGGCCTTTTTTGTTACACTTCACAGCCTGGAATATTTTTTCCTTTAGTTTAGCATGGTTTTGTCTCCCTATATATTGTAGTCTAGGCATTAGCATTTGTGGCATTTCACTTAATGGCTGTGTACAATATGTCTTTGGGTAAAATGCACAGCATATAATGCAAACTAAGCAGGTATTGCACCTCAACTATATAAAAATGAGGTATCTTAGGAGGGGTATCTGAAAGGGCTCTGAGTTACTCCATTCTCTAGCACAGTGGGCCATAAATGGTGTAAACGTGGAATAATGAGAATCTATCACACCGAAGTTGAGTTCAGAACTTATTTGGGTGAGAATTAATAAAATAGTATAAATAAAAGTATAATATTTTAACATTAAAATACAGCTTGGTTTATGGCTCAGACCCAGAGCAGGATATAGATACTTAGATATTGCCTTTTCTACTGGGTCTTGGCTTCTAGGAAACATTAGTTTGTTGGAGAACTAGGAAGACATGAGCCCTGCCTATAGCAAATGCCTGAATGGTGACTTCCCCTGACACCCACTGCTCTCCATGGACCTCTGTGGAGCTCTGTCAGCTGGGACTTGGCTGTGGCTCACTAAAATAACTGAAATTTCAATTAGATTAATCCTGTCCTCCATATCTCAAGTATTATTTTTGGGTCTCGTGTCTAGATCAGGGAAGCCAGAGCAAGCTGTGGTGGTTCCTGCTGGTGATTAATGCCATCCTCCTGGGATCACAAAGGACTGGTTGTTTGCCATACCTGGCAGCTCCAGCTAATTGCTCTGTTAATAAAGCACCGCTGCATGCCAGAGGGCCCTGTTTACATGGCCAGCAGTAGGGGAGGAGGGTGATTTTAGCATTGCATGACATGGCTTTTTAATGATCACTGAAAACTCCCTTTTTGCTGCTGCTGGCCTGTCACTGCCATCAGGGGAGTTGAGCTGCTTTGTGGTTTGAATAGGCATGGGTAGCTGCATTACTGCTGAATTTTAGCTGCTCTTCACACTTAACATAAAACTCTTCAGAGAGTTTGTGGCTTTTTTTTTTTATTGCTTGAGTGCTTTGTGCTTTTTCCATTTGACAAGTTGTGAAGAGACAAGTAATGGTGAGATTAGGAAAAAGAATTCTGTTGCTCAGGCACAAATGCACGTGGCAGGAAATTCAGGAGCTGGAAACCTGGGAGTGGAGTGGGTGGTGAGGTCCTTCACCAGCATTTCCCCTGGAATTGCTGTGGTTGAGCTGCTGCCTTCAGCTTTCCTGGCACTATGGGCTTAAAGAGAGAGGGCAGCCAGCAAGGGCCCAGCTGGACACTGCAATGATTTAAATACAAGCTTGCCATAATTTAAATACAAGCTGAAGTTCCTCTGAAGCTGTGATGTATAATCTGAGTGTATCTTAAACATTTGAAGGTTTTACAGCTCTATTTTGATGTCTAATTAAGGACTTAGAAACTAAATTTAGGCACATGAGTCTAAAAATGTATGCCTTAGTAGTTTCAGTAAAATTTTCCTGAACTTTCTTGAAATATCTCTTGAAAATAAACTTACAGGCCATGACTGAGTAAATTACCTAAATGTGCTTTTGGGAAAACTTGCATACCTAAAAGTAATGAATTGTGGGGATTATTTGTGTGTGTGATCATCTGCTCAAACACTTAGAACCAGAGTTCAAGCTCTGAGATGTTTGCATTCTGTTTCTTCTGGTGACACTTAGAAAGAAAATATAAAACCTGCAGCTGAAATCACAGCAGCTGATGCTAAATAGAGCTCCTTTTATGCATTTACATGTAATAGCTGAATTTTGTTTTTAACAGACAATGATTTACACTGATTTAGATCAGAGATAAGGATCAGTTCATTCTCATTTGACAGAGGTTACAGTGTTAAAAAATTTACAAGAACTAAAGCTGGTGGGGAAAAAATGAATGGAAATAGGGAGTGGGAAATCTGTCTTATATTTTAAATATATCAGCCTTTTATCTAATTGAAAAGACATTATAAGTAGTAATTTGAGTTGCTGTGGAAGAAATGCAGCTGTGTTATATGTCCATTAAAAGGCATGGTTAGGTGCTAGGGACCTCTGTGCAAAAATATTAGTAAATTTTGAGTTTACTGATGCTTTTTGGTAAAAAGTATCATTTTCTTTTTGGATCAATTTAAAGAGTCTGAGTGAATGTGAGCAGTTTATAGCTGGAATAGAGTAAATTTTCCAGCATGGACACCTGCACAGAAGTATACAGTAATACTAATTTCTAATATTACTTCTGATTACCAAAGGGAAGTAATTTATACTGGTAAAGGTCCTGTGATACCAGTAAGGTGTTCCACCATCTAGCTGGTAAGGAGGTAATGCCAAAAGATTTTAAAAAAACCCAATAAGCACCAAAATTTTTAAATCTTTCTGCATAAAAATATAGAAATGTTTAATTTCTGACTCATCAATAGAAATTTGATTCTTTTGTATGGTCTTTGAATATATATTTCTGAATTTTTAATACTTCTTTTTTGTGGAAACTAAGCCAAACACACCTAAACTGTTGTTACATTTGCCAGTAAGTACAATTTTGGATTGCTGTACCAGTTATTCTTCTATATTTATAGTATATATCCATCTCTAAAAAAAAAAGTGGACTGTAAGTCATGGTTATTTAAGCAAGAGAGTAAATATCAGAATCATTGAACCAAAGAATTGTATTTTCTAT
This sequence comes from Camarhynchus parvulus, assembly GCF_901933205.1. Taxonomy (NCBI): domain Eukaryota; kingdom Metazoa; phylum Chordata; class Aves; order Passeriformes; family Thraupidae; genus Camarhynchus; species Camarhynchus parvulus. The sequence continues at coordinate 15,666,992 of NC_044581.1, read as the reverse complement.
TATATTTGCCCCGAAAATGGTTTCAGGTTTAAGCACATACATTAAAAGATTGTGTAAATAAGTGTATGCTGACCTGAAAGAGAACTTCTTTTGTGCAATGAGTTCATCCATTTGGATGAGGTGAAATTTCATTAAATGTAGCATCCCTCATTTGATTGCTTGAATATTAATTATTATTACTGCTATTTCTATTATTATTCCTTCTCTTTCTCTCCAAAAGCAAATAGGATCAACACAGTTGGGTCCTGGGCATGCCAATAAATGTTGAGTACAGCAGCAAGGTTGGCGCTTCTCCCTTGTATTCTGAATGGCAAATACTGCACAAAAAGCTGAGTTACTACTTCTGGATATTTTTTAGCAGAGAAAAGGCTGCTCTGGTTTCAAATGCAGCATTTCCAGCTGTATTGCTGAGCAGGAAGGAGGTGAGCTTGTAGCAATAGCAGACAGATTTGAGAACTCTTTGTGCAAATACACGATGCAGGAAACCCTTGTTGTGCTGTCATTGTCACTGCCTGGGACACAATTTCCTTCCTAGGTTGTGTTTCTCAGTTTAGAGTGCTTGAGGCTGCTAAACAGTGTACACAGCATTGCTGAGAGGCTGAAAAAAGGTTGGAGAGAAAGATGTGCAACTCCTGTAACTCGGGACAGAAGTTCCATCATGAAACATTTATTTAAATGTAGCTTGGACTCTGTGGAGGGAAAAGAAATCCATCCAGAAAACTTTATAAGACCTCAATGGGAAAAATGTTTAACAAGATAGAAACAAGATTGTCTGATGGACCTTTTCTGACTAATTCCTGGCAGCACAGACATTAAAAACCCCACGACCAAGCCATCCAAACAAACTTGAACTGAAATTCTCATGGTGGTCTCTGCAACTGCCAGACCCTTTTACCCAGTGAAATTACTGAGAAGTTTTATATTCCTGAAGTGAGCAGCTTCAAGTATTGACAATTTAAATGAAAGATGGATTATGACTCTGTGCACGTGTGCAGTTTAAATTGTGAGTTATGTAGAGTACAAAAAGTGCTTTAGATTGTTCTAAGGGCATATGATTTTGCCTTATTTCCTCTCCAGATTACAATTTGTAGTGTTGAGTCCTATCCTTGGAAAACACATCAAAGCAGGGAATGCATGGACCATAGTTTTAAGATCATGCAATTCATTTGAGAAAGGCCAGGTTTGTGGAAGTCTTCTTACTCAGCTTTTATTTATTTTTTAATTTATGTATTGCTTTTGTTAAGGTAAGTTTCTAAAGTTTTCCTAACCAGTGTTAGGAAATTTCTGCTCTTGTGGTCAAATCTGTATCATTTGAGACAGAATCTGCATAGTAGCAATGATGACAGTGTAGACCAGCAGGCAAAAGTAAAATAGCAAAACAAATCACTTGCACATACATCAATAGCTGGACTTGAAGATTCAAAAAATTCCTATTTTAAACTCTTTTAATAGATTAGTATCATTGGGATAATAATCTATTAATCTTCTCTACAGTACAGGAAGCTTCAATAGTAGTTAATAATGTAATCCCATGGTCACGTCTGTTTCCCCTTTGCCCTTTCCAAAAGGGTTTTAAGGAAATTCTTCTGTTTGAACATGCCATAAACATGAGATGTGGTTTATTACTACAGCGTGGTACTTTTTGTAATGCCCCTGTTGAAGGTTACCATGGCAGTGTAATACCAAACAGAGGTTGAGTTTTACATAGCTCCACGTCTGAGGGGTCAGCTGAGACTAAAGAGACTCTTACTGCAAATTAGAAGGTGCCTTTGAGGTGGGCAAAGGGTTCTTAGGAAAAACAAGGTTGTTTAAAATTTCTCAGTTTGTTCTCTCAGATTATCTGTGGTTATAATCATTGCTGTGATAGAGAAAGTTTGAAAAAGTTGCTGAAAACCAGGTTTCTTTAATAGAACTGTAGCAAAAAGGGCTGGCAATAATAACAACAATTACCCTGTTCCTAAAGAGACCAGTGAAAAACTGCCGGAGCCAGTGATGAAACATGGAATGACAAATGTCACTGACTTGGGCTGGTCTTTTCCTCCTGGTTGCTTTTCTTTCCATAGGTCCTTAAGTCAGACCTGAATTTTGTATCTCAGCATGTGCATGCATTGGCTCACCCCCTTTTCACTCTGTCCTTATACAGCTTTTAGTAAATGTTTGACTGAAATGTTCTTGAGGAAAAAAATTACCCAGGGCCGAAGGAAAGTGTGTTTTTGTCAAGTAGTTGTCACATTTGAGCCCTGAAAGTTCATGTTACTCCAGATGAAACCATTAATTGGAAATAACCAGCAATATATTTCACCTCAAAACAAGATTTTGATATGTCTTTGACAGAATGAAGTGTGGGAAATAAATAAGGAAAGAGATGCCTAAATATGGATAAATATTGAAAAATAATATTCATGCTTTCCCCAGTAAAATAAATAAACTGTTTAAAATCTGAGTCATTATTTTTAAAGAAAGGAAATGCTCTTGTGTGGGTTGGTTTGGTTGGTGTTTTTGTGACACTTTTAGACTGTGTCAAGCATCTCCCCTTCCCCCAGTAGTAACAGGGCCCTAAACCAAGCACAGGGACTTTACATAACTCTGACCCAGGTGAATGAAAACTGAATAAAGGTGAGTGGTGTTGGTGCCAAGTTGAGCTGCACTGCTCAGATGAGAGTTAGGAAGGAAGTGAATGCTCCTGTCAGAAATGAATTTAGGTGCTCTAAGGATTTCCAGTTTGAGAAATGTGAAGAATACAGTCACAAAAGGACAAATTCTGCCATGGCACCTCAGTTCAGAGGCAAACTAAAAACTTACTCCTGTCAGCACCAATCCAGGAGGGTTTGCAAACCTGACATTTTAAAGAGATTTTGTCCATTGGGCTAAGTAATGTAGGAAATGATTATATCAAAAAGTTTATTTCACTTGCAGGGGGACTTTCATATGAATTTGCTTTTCCATGCCTAGGTTTTAAAGTGCCACATATGTTCATTGCTTCTAAGGTTCTCCCAGCAGTCAGAGTGAAGCAAGAAGTCATTTTAATTGTCTTATTCACCTTGTTCTTGTTGTTGAAGCAGAATGTTTCATGTTTTTCACTGCTGCTCTGCAGGTTACTTGAAGATCTCTTGATTCTGGGAATGGCAGAATCTATTAAAAGCTGTTGATTAATATATATATATATTTTACTAAGTAAGCCAAAGTAATTCTATTGTGCATTTCTATCATCTGTGTTATTTAAGGATCTGTTCACATAATTATTTCATGTCACAGTGCCTGAGGCAGGACCCAGTGTGTTAGGCAGATATCCACATACCAAAAAAATCCTTGCTTAAGGAGCTTGAGAAATTGAGTTTTATTTTATCATTCTAATTGTCAGAGTGGAGCAAATGGACTTGGAGCAGCGTGTCTCTTATACTTGCTGTGTTGTTTTCAGCCTTTTGTTCTTGTGAAGGGCGCATGAGATGGCAGCAGCTGCTCTGGGCACTGCTGTCTGTGCCCTGGGGTTGTCCCCACCCTGGTGTGAGCCAGGTTTCCTCAAGGTGTGGAAGTTGGGGCCAGCCTGGGCCAGGTGCTCAAGGGAGCTGAAAGGGGAATGAAGGAGCTCGTGGAAGTTTGGAGATACTCATGTTGAATTTCAGTTGTGCAATGCACAGTGTCTGAAAGAATGCCCCTAGAGAAAATTGCTCTTTATTTAGAATCAATGTTTTCAATGTGAATAGTCAAAAGTAACTTTAAGTATTTTTTCAAGCTGGGAGTCACAGCTTCCACCTAAGATTTATGGCTGTCAGAAGCCACTGTCTCCTGGACTTCTGAGGATTTCTGTTTGTTTTTCGTGATGGGCAAAGAGTGAAAAGGAAGATCTTGACAAAAGGTTCTTTTTATGGGAGAAATATAAGCTTATTCTTTGGGGGTTTTTTCCCCTCTCAGAACTCTTCCAGTATTTATACTTAGTCTCCATTAAAAAAAAAATCTTTATTCATGCGAAGAATTTCTGTGAGAAAAATCAGCAGTATCAGTGTTATCTGGCAGGTCTCTGCTCTGCAATTCTCCAGCAAGTCCTATTTTGAACTGGCAGTATCAGAAGAGATGACATTATCTTTATATGGTTTTGAAAAAAGAAAACAAAAAGTGTCATCAGCATGAAGGTGAACTTTGGTTGTGATGCCTGTAGGAGGAGTTTTCATGCCATTTTATCTTTGTTCAGCAACTCAGATTGTGCAAGAACTGTCTGAAGACAGATCTGCCTGGTGTGAGAGTGTAACAAATGGATATCTCATAATTCTGTTTTTTGTTTTGTTGTTTCTTTTTTCCAGCCAAAGAGTGTGGCTTCTTTCTGTAATGAAATATATTTTTTTTCTGTCGTGCTGGGATTCATAAATTTTACTAGTTTATTCAGAAAAAACATTGGTAGTGGTAGGAATAAACATCACTTTTGTGGTTGTTTACCCTGTTGTTCTTCAGTAGAAATAACATCCATTCAAGTCAATATTTTGGAGTTTTTGCATATATCATCCTTTTGCTAAAATGTGTTTTTATTTCACAGTTATGCAAACAGCATAAAAATTGATTTAATTTAGGTATTTAACTTTGTTAGGTAAGACTTGTGGGACAGTGTTGGCTTTTGTTCCTTGTTCAGGAAACCCTGAGATGCCTTTGGGTGGGCTGTGGTTTATCTGTTGGGCAGGGTTGCAGAGCAGTGTCTCTGTGTGTGTGTGTGGAGATCTTGCTCTCAGCTCTTTGCTGCTTCTCTGGTTTGTATTTCCCAGAGCTGAAGGTGCAGGGTAGGGCTGGAGGCACAGGAGAACCTTGCTGTGACTCTGATGTCCTTGTAGAGCTTTGCTTGTGACAGAGTTGTTACCTTCCCGCTGAAAAGGTCTTGTCACCCCAAAAGTTTGAGAGGGCTTTTTGGTTAGGAGCATGAAATAGTGCCATAAATCACTTTGAGATTAAAAAAGGGACCTACTTTAATTTAGTTCTGATGATCAATAAGTCCTGGGGAAAATTGATGAAGTCACTCCTTCAACTGGGTTTTGTCTTTGATTGGATGGACTAGGCAGAATGATACAGGATGAAAAAAAATATACTTTATACCCTAAATGCTTATATGTATCAGATCTACTTTTATATCTGTGTAGTTGTATTTGTCTTTCATCTTTTATTCATGTGTCTTATACATGTGGATATAAACGTTTGTTGATTGCCATATCAAAAGGCAGAAGTAACATCATAACAGTCGCGATGATATGCACAGTAAGACTTTATGATACTCAGATATTTGCAAGAATTATGCTCTTGATATTTCACTGCTTGAGCCTGGATCTGGTGTGTGAGATCACAACAACTTGCACAGCACAAAGGGGGTTGCTTTAGGAAGATGTTAGTTGAAGCTTTTCATGCTTTTCACTCTTGACAGTGATTCTAATGAAGATAATGAAGTGGCTGACAATAGAGTTTGGGAGAATGAAATATGATAGGAAAGGAACTGCATGATAGATATAAAAATGGTAGCTCTATTTGGTAGGGTGTGGATAACCAAGAGTGATTTGGAGAGACAGATGATGTCTCAGAATTCCAAAGTCCTCAGATATCTCCGTATAGTTCTGTGACAGAACTCTGTTCTGTATATTTAAACTAAAACTACAGGCTTAAATCTCAGCAGGTCAGCTCTTTTTATCCTTTTAGAATAGAGGGAAACAATTGCAATGCACCTTCCTGGGTGAGGCAGTGCAGAATTAAGGGCTACAATCACTGAACTTCCTGACTTCTGTGATCTGGAAGCTGTCAAGGTTAACCTCTGGGTTTATTCCCATTGTTTATGGAGGAGGAAGTGTCATTTCTCTACTGGGGGTAGGAGCTGGCTAAGAAAAGGTGAGCAACAGATACACCTTGAGGTTTGCTGGGGTTTTTTTGGACTGTGAGAATTATTTTATTATACTTAATGGAACAAATGTCTCAATAGATCAGCCCTTGATAACGAGCTTGCTATAACTAACAAATTTTTTTTGAGAGGGGAAAAAAACCTAAAAATGTGGGTAGAGAAAATGGCAAGCAAAGTTTTTACTTTGAAGAGTGAATGAAGCAGAATTTTTCCTTCATTCAAAGAAGTGGTATGTGTCCCAAACCAAAAATGTGTCTCCATTTGTCCTGGAAAACCCCCCTAATGCACAGGCAGGTGAAGTGTACAGGACCTTGACTGCAGCTCCAGCAAATCAGGTTGGGCCAGTTCAGTGGCACATCTGGGACTGCAGACAGGCCAGGGCACATTCTGGAGATTTTGGCATTGTGTAGGTGCTGTGGAGGCTGAAGCTGGACTGGAAAACCTCTGGGAGTGGTGACAATGGGCACAGGAAAAGGAACCCAGATTACTTTCAGATTCCAGATTCTTTGCAAAGCAAGTGGGGAACAAAGCATATTATCTTGTGTTCATAATGAGAGAGTGTCTTAGGACAGGAAGTCAGAAACCCAGACCCTTGCTAGGTTGGTTTTTTACAATATAGTCTTTTGAGAATAGCATACAGTTTTTATATACAGAATAGAATAAAATAGTTTTTTGGTATCTCCCCACCCCACAGTATTGTAATTTTGTGTGCTTTGAGCTTTAAGGGAATAGAATTTACTTATTTCCACTTCTAGTATAAAGATTTTGCCCAGCTTGGTACTCTTCAGAGGTTTTAAATCTGACTTTTGGTTTTGAGAGGAACCAAAGTTGTTGGTATATATGGAAATCAAGCAGCTTGTATTTAGCCATTTAGTTTTTATATCCAAAGATCTTGGCTTCTAATTCTAAAGTAAAACTAAAAAACATGGCATAGTTTCTCTCTTCTCCCCCCTTCACAGGTACATGTGTCTATTATTTTAATCCTGATGTAGTGAAGTTGTAAATAATTCTCTGACTCAAGTAATGGTGAAATACTTTGATATTTGGGAATTTTTGTAGTAACTTATGTTGCTTCATATATTGGTGGTCAAAGTTTTAGCCAGTGAATTCCCTGTTCACCCACTTTGCAAAGTCCTACAGGACAGATACTCCCTAACTTGTCAGTGAAAGCTCTCAGGGACACAAGCAAGAGAGGGTGACATCTTGTGACATCTTGTGACAGGACAGTGGCACTGGGAGAGGGCTCAGGGCTGGTGCACAGCTGGAAGATCAGCCTTGCCTCAGAGTGCACAGCAATAATGCTGGCCCAGAAACCACCCCTGCTTGATCCCTCCCCAAATCAGGGATTTGGATTCAAGCCCTGGTGCTGATCCCATGATGCAGCCCCAGCTAAAGCTGCACAAATTGAGAATAACTGGTCAATGAACCCTCTTGTTCTGTGATGGAGAGCTTTGTGCTCCCTTTAACCTGGTCTTTTACTGACAAGGATTCCTTTCATTGCCCATAAAATGCACAACTTCTGCTGAATCCCGAGGACAGGCTCTTCATTTCTGTGCCCACAAACGAGGGCAGTGAGAGTGACCCTGGGCAGAGAGCACCATCAGTTTATTTGCAAATGGAACCTGCAGTGGAGAGCCTGGGCTCTGGAGGCTGCTGAGGAGTTTGTCCTGACACACCTATTTCTCCCCAAGGCTTTCTGAGCCAGTTCCAGGTGTGTGGGCAGTTCTCCTGCATCCAGCTCTTGTCTGAAAGGCCAGCACTGCCCTGCCAAGCAGCCTGGTTGTGTTTGGGCTCACTTCTGTGTGGCTCTGCTCTAGCTCCTCTTTACTGAACCAAATAAAATCAACAGGCTCCCTGCAGGTCATCTCATCCTTTGCTATTGCCACTGGGAAAACCTTTTTAAAATACAATTTTGAAACAAATAATTAAGGTACACAGAGCTGGCTCCTCATTGATTGAGAAACAGACACTGATTTCCCCTCCCTTTCCTGCAATCCTCATCCCCAGGTAATGGTCTTGATACCTGAGATGTGTTCATACATGCAAAAACTGTCACTGTAAATTCCTGTGTAGTTTCTGGCAGAACAAATAGTGTGCAATTCTTGTTAATGGATTAATTCTTTCCTTTGGAATCTATGCTACATAGGGAAATAGCCCATCTTTTAAAACTGATTTTAAGTAACAGACTTAACCCTAGATGTAGAAATATAGGTACATTTTTACAAGACCTATGAGTACTGGGAAAAAATACTGATGTGTATTTTGCTAATTTTAAGAAATCTTTCTGGTTAGAAGTTACAGCAGTGATATTTTCAATCAATTTTTTATTTAAGTAATTTGTTAATGCATTTAAAAAAAATTGAAGACATTTTCAAAGTTATATTGACTCCAAAATACAGAACAGAAGCATAGAGGAATTTTCTTTCCCTTGGTGTAACAGGGTCTCAGTGAGTTTATGGAAGGCAAAATTGGCCTGTTTGGTCAAATACACTTTTTGATAATCCATGAGATATGAGAAGGACTTCTGTGATATTCTTCAAAAGCTTGCAAAATGAGGCTTTATCAAATGGCAAAGTGAATTTCAAAAGCAATAATCTGCTGTCAGTGGCAGCCTGGATTAGTTGGGCTGTGAAGTGACTTGAAACTCTTGGTGGCATAGAAGGAGGTGAATGGAGCTTCCAGCTCAAATTCTGTAGCAATTTTAAGGTACAGACTATTCTGCAGGAATGAATCACTGACTGCAGCATGTGGAACTGTGGCTTCTGTCATAGGCCAGATCCTGATTATAACTTAAGAAAGTTCCAGGCCTGCTCTTATTAAAACCAGTGGGAGCTGGCAGGCAGCAAGGTGAAGCTCACCGTGCCCTGGAAGGATCTTGGGTTTAGGGCTGCCATTCCAAAGGCATCTCCTGGTCCAGGAATGAATTTGTTCTCTCTGTGCTTTCTGTGCTGATCCCTGGGTCTCTGCTGTGCTTCAGGGAGCTGCTCTAGGAGCAGGGCTGAGCACAGCCGGGCATTCTGAACCACCTGTGGTGTTTGCACTCCAGAGCTGCAGTCACAAGTTTGGTGGTGGCTGCTCTCAGTTCAGCAGTGGGAGCTGGAATCTGTGGTACAAAGTGTGGCTGTTGTGGTACAGTTAAATTTTCAATATGGCAAAACCATTTCAGAGTCTGCCTAAACTCTCTGCATGCTCTTTACCTGCTCTGGAGGAAAAGTTTGTGGAGGTCAGGACTGACCATCAGAATGTGCACTCAAAGTAGCCCATCAGCAATCCTTTATTATTTATAGCACCATCATTCATAAATGTATTTAAGAAAAGGGATGATCTATTCTCTACATGTTTCTTAAAGGGATTCCATTTTAGCTTCAATGGTAATTTTTACCTTTTCCAGTAGAATTTATTGACACAATGCCTAGCACAAGCCCTAGATTTTGCATCATCCTTTTGTCTGCAAGCATATTCACCAGCCGCTTAATTTGTCATAGCCCTGGAGGTATCAAAACTAATGAGCTTTGTTTGAATAGACTTTTTCCAGTTCATCTAGCACACTTTGGGGTAATCATTCAGTTTCTGTTTGCTTCTGATGTGAAGCATTGTGGGAAATATAAGAAAATAATGGTTTAAAAAGAAGCAGTATAAATTGTTAACAGCCACATTCTCTGAAAAGCCCTAAAGATGTTATATTTTTAATTTCTCTATTTATTGAAGTATTGTGAGTACCTTAAGTGCAATCATTACAAGATAATATCAAAGGAGAATCTGATAAAATGCTATTTTTCAATTAGCTCTGAGCTTAATACTTTGCTTTTTTAAGTATTTCACAGCTAACAAATCTTTAAACAATCTAACCTTTCAGGATTTGGAAGTGGACAAGATAATAACTATGAATACATAATACTGCAGCAGTGCTAAGGGTTTAAAAATCTATTACTGGGATTACATACAGGAATACCTTTTATTGGTCAGACAATTGCATTTTCATTTTTATAAAGCATCTCCCTATACCCGGTATTATACCACAGAGATACACAAAAACGGAATGCAGAGGTGTGCACTGCATAAGTAATTTCTAAAAGTGTCAGATGCTCTGTACAACATATGCTTTTGATCTCAAATTCCTGGGAAAATGTGCCCTTCTTGCTGATTAGGACAACGTTTGCCTTATATGCTTTAGAATGATGTATCTTTAACTTGTAGCAAGTTTCAAATTATTGAATAAGGGATTTCAAATTATTTTTCAAGTTAGGGCAATGAGGAACGATTCCCTGGAACTTTTGATTAATTTCTTCTGAAAGAAAAAAAAAAAGACGACCCTGGGTAGGCCAAGCTCTAAATTAAGCAGCTCAGTGAGTCATTATTTTCAACAGGGTATAATAAGCAACTGAAACTTAACTGTGTGCTAAGTGCATCAGTAAAGCATAACACTTCTAAATAATCCATTTCAGTCCAAAAAGGGCTGTTTCATATGAACAGTCACAGGACCTTTCAGTATATTTTCACATTTCTCATTAAAAGACGATTTGATGAAAAGCTTTTTCTGTGTAAAGCAGAGTGAGGGAGAGAAGGAATGGCAGGAGTTATTTGCTTTTTAAATCAATCTGCTTTGGGGCTTTTTTGTAGTGCACTGTCATATTAAGATGACTTGGGAAAAGCCACTAGCAGGAGAGAGCACAAAGTTAGTTAGAAACTCAGCCTACTAAAATTGAAGCAGGAGCTGTGGCCAGGGTTGTACCTTTCTTTAGAGCAGATGATTTTATATCAGTGCAGTGGACTATGGAGATGGCCATGCTGCTGGATAAGACACCCTCAGTATCAGAAGCTATTTTAGGTTGCTCACCAGCTCCTGTTCCTGAGGTTTATTTTCCATCCCAGTTGGTGCAGGTGGAGTTTTCCAAAGGCAGCTGCAGGGTTTCTGTGGCTCTGTTGGGGCTCCTGGCTTGGAGCCCTCCCAAGCTGCCCTGTGCTGTGCAGGCATGCACTTAGTGACACAAATCAGTTTGTAATGCAGGGCTTCTGCAGGCTCCATGTGTGATATTGCGCTCTTAGGTGGCATTGACAAGCAGTGTTTGTCTTCTCAGAGATAGAGCTATAACTTCTGCTCGTTGCCTTCACTGTCCTATTGAGGCTTTCATCACTGCTGAATTGGATTGCTGCTGTGAAGTCTCCCCTCTTGGAGGTCACTGGGCAGGCAGTTCAGAATACAGAATGTGAAATTTCTTGTGGGGATGGCCAAGTCAGGTTCAACAAGTACAGTATTGCACATAGGTAAGGAAAAAAGCTTTTGATTTGTGCCTTATTTTACATTCTGGCTATGCAGCACTTCCATCCCCTTATCCTGTGGGAAGGCACTGTCTCTTCTCTTCCCTTACTGGTGCTTAAATGTTCGGGCCCAAGATGGGATTTTAGGTCACTCTCTGTTTACTACAGCTTATTTGAACCTTTTATTCTAAACAGTGACCTGCTCACAAATCTCAGTCATAGAAACAAGAGTTTAGAGGGGCTGCATTCAGAATGGGCAAAAATGCGTCCAAAACTTCTTGAAAGGTTTTGTCTGAGAAAAGTGAGAAGCTAGATCAAACTAACCAAAAATACTCAAAACAAAACTAATAAACTTAAAAAACCGAACTAAGAAAAAGTGGTTTTGAGGCAAAAAGACACTTTGTGTTCTGTAATCTGTTTCAGGATTTGGATTTTTTTTTCTGCTCTTTTTCCCCCAAACTCTGCTCTACATTATTTTCTTTTTCCCCCTCTTGTTTATTTTTGATATTTTCTTCTTTTCCCTTGCTTATTTATTTAGAATCTCTCTACTGTGTCTGGTATAGTCTCAAGGATAAATTCATTCAGGTAATCCATGTGGTTTTTCATATTCCAAACTATTTATGTAATTTATTGGGATTAAACTGCTGATTTATAGGTTGGGATATAAAGTGGAACTCCAAGTACAGGGTTATGAAACATGTCTTGAAAATACATCCATGTTATAAATAATAAAATAGTAGTTTTATGAGAAAGGGTGCTAAAATATTAAATGAGGCTGTCTATTCTTTATCATGACATGTATTTAATGCACTTTTTATTGTCTCCACCACTTTAAAAAAAAGCTTACTTCAAACTTTTAATTACAGCACAAGACCAGTTTTCTTGTAATTGTAAATTTGGACTCTTTCTTTAGCTCCCGGGGTTCTATTAATCCTTACAGACTGACTGAAATTGATGCAAAATTTTTGGGAGCCCTAAGATATTGTCAAAGGTTTCAGACAGAGTTCTGTTACTTCCCCAGAAGTTTAGCATAGAAAGAATGTGGAAGGTTCTGTGTTTTATAGTTTGCTTGATTTGTAGAATGCTGCTGGGTTTCAGTGCTAGACAGATACTTCAGTTTATTGTAAAAAACTGCTTGTTTCTTTGTAAAGCTCATGGCTGAGGTAAGAGCAAAACTCTTCCCAAGCAGAGGGACTTGTCCCCACTGTGACCTCAGGGGGACTCTGGATGGGGCTGCTCTCTGTGAATGTGGAGGGATGGGGAGTGGCTGGTGTCCACAACCACAGGGACCAAAAAACCAATGGATGGAGCAGAATCTGACTCTGAGAGATGCTGAAAGAGCAAATCTGAGCTTTGCTGCAGTTAGACAGGAGATGGGAGCTAAGAATAAAGACTTCTGTGTTCCTTGTAGATAAACAGAGCTGAGCAGAGTAACTCTGTCATCAGAGAGTGCTTCTGAAAGGAAGAGCCTGCTGCAGCTTTAGCTAAGCTCTCCAGGAAGGAAAAAAATAAATCACACTTGGAGAAGAAGTGTGTACTCCCTGTGTTCAGGCAGTGCTGGGTCACACAGAGCATTTATTCCTCAGGAGAGCATGGTGGCTGTGTGAAGTATTTACCTGTCCTTTAGGGCTTCAGGGGGTCACTGGTTTTGTCAAGCACTTCCTCTACTCTTCCTCCTCCTTTGGTGGATGATACTTGTGGCATTCAGTCTTTTGGGGTTTATTATGGTAACTTTTGATTTTTACTGCAGTGGGTTCAGCTGTTGCTTTTGATACACTTGTGTAAAGCTAAAGATGGGTGTACCTGAGGGGTTTGGCAGTCTGAAGTAGCTCATGTCCCTAAGAGTTGCTGTACTGATGAGTTTGAATAATCTGTTGAGTGCAGCAAACAAATTTGGTCAAATTGCCTTTGAATAATCTGTTGAGTGCAGCAAACAAATTTGGTCAAATTGACTATCTGTCAGTTTATGTTAGAAATTTGGAATATCTGGTTTGGCATATCTGGGACAAAGTTGCTGAAAAGTGCTGGTGAATGCACCAAACCCTTTCTGATTAGAAGCTTGGTTTTCAGGAGTAACAGAAAAAGTCCCCAAAAGGAACAAATTAAAGGCTGCACTTGACCTTAGGACTTTGCCTTAGGTGGAATTAGTACCTGGAGTAACTGTTTTTGCAATGACAGAATGGGGCAGACAAGATTAAAAATTTCTGATGATGAATTGCTTAAAGCTCTATATGAGTCCCCTCTACTTTCAACATTTGTATTTTTTTGCTATAGAATAAGTTTTTGTATCAGTACCCTAGAATGTTTACATCTTCTGTTATTGGACAGTTCTGCCTCAATCATGCTTTAATTTTATTTTTGTTCAGTGAATAAATTTCCACAGCTCTAAGTAGAAAAAGTTGCTTTACTTTTAAAATATGTAAGGTCTTACAGACTTTTGATGAAGGCTTTCTAATTAGTAGAGTGAATTAATTCCAATTTTTAAAGTCAGAAATGTATACATTTTTAATTATGCCATTGAAATCAGTGGAGGTAGTATGAGTGATCCAGGCATGGGCTGTTTCCTGCTTTGTGTGTTTTAATGACTCAGGAGGGGCAAAGCACAGAGCTGATGCAGAGGTGGAGCCCTGGAGCTGCAGGTTGGATTGTTGCAAATTTGCACCTACAATGGTATATAATACATGCTAGAGCAATTTTTACCCCACTTAAGGATGTAAAGCAGCATTGGATTATCCTTCAGAGCAGCCTGCAAAACTGGAATGTATTCATTGGAGAGAAGCAGCTGAAGAATGGCAGAAGGGAAATATTTATTTGTTTATTTCACTGTGAGATATGAATGTTAGTTTGATGTGGCAGTGGAATTAAATCCTATAAAAAAGACACAGTTTTTATAGCACTATTGTTTAGCTGACAAAAATGTATCGAGTACAGTGGACAGTGACTCACATTGGCAGGAATCAGCTTTAGGGAATTCTGCTTCACCAAACAGATCTCTTCACTGCTGATGTTTGACAGTATAGCCATTCAGAGGAACCAAAGATGAGAAATATGAAGAGAGAGGGATGCTTTAGAATAACTACCTGCATCTGGAAATGAAATCAGATATTAATTCTTAGAGAAACATAAAATTCAAAACCTCTGAAAAAAGGAAAAAATACAAATGTATTTTTTATGAAGACTTGTGCTAAAACCTTGGAGGTCTTCCTTCATTCTAACATCTAAAGGTGAATATGAAATTTGTTGCTAGAAAATTATGTATCATTGTGGAACTCATATGAGATGCACTCAACAGTTAAATGGATTTTTTTATCTGTAATTGTACAGAAGATTTATATAAATTACCTTATAAAAACATGGTAATAGAGGGAAAGAGTACCAAAAAGTAATAGCAAAATTGCCAGAAGACTTGAGAAAGCTTGAATAGTATGTCAGATGTATTCTGAGTTTTGATTATTCTACATGTGTTTTAAAAAAATTCAAGCATGCATGGCAGCATGTATTGTGTAATTTCTGGTGCTAGAGGGAAGGCTCAAGGAGGGGGGAATCCACTGGTCTGTATTTGATGCAGTTGTAATAAAATTAGGTTAGAGTTCCTGAATGTTTTTCAGCCTTTGCTTTTCTTGTATAACTTGAGACATTTCTTGAGTAAATAAGATATGAGAACAAAAGTGAGCTTCCTAACAGTAATTGTGAGAATGAGTGGGAAGGTTTCTGATAAAATACAGGTGTGACATAGCTGGGTTGTGGACAGTTGTTTTCTTCTGCTACAAGAATTGATTGTATGCTGACTTTGTGTTATGCTGAGTTTAGGTTTCACATCAGGTTGACACAGTTTTGTCAACCTCTCTTCAATTTGCCATTTCAGCAGTGGTTTCCAGCACTTAGTTTGGTTTTCTAGTAAGAGATAACAATGCTCCCCCTAGGCAGCTCGACAGAGGACATTAGCAAGAGCAGCAGAATAAAGTTCCTCTGGATCTTGCAGTAGAACAATTGATTGCCCTTCTAGTGCCTGTGGTGCTTCATTAAACAGTTACAGACAGGTTTCCCTGATTGGTTTCACACTTGCTGAGGACACTGAGCCTCAGAAGTGCCACCATTCCACCTTTGTGTCCCTTTTTCTGGAGAGCAGGCTGGAATGGTTCTTTAGTGAAGAGGGTTTGGTCTCTTGCTGCTGTAGGTGCCTTCTTTTGTTCATGCTAGAAAAACAGTGCTGATTTGAAGATGGGAATATCAGTGTTTGAATAACATTTCCCATCATCTTTATAGATTTATCTATGTAAGAGCCAGGGTTAGAATTGCTACCTGTGGGAGCTGGTTACCTCTGGAATTTGATATGGGTCTGTCCTCTTCAACAGCTGACTTTTCTTCCCAGTTCATTGGGAATCCTCCATGGATTTCCTTTCTAGGTATGGATACTGGGCATGTTATCCACTGAAAAAAGAATGGAGCAGCTGCTCTCCAGGCTGGAATGTAACTAAGTTCCAGCAGTGCTGGTGTTCATGGAGAATACATGTAGGGCCAAATCCAGTTTATGGTTTGGGTCAGATTGGGTTTGTTCTTGTGGAGCTGTTTTGTTCACGCTCCCTTGGAAGGAAAAGCATTCAATATATCCTTGTTGGAACTAGTAGGTAAAAACAAGTATGGTTTTTTTTCTTTTAGTTGGTTGTGTGTTTTTGTTTTTCTTTTATATATTTGAATTTCACCTGTAAGGGTATAAGGCCTTGTTTCTATTGAATTATGTTAAACTAGACTGACATGCATATATTTTTTGACTATTGATATTCAAATTAAGTCAAAAGAAAAAAATGGCCTTTGGCCATATATACATGTAAAAAAATATGTATGTATAATAAGGCAAGTTTTTTTGGCAAAACTCGACTAGACAGTTAAAATGTGTGTTTGAAATAGTCTCAATCTATTGCATTAGACAGTTCTAGATGCAGATGAGAAGTGATTAGAAGTGTAATATTTTAGAGACCTTGGCAGTTTGGCCTTGGTTATCCTGCTGGAATGGCAGTGCCCAGATGTCACACTGGAATTTGATTTCAGGTACTCAGCTGGAGCTGAGGGATGTCACCCAGCCAGGTGCTGCTTGTGTTCTGTAGTGTTTGTTTGGGGTAAGCTGCTCTGATCTGGGAGGATGACATTAAGTTGTCAATGAGGATATGAACTGGCTGCCAGCAGCTCCATCAGTGAGGCTGGAGCTGGGGAAGGACAGGAGGGGAAGTTTGGCTGTGATGCACTCAGGTGCTGCAGGGATGCTCTCTCCTGGATGCTTGGCTACAGCACACGCTGTTATCAGTGTCTTCCAACTTGTATTTAAATGTGTACATACTCTTGATCCACATGGTGTTCTTGTTTGTTTGTTTTTCCCCCAGTTTGTCCTGGGGGAATCAGGATGAGCATTGAATGTGCTTTTTTCCCCACTTTTCTTTGTTATGCCATCTTGTTCATTCTCAGGTATGCTTTCATAGGGGAGTTTAAAATGAGCTTCCTGACACATGTTTTCTTTACCTAATTCTGAACATGACATAAAAAGGAATCTTTTTCTACTACAGTAAATATTTTTGTAGTACAGCATGCTTATTTAATGTAAGTAGGTTTCTGTGATACCGTGCAAAATGGGACCCGATTTTATTAGAGTAGCCTAAAGAACAGAATAAATCCTTTAAGCCAATTGTATAAAAATGCAAATTTAAGTCAAGCAATTAAAAACAGATAGAAATTAGAGATTTGGATTTTGCAGAGCAAGCTTTCCACAGCCACTGCCAGATTACTGTGCAATTTATCTGGATTCTGTCAGCGATAGTCAGACTAGATTTTGATAAAGAGCAGCAAATCTGTCCCTCCGTAGCTCCTGTGACTTGCCGCAAATTTCATTCAAGTTGAAGCGTCTGTACAATCCCTTGAATAATTTGGAGTTAATCATTTGTACTTCACAGCCTCTGATAGGCCTTAGACTTGGGGGGTGGGAACAGATTTGGCTTTTTAATCGCCTTGTATATTGTACAGCGTGAGATAAATGACACAGACTGTCTGAAATCTACATTCTTGCTTCTGATGCAAAACTGTAATTAATTTTGTGCAGTGTTTCAGAATTGATCGTGGTCACTTGAATTTCTAATTTTTCATTCACTTCAAAGACCTTTTTTTAAGAAGAATGTGCTTAGAGTGTGTGAATGCTCTCTGATGCTAGTGTACTAAATGAGTATTTTACGCCTCTTTTTCAATAAGGTGAAACAGAGGTCAAGGCGTGTGGCTCGTGTTTATCTCTGTCCCAGCCTGCTTCAGGATGTATTTTCTGACTTATAGGAAATGCAATCAAACTTAGGAAATTACATCTAAATACTTAGGCTGCCGAGTGTTCACTTCTGTGCCTTGTAGAAATCCAAAAGGCTTCTTTCAGAAATCCTTTTCAGTATAAAACAATTAAGCACAATTTAGGCAATAATTACCCTAATTAACTACACTATAATGTTTGTATTCAAGATTATAGAAACATTGTATCTGTTCTCTGCTGCAATAACAACAAGTCTTCCTAATTTCTCTGTATTGATAGTACTTGTATGTGCTTCTTTGTTTGGTATATTTCACTGTAAAAATATTTGTCAGTGAAAGATTGAACAATATGAATGAATTTGATTATGCCATTGTCAAAAACCCCATGCATCACAATTTCTTGTTTTTAATCACTACTGTAAACCTCACAGCCTGAGGGCACAGTTTTAATTTGGGTGCCTTACTAATGAAAAGAAAAAAATAATTGTTTTGCCTGGATTTAATAATAAGCAATAAAATCAGCCAACCAGATTTTACCTCTGCATTCAATCTCTTTTTTATTATAAAACATTTTTGTCCTTTTTTTTAGATTACAGGCGTAGATACCGAACATTTTACTAATAAATATTTCAGTTTGCTTATGAAGGCTAATGCTGTCATCTGAATATGGAATTATATTTCTTTCATGCTTCATTATCATTTCATGGTAGTAATGACAGTGAGGCGATGGAATATTTACAGGCTTTTCAGAAGACATTTATCCAATACATTTCCCTGAAGGGCACCTAGGCTTAAAGATACATTATCCTTTTATAAAACACTGCCCAGAATCCCAATTTCTGAATCAACCAATCAGAACTTGTTTTGCAGCAGTTACTGCTAAAACCCTCAAGCCAGTCTCATATTAATCCTGTGAATCTGGTGGTGGGGGGGTGTGGGTGGAGGGCTGGGGAGAGGGGGAAGAGGGAGCACTCACTCCTTAATCATCAGGCTTGGTACTTTAAGTAAAATATGTTATTTCTTCTGTACTGATGCAGTTTTTCAAACCAGTACTTGGAACGTTTCATTGAGATTGGGTGGACTGCAGCAGTGAAGGCTGTGTGTTCAAATTTGGATGAATTTTTAAAATTTCAAATTTGTCAGGCTCACGTTGCATTAATTTATGATGTCTTTGTCTGTTGGAGCATTGCATGAGCAGATTCCTTGGATCTCTGTTCTGGTGCACAAACACATCTCAGGAATCCACCTTGGGTTAAAGCACTCAGGCATCCATTCCATCTGTTGCTCAGTAGTTTGGGCTTTCTCTCAACGTGCCCCTGTGCTTTGTGCAAGAAGCAGCACTTACTTGTGTCTAGGTAAGGGTTCTTATTTTTAAACAAGAGAAGAAAGGAGAAGTTTTACACTGCTCTGACAGCAGTGTGTCAGTGATTAGCTTTTGGAAGAGGTAATGGAATCAGGATTTGCTGCTGCTGCTGGCCCTCTATGCTTGCGCGTGTCTATGCTGCATTTGGCAGAGCAGTAGGGAGATTTCTTTTGAGACTCCAGAAGAACTCTAGCCGAGGTGCTGCAGAGCTCTGTAGGAGCTGATGGACTCTGTGCCCTTTGTTGAAGAACCTGAGGATCTCTGCTGTATGGCAATAAGTGATTTAGACATAACATGCACTGCACTGAAATTAATACAGTGGAAAGATCCCTGTCCTGGCAGTCCCTGGTGCTCAATGTACTCCAAGGTAGCCAAAGGTGGAATTTTTTTTTAGTGAAAGCTGTAGAACAGATCTTTATTAGAAAAAAATGTTGTGTAATAACAATGAAGAATTATCTCATCTGAGAGATGCACATCCTGAGCTGCATGCAGCTTACATTATCCTCCTTCAAGTGTTGGTTTTAAATTTCTCTGTCCAGGAGTTCTGACTTACAGCTTTAAAATCCTGAGGTATTTTGAAATGAATGCAATATTTGCCACTAAACCAATTGGCATATACCATCTGTTACCACATGCACGTATCCAAGATACTGCATTTTATCCCCAGAAGGGGCGTAGAAAATGCATGTCTGCCAAGGAAGTTGAGTGGCTGCGGTGAAGGAGTCTGAAGTTACATTTATGCTCTTTGGCAGCCAATCTCAGTGCCTCCGGTAGTCCTGTGAGCAGGCACTTCTCCTTTTCTGTCTTTCCTAAAATGCAAGTTTTAAAATTCACATGGGCAAGTCACTTTGGGGCATATATTTACTGGGCTTGAGACTTGGTTCTCTTTCTGACAACTTGATCTTCATTTTTGCATACAAATTTCTGAGTAAGAGCAACATGAAATAAATACCTGTGTATTTTCTGCTCTAACTGCTTGTTTTGTGCCTGAGAACAGATAATTAGAGATAAATGTGCTCAGATGTGCACCTGCATATCAATTTGGCTGCAAAAATAATTTCTGTTGTTCAGTTCTCTGTGTCTATCAATGTAACAGCCACTACACAAAGAGGACTTCCAGGTCTTGAGCCCCAGCTGTTGTTTAAATAAATGCAAAATTCTACATACACAGAGTGAAGCTGTTAAGGTAGGACTAATAGACTCCCTCTGACTGGATTAAAATATATGCATTTGATAAACTGACCACTGATTTGCAAATTAAAAGTGATTCTTGTGCTAGCTTGTGCTACAGTCAGCTAACGTAGAAGATTCTTTTGCTCCCACAGTCACTGAGCATTTTTTTTCTCTCCATCAATATGGGACCAGTCATGCCCAACACTGTTCTGGTAAAATGAGAATTCCCTGAGTCCCTTTTGTTGGCACTGAGCACTTCCACTTATTTTCACAACATTAGGGAAGAAGATGCCTGACGTGTTTGAGCAGAAATCAGACTTGGTGGCTGTTAATCTCAATGAAACTACAAAGCTGTTCCACAATACAATTAAATTCCCAGTTAACAATCTTGTGTATATCTTCACTAATGCTGTTGTTTCCTCTGTAATCTCCACTGAAATGCTTTAATGATTTCTAATGACTTCTAGATCTAAAGCAAGATTGATCTTGTAGACTGTGCACACTTGTTGATGCTCTGTCTGAAGAGTGTAGACACAAACATAATGGTGAGCCACCATTGTGCACAGGCTGCTTGTGTTGGTTTTGAGAATTTCAGTGCTGCTGACATCTCAGTGATAGCAGAGTTGGTGTTTTGCATATCTGTCTTGGTCTGGAATGCCTGTGGCTGCAGTGGTTTGAGCTATTCACCTTTTGCTGCTGAATTACCAGTCTAGAGAACGGTGGCTGTGCTGCTGTATATCAGCATTGGCAGGAAACTGCTGGAGGGGTTTGGAGCAGTGTCTGAGCAGAATGTGCCAATGTGATCCTGGAATATGGATTCATAATGCTCATCCTGGCTGGAGAGAAATGTGTAGCTCAGCAAATGGGAGGAACTGGGCTGATCTTGAAAACCCAGCTTCTACTTAAAGCCCCTGCCCTTCTCACAAACCCATAACTGAAATGATTGGGCTAAATCTCAGTGCTCAGATTCAGGGTTTTGGGAGGTGCAGAAAAACCAGATTTCTGTGTACAATCATCTTCATAAATGGCCTCATATTTTATCCCTGTTGGTTATCCTCTCCCCTCAATCTGCAGAAATGTCTGTCCTTGAAGATTAGATGCTTGGAGATTAGATACTCTGGCTGCATGCAGATCCTGAGCTGCTGTAGTGGGAAGGATAGGTCTGCATGACAATTGCTCAATATATTAGATACATATAGGGTTCACTTAGTGTCAATATTTCTGAGAATTAATATTTGGAAGCATCAGCATGAGCTATTTGTAAGATCTTTCAGAAAAAGCCTTTCCTGCTTATGATTTACTTTGAAGAATAACGCTCTCCTTCCAGAACTTGTTTCAGTAGGTTGGCTTTAAGAGCATCAAAGGAATGAGGCCTCTCTAAAGTGAATGCTAAACTGAAGATATATTTGATTACAAAGGAGATTGTGCATAACAGTAATTTGTATCTCTAAATAACCTCTCATGCAGTAGATTTACAGTTGGGATGTGTGAGGGGGTGTGCCTCATGCTGCAGGATCATAAAGCTTGTAGATAAAATGCAAGGTATTACTGGAGCATGCCTTTCACCCCTGTGAGTGCCAGGTATCTCATCCTACAATAAAGCACTTACATTTTTTTTTAAATTTTGTTTAGTTTTGCTTTGGGTTTTTTCTTAGTAAAAAGAGCCCTCACCAAAATCACAACCAAATTAGTCAGCCAAAACATCCAGAGCCAACAAATTTAAACAATCAGGTTGAAACAATATTTAAAGAAAAAGTTTTTCTTAAAACAAAATTTTGCAATTGCAACTTAGTTCTTCCTGAAGAAGGTAAAGATAAAAAATAAAATCCAGTAATCCAAACTGGATTTCAGGTGTAGGTGAAAAAATGTTGCATTGCCATTAGCACAAAATTGTTCAAAAATTGATTACTTGCCCAGATCATTAGAGAGCCATGCAAAGAGAGGAAAAAAATTAGTAACTGTGATGTTGTGTTCAGCAGAAATATCTGTGGTGGGCCATGGAAGATATCACTCCATGCCTGCTGAATGCTATGGAATGTCACTGGTTTTGGTGTCACTGCTCTGGCATAGCCTGTGTCCAGTTCTGGGATTGCTGCAGCTTCCTCCCTCCCTCCCTCCCTCCCTCTGCATGAGCCCATTAGCAGGCATTGACTGCCCACTGTAATCTTGATTTCCTTTCTAGTTGCTGATAATAAGAAAAATGTTATAATTACACTAGACAGGTCTCTGAAATCGTGATTATCTAAGTAATAATCTTGCAGCACAGGCTTTCTTTGTTTTTAAGAGCCAAAGACTACTTTTCACCTTGTGATTAACCAGGAAAAGGGGGTTACATCAGGCAAATGCACATCCTTTCCCCATCCCTTAAGCCTCCTGCAAAATCCTAAGCAGCTGTGTATGACTATTATTACTCAAGAGAATTTGAACTCATAACATTTGAGATGAAAAAAAGGACTCAAAGCTGCTCACCAATCAAGAATGAAACATTTCCACTCTGCAAGAGTTGCCCCGACAGAGAATAAATCAGTAAATCATTAACCACATTGTGTCCCCCCCAAGTGTGCATCACTGTGCGGTGGTTTAAGGCAAACACAACCCCTTGTACACTCATTGTCCCTGGAACCTGATGCAGCACTTGCTTTAAAATCCACTTTGATCAGTGAACATTAAGCAAACTGTCGACAAAAGGTCATTTGGCCTCAGGGAGGAAATGGAAAATTTTATGTACAGAACACATTGCAGTGAGTACAGGGTCATTATAACTATGAGAATAGCTGTTGTGGTTTTTGCTTTTTTATTTTTTTGGCTTGGCTACTATATGACTTTGAACTTGGCACGGAAGCACAGGCTGCTGAGGCAAGAACTCCTCCCTCCAGTGATCACATGAGCCCCTGTGAATTCCTGACAGGGCCAGTAAAGAGCCCTGTCCCACAGCAGATATCATATTTTGACATAGGACTTCAATTGCAAAATGTTGATGACCAGTGCAAATGTATTGATTTGAGCTTTTTCTTCCCCCCTCAATAGACCAAAGTGTTGTTTGCAGTTAGAAGAGGAGGAGAAAGCTAGTGAAACAGAGTTGAATCTACTTCTTAGAAGCCTGGGTTATCAAACTCATTAATCTACATGTCAAGAGGCTAGGAATGAATAATTGTGTGTAGAATTTATCTGCCAACATGATAGCTACTTTTCAGCTCTCTCTTCAGAGCTCTTTCATTGTGCTTGGCTTTATTATATGCTTTGTCTTTTCTATTTCTAGTCTGTTGGGGAGGTATAGAAATATGTACCTCAGCACCACAGAGGACAGTTGCTTTGAAACATGGCACTGGTTCCTTTTTGTATGCACATTTTTTCTTAGGTGTTTAAGCATCAGGGTAGCTTGCAAGATTTACTCTTTGTTCACATATTAATTCTTAGTATTATGAATATTATTCTACAAAAAGAAAAAAAAAATCACCTTAAAGGTAACACCTTTGTGCTGTTTTTAACAGCTTTGTGGTCAATATTGGCTGCTTTGTTAGAATAGTGTTCTTGTTAGTAAAG
Organism: Camarhynchus parvulus; assembly: GCF_901933205.1. NCBI lineage: Eukaryota > Metazoa > Chordata > Aves > Passeriformes > Thraupidae > Camarhynchus > Camarhynchus parvulus. Next base: position 15,643,512 of record NC_044581.1, on the reverse strand, counting down.
CTTATAAGTGATGAGAATTCAGGGCACTTTATAAAAATGGTGTTTCAGGAATCTCAGTAGTGTCAAGGTGTTCTCTCTATTATTTGCTGTGTGGGTGTTCATTGCCATAAAGGACAAAATCCAAAACCAAAGCTGGTGTGGAGAGGGTGGTGGAAGGCAGCTTTGGTAGGGATGTGATGCTAATTTGAGTTTAGAATATAACTTTGTTTCTAAAAGAACACTGTCCCAGCTCTGATCTTGAGCTTATTTTATGCCATTTGGCACTACACTAGATAGACCACTTTCTCCAGGACTTCCTATTTTATTTATACCAAATCTGCATGCCTGGGTCTTGCTTACTGTGGGTGTTTTCAAGACAAAATGTTCACGTAATTCTGTTGCCAAAATTTAATTTCGGATCTGTAATATCTGTAAAGTCAAGCTGCGCTTGATTCTTGGAGAATTCCTGGGGTGGTGTGGTGTGTTATTTTTGTTTGTTTGTTTCTTCTTTACTAGGGCAAATGATGTATCAGAATTTTGTCAGCAATCAAAACCATTAGGCCAGATCAGTCTGTATCTGCTGATACCCAGGAATTCACAGGCAGAAGTAATAATTTTTGGTACTCATAGCAAAAATTATATCTGCTGCTAATCTCTTGCCTGAGCTCTCTCTGAGGCATCTGTCCTGTTTCCTGGCACAGCCAAAATGCTTCACAGAGTTATTACCCAGGTGTGGCATTTTTTTCCCTTTTTCCCAGGAATCTGTGTGGCACTGGTAGCAAAATTCAGCGTTTGGCCCTTGTTACACTGGAATTACACTCTGTAAAGTGACTAGTGAGAGGTAAATTGTGTATTTTTAAAGGGTCATGAACAATGCCTTCTCATATTTTCACTGTACCATTGGATGAAATGAAAATGTGTAATGAGAAAGGGAGGGAGCTTTCTGTTCAGTGTGTGTATGGTGAGCCAGAACACTGTTTATTGTAACAGGATGAAGGTACTGCAAGTCTAAGTGGTTTCAACGATGTTTCCTTCATCCCAGGAGCATCTGAACCCAGCTTCTGCCTTGTCAGCCACATTTATGATGTGTTCATAATTAAATGTCCACGAAGCTCACAGCATGCTGACCACAGAGGGGCCATAAGCAGTAAAGATAAATGAGAGAGAGAGATGTAATATTGCTTCACTTGTGGGTTTAGTCTGATGTTAAAGATTGTCAGTGATAATTATTAATATGTGACCTGGTTGAGTCTTTATGTGAACAATCACAATTTTAATAAAGTGGTAAACTCTGCTCTCTCTAAGTAATCTCACTCTATATTTGACTGTTTTACAATTAATTCTAGAATTTCAGAAAAATTTTCTGTAGTTGAAAAATAATATGGGGGTCTCTTAATGTGAGCATGCTGCTACTGACATTTTTATTTAAAGCTGAAGTAGGACTAAAATTTGAAAGAAATTAAAAAGGAAAACTTTAGGCTAAGCTATGGTATGGATCACATCTAATCTGGTCAATTGTTTGTCACCTCAAATGAGTCACTGGCATCCTTCTTTGTTAATACCAGTAAAAAACACCTGGATGTGCTATATGGTATTATAATCCCATATCTGTTTTCAACTAAATTTCCAGTTTACTGCAGTGGATCCACTCACCTGATTGTTAGCAAAAATAGCTGTGTTGTGCAACTGCAAAAAATGTTTTGTTGTTGGATGTTTAAGACTTGCCACTTATCTTCTTTTGCTTATCTCACTCGACTGTATTTATTAACAATTGAGCAGGAGATATATTCCAGTTTAGAAAATCAAAATAACATAGAAAATCATAAATTTGTAAAGAAATGTTGCCCTGTGACTGGCACACTGCTAAAAACTGCCTAATGAATATTTAAAATGTATTATCTCTTAGGTTTTCAAAATGTGATTGCAGGAGGAGTGCTGTTGTTTAGTTGTATCAGGAATTAATGCTCCAACACAAAATTATTTTAAAAAAAGCAGTGAACATACAAAGGCAACAAGTTACTGTAGGTAATGCTGTTTTGGTGTTTGAAATTTGGAGCTGTAAGAATGCCAGATATTTACAGTGGTGCATCTGAATTTAATTTCTTTTTCTCCATCATTATAGAAGTAGTATGAAAAAATGTGAACTGCAGAAATCAGGTAATAAAGTGTGTTTCAGAGCTAGTTAATTTTTGTTATTTGAAAACAAATAATTTAGCAAATTTTCACACAAAGGGTTATTTAATTTCCTACCAAGAAATACATGCTATTTTGGAGTGTGAATGTGTTTATTTTTCAAGGCTGTTTTACAGCTGGAATTCCCATTTACTTGGCAGTATTTTCACATGCAGGGCAGCTGCAGTTCCTGGTTAGTATTTACCTGGTTACCAATTACCCCCAGAGCTCCAGAAATTCAGGATCTGATTCTGACACGTTCACAAATATTTCTTCTTCACTTTGTATGTCTTTTCTGAAAGGTGGACGGAAATTGTTCACCTGAGGGATGGTGGCTGTTAGTAGGTAGAACCAAATGAAGTATTAGGTGCGTTCCAGCGTGCTCTTACTGAGGAATTTCATGGGTTTATTTGCGAAGTAAGATATTATTGTAGCCCTAGTTAAAGTAGGAGAAACTGTTTCAGAATTTTTTTATTTTAATTTGGGAAGAAAAGTGAAAATTCTGTTTCTCTGATATGACTGCAGGGCATAGTGTGAGCACAAAATCCTGCCAAACCATTTTCCTCTGCTAATACAGGTTCTTGGGCAGGAACATCTCTGTGCTGTTCTGCTGTGTATTGAAATGTGGCTCGATTGTCTGTGCTCTAAAAGGTTCACTTTATTCCTGAATCCAACCATTTCTTTAACTCACCAGTGTATGCAAACTATTAATGATACTTAAGTGATGTGTACATCACAATGGATGGTACTTTTATGATGTTAATAAAAGTAATTATATGCACCAATATGGTAAAGGAAAAAGAGTAAAATTCAAGGAAATGTTTATTAAATGCAATCATTTATTGGAAACAAATGCTGTAGTGCTGTCTTTGTTTGGTTGATCAGCCCAAGCATTTTATCAAAGTTTGCCTGTCAGGCTTGCATGTCTCTGCGAGCCTAATTGACGCTAATAGACTTGAAAAGAGGAGGAGTAAACTTAGAACATAATGCACATATAAAGATCCAGAGAATTGGTAACTAGTTATAAATGCATCAAAGTGCTTTCAAATGAAAAGCTTAAACAAAGGAATAACATTTGGATAATAAAGAAGTCCATTACGCTTAAATGGCTATGAACAGGTAAAAAAAAAAGAGGTGTTCTGTCAAATCAATACTTGTAGTGCAAAATTAATCACACATTTGACAAGACATGATTCTGTGTTATTTCCACCTACTGTATCTGATTCCATCTGAACATCCATTATTAATAGTCTCTCTCAAGAAATTCATTATCCTAGAAAAAATACTTTAATTTTTTTTTTGCTAAAATGTAGATTTGAAATATTGTTGCCCAATTCATTCAGTACACATTTTTCTTGTGAATATTTTCTTCCACCTAACTTCAATAATTGTATCCTTCTCCCATTAGTTCTGCTCACATGGTACTTATCTTTTTCTTATTTTACATGTGACTCTAACTGTGAAACTGTGGCCTACATACAAGATGTCACTCAAGATCATAGAGGCTGAGCACTCTTGAGTGTTTAGGACTATATAATATCAATCTGTTTCCTACAGATTCATCTCTTCATTTATTTATTTTCTTTTCCATAAATATGAGGATCCCAATAATTGATTACTGCTTTTGAATTCTGCAAATAGAGACTTTATGAAAAATGCTGTTAATGTTCTAAGTGTTGAGAACTCTGGCTGGTGGGGGGACACAAAATGAAAAGGTCTAGTCTGGTTCTTGCTGAAGTAAATGAGAAACATTGAGGGGAGACCACAGTCACAACTACTGGGATTAGGATGTTCAAGAGTTTTGTGAGTGAGACCAGGATTGATGGATTTGAGTTGATCTCCCAAAGGTAGGGATGGTAACCTCTAAACTACATTGCAATGTTACTGTCTAAACCTGTGTAGGAAAGTCTTTTTCTTTGGTAACTTTTTATTTTATATCTGTTTCCCATAACCTTTTGAATCATTATTATAATAGCAGATTGTGATAACCTGCATTTCTGTCTTGCAGCTGAAGATTTAAAAATAAATTGCAAAGCTCCAACATTAGGTCAATAAAACTATATTTTTTTTTTTTGCTATTCTCTTATGTGTAACTTTTAAAATCTGAAAAGAACATGAAAGAACACAAACATTTAGTGCTTACTTCTGAGAAATAAGTTATTTAAAGTACAGTCATTCCGTAGCTTTTGAAATCAGAATTATTGGAATCCATTATTCAAATATGAAAGTTAATTGGACCATAGCTACATCAGTGGATTGCTGCTCCTCCATTTTTTTGACTATTTGGGTAATAAAGTCTAATGACATAATGGAGCTACACTTTCCTTGAAACATATTAAGTTCTCATTGACAAACTTTAGAAGGAAAATGTGAGTGTTAAACTCCATTCCTTTGTAGTAGACATTTGCAGTTACTTTTACATTATTTTATAATGTTGACAATTTTATGCTAGATATTCAGAATTCATTGAAATAATAGAGCATTGTTCATAAACCACATTTGCCTATGTGTTAGATAATGAAATATGATAATATGCTTTGCAAGGCTACAATATAATAAAAGAGTTCAAATTTGCCATATAAATGTAAAGGAGTAAATAAAATGACTGCAGATGATGCACATTTTGTTCCCAGTGCACATTATAGACAATAAGCAAAGTGTTCATTGTGAAAGTTGTGAAAAGTGTCCAACTGACTTAGGAAGTTTTAAAACTGGCTTTTAAAACTGGGCTCAGGAGACTTGTGATGGGTTTAAAATTTAGACTGATATAGGCACATGTGCCATGGACTATCAACATTTAACTATCAAAATTGTTGGCCAACCAGGTGCTACTAAAAAGAAAAGTCCTCCTCTCTACTATTGTGGCTATCTGATAGTTCTCTGTATGAAATCTTGAGGGCAAAAGGCTGAAATTAGGGCCTTGTTGAAGTTAATGACATCTTCCTGACTTAGGTCAGGATGTAATATAGGGCCAACTTGAACTGCAGTTTAAATTGGAACAGTTGGTGTCAAAATCAATAATTAACTGTACTTGGAAAAGAAAAAAAAAACCAAACTAGCAGGTGTAAGCTGTCAGGAGGAGATGGCCACAGTGGCTGCAGTGAAGAACTGAGTGCAAACCAGTTTTTGCAGTGACTAGTAGCCCTTGATCCCCCATGGCACCAAAAATGTGTAGGGTGTACAGGCAGTTGTGTTTCCTAGGTCTGAGGAAGTACAGGTCAAGTACTGGGTCCTTAACAGAAAGAAAGAGAGAGAGGTTTTTGGATTCAAACTGCTTTCAGCCTTTGAGTGTTAGCTTGAGGAAATTTATTAGAGGAAGAAATGCCTTAAGTACTTTGATTGTGCTAACTTTAGACAGACCCATTCGCCTGTGTATTGTTATCTAATGTTTTTTCCCTTCCTATTTTAATATTCATAAAGTAGCTTGCTTTTTTTTTTCTGTATGGCACTGAGTAGACTGCCACTTACTCAAATTCCAGAGATGGTTCAGTTGTAATACATGCCAATTTTATAGACCTGTGAGTGTAGATTAAAGACATAAAATGTTAATTTTAAGTAAATCTTTCTTGCTGTCCGTGTGTGATTCTTGGACCAACTGCATCGAAATGCTTGTATGGCAAAGGATACTCTTTCATCAAATTTTGGACCACATTCAGTAAAAGCAGAGGAGAGCTGTTCTGTGATGAGGTGAAGATGTTCACCCCCTTTTTTCATGAGTGGTAAAAATGTCAGAATCCTTGAACTGCTGAGTAAACACAAGTTCTTGACAAAGAACCAGACATTTCAAGGTGGGGTGGCCTTTGGGGGTTCTCTGAGTAATTGAGTGCTGCTTCTTGAACCTCTCACTTAGTCAGCCATGTGTTCTTTGGAAGCCTGAGAAGCATTGACTAAATTTACCTGACTTTTGTGTATATTGGGCAGAGAAAAACATCACGGGCTGCTGTGATGGAAGTGCTAGAATCCTCATAAAAGGGAATATGTGCTCTTGGTGGCTGCCACTGCCATTGTGACCTGGTGCTTTCTGAACAGATGGTTCATAGCATTGGGTACACATAAATGTCACCTTCTTCCTAAAGTCCAAAATAAGGCAAACCTGGAGTGAAGTGTGATGGGAGATTTGGGTAACTCATTTTACTCAGAGTGGCAGCCAGACAGGAATATTTTTCTTGCATTTTTAAAACATTCATCAGAAGCCTTGATGTTGAATAATGGAATGAATTTGAAAAACCCTCATGCCCAGGTATTTTTTGAGCATTCAGTTTTTTGTCATTTCTAAGAACTGCACACATTGTGTGACCTCATGCAGAACTGATCAGAAATGAAGATTAAGTATATTTTTAACATAAAAAGTGAATTAAAATTGAGACTAATGTAAGAAGTTCGGATTTATAAACTGTATCTTCCATAAGTTGGAAAGAAGGATTAAGTATCTTTTTGTTTAGGTTTTTGATGGCTTGTTGCTTTCATCAGAATTGTGATATATTCATTGTCTTTGCCTCATCTTGAATGAGAACGCTCTACAAAACTTGTGGTTCTTACTGTCCTATTTTAAGCCTGTAAATTATGACAAAGAGTTTGATTTGGGTGCTCTAATTGTGTTCCTGTTTTGTTCTAGTGACATAATAGAAGCAGATGTTGGGTTAAATGTAACTTTTCCCTTTTAGTACAAGGTTTTCTCTGTGCCTGCTCATCACGAGGGGTGTAGCAAATAACTCTTCTGTAGCTGGAATTTGATTAATATGGTGGTCATGCCCACTTGTCCCCCTGCTTGAATGTGTGTGCTGTCATTATAAAAGGAACTATAAATGGCACTGATCACAGCTGAAAACGTGGCTCCTCCTGGTGTTGCTCTGAATGGCAGCTGTAGAATGCTGTCTGTGGGGAAAGCTGCTGATTCTTGATTCATAAAGCTATTTTTCTTTGTTAGAGATAAGAAGAACTCAAAGTGGAAATGGAACTAGTGCTAGCAAATGCCAAGGGAGTTTCTTGGTTCAGCTATTGGGAAGCTGACAGTTAAATATACTCTTGTCCTTTTCACTAAGTGTTATTATTACCTCTCTGTGCTCTGATGATTTCTGGAGTTACCAATGTGCTGCTAGGGTTGAAGCTGAGAACTATTATAAATTCTTACTCCAAAATATGATTTAATTTATTCATCAGACATTTCTTACTCGTTCTGCCACAAATGTTGAGGATTTGTGTCAAGCTTTGTTGCTTTGATCTTAAAATGATAAATAAAGAAGATATTTGTTAACTTTGGATTTAGATAATAAGACTTGAAAGTTGATTTTCTTTCTTGAGTGATTACATTTACCTTTTTCATTAAAAATTTGGCTTTGATATTGCAAGAAGCAGTTTTATTTCTGTGGGATACCTCACTCTTTTTTCCATTGTCCTGTTTAGGTTCTATCAACCTAGCAGTTTCCCTGGATCTAGGAATGCAGGTAAGAAATGAGAAAAGAAATATCACTGTTCTGTCAAGCATGACATAACTTAAACTTATTTGACTGAGACATGTGAGGCATTAAATTCCTCTAGGAGAAGAGTTTTTCACTTTTAATAGACATTTAACCCAATTTTGGTTTTGTTCATGGCTTGTGTGAGCAGACCTTTGTATCCTGATTTTTCCTGCTGTGAGTTTGCAGTTCTCCATTCTGAAACAGAAGGATTGAATGTGATTTATTTCATGGGGATGTTTTATGCTTGCAAGAGATGAACAGATGTTTAGAAAACAAAGCTACTAGTCACTAGTTTTGTTACAGCTACCCTAGTAATCAATTGTATGAATTTTACAGCAGAGCTACATTGGAGTGAATGTTTCAGAGGCATTTCAATCAAAAGCAGTGCCATTCTGAGCTTGAAACAGAGGCTTAGATTTATTTTTCTTGCAGTGCAATCCTCAAAGATTATACTTCATGCACCATTTTCATGCATGTCAACAACATCCCTTACAAAATACGAAGATGAGCGTTATTTCATGGAGGTGGCACAAAGTAATACAATAAAATGGATTTATTTCATCTTAATTTATTTAAAATGTGCATAGACTGAACTGAAGTAAAATCTGTGAGATGAAATATCTTGTTCACATGAATACATTGGGGGAGAAAATCAGCATTATTTTAACTTTGAAAGGAGAAGGGGAGCATGTGGCCTGTTTTTACAGGCATGGTTGGATATTGTTCAGGTGATAGGTTTCACTGTGTTTGCATAGAGACTTAATTTTCCAGTGTCCAAAAGTACATACCCACTGCAGTCTGAGCTGTCCTGTAGGCCCTGCTTGGCAATACTCTCCAGTTATGAGCCAGGACTTGTGCTGCTTTCCCTGGCTGTGCTGCTGGTTTGAGGCGGCACCGTGACATTAAGACACAACCTCTGATAATTAAGATTAAAGACAAAGCTTTCTCTTTAATATCACTAGCATTAAGCACAGTTTTGAGTATAGAGCTGGACTGACCCAGTAGAACCAAATGTATCTAAGCTATGATTAATCTCTGCTTAAAAACTGAGCAGTCTGACAGCACAGTAAGGCTTAAGCAGATAAAAAGTACAGGTGTGGTATAACTTTTTTTGTTCCAGGTAGCAACTTCTTACACAGGGTGGGCTGTATTCCCTAGAGTTTACCTGACCAGACCTTAGCTGAAATTTCTCTAGAGCTGGTTCTCTGCATTCACTTTGAGATGTGCTCAGTTTGTACTTTAGCAAATGCGTCATCCCTCCATCTCCCCACTTACAGCTTTTCCATCTTCTGTTTCCTATTTCAGCATATAGGTGAATTAAAAGCCAGGCTGTTTAAATGATTGCTTTGTTTTCCAAATTGATATGGCTTTTTAAATGCCAGAATTTTTTTAAATTGGAAATTTATGCTACTATTCTGATGAAGATATCACTGATATTTTAAACTGTCTTGATACTAAATATAAAAAAAAAATAAAAACTTCACCAAATTATTGCATTGCAAGAATTTGGTTGCAAGGAAGTAACTGTGGTGATATTCCAAGGTTGGGAGGAAGCACTGATGCTTTATATTTTGTATTAAAAATAGTATTTAAATACTGTTTTTCATAGATGATAGCAGTGCTGATGTATTTCAGATAATAGCTTTGGGTTTGTGTTTGTCAGAGTTAGGCTGAAAAGCTTCAGTGCCCACAGAAGCAAATGTAAACTGTTTATTTCTACCAGAGGTAAGTATAGACTTTGGCTCTGCCTCTGTCAGCCAGATCTTCCTGAGGAATGTCATCAGTCTCCAGAGGCTTTTATGGATCTGAAATTACTTGAATTGTGCTTGAGTGCATTAAAGGGGCTTTAAAAGACAAGAGCTTTAGGTGTGTGGTTTATCAGCTTGCAGTGATACAGCAGCGAGCTGCTCTTTGTTACTTGCAAGGGTCGCACTGTGTCAGCTGATGTGGAAGTGGGAATGGCACTGAAATAAGCATTAACGGGGGAAAAAGGCAGAGTTATAGAATCAGAGTGTTAAAGGCTGAAAGGGACCTTAGAGATCACCTAGTCCCAGCCCCCTGCCACAAACAGGGAGACCTCTTCCCCCAGACCAGGTTTATCAGAGCCCCATCCAACCTGGCCTTGGGCACTTCCAGGGATGGGGCAGCCACAGCTTCTCTGAGGGGTGAGCAGGGGGTGCAGCTCCCCAGTGTCCAAGAACCACAAACAAAAAGGATGTAAAAGTTGAGGACACAATTTGAGAGTAAAATCATCAAATCTCTCTAGCCTTAGGATGATGGCTAGACAAGATGTACATTTAGTAATACATAATCACTCCCAAATTTGAAAAGCAACTTTTAAAATTTCCCCTGCAAATGCTATTTTTGGTGTCCTAAATAATAGTGGGTGGCACCAGGATGAGATTACCTCTCTTCATTTGAGCTAAACACAGAGTTCAGCAAGGTTTTTAGTGCTTGGATTGAAAGCTAGGATTGAATGTCTGTAGATGAGGACAAATATTCAGTAATTTGTTCTGAACTTAGTTTCATGGCTTCAGAATGTAATTTTGTTTTGATGGTTCTGTAGCCTTGTGCATCTGGTAAGGTGAAACATGAAGCACAGGGGAAAATTATAGAGTAGGTAGGAAAATGTTACCTCTTGAGCCCTGTGCTCTTTGGAGTGGGCTGATCTTCAGAAGGCCATGTAGAGGTTACTCCTGAGATACCTTGGGTCAGTGATGTGTGTAAAAATCAGGTCTGACATGAAAGGAGAGTGGTAAAATAATGACATTGTGCCAGACTGAGAAAACAGGAGCTGGGCATGGCCTTGTTTGTGAGAAGCTACAAAATTCCTGTTGGAGTGCAACATGTGGATGAGTTATTACTGGAGCAGCAAGGAATTCTGTGGTTATCCTGGATGTATGGGGGGTTCAGCGGGGAGGACTGAGCACTGGGAGGATGCTTGGAATGCTTTGTAAGGATTCTGAATCCCTGTGTCCTGCCTGGGCATGGACTGAGGCTTCAATGCCCAGTTCCATGTTCTTTGTAGCACAAAGATGGATTGATGTTGGTAAAATTGCTTTAGGTGGTCTAAAATGTTTAAAACCCCTCTCTGCTCTGGGCTCAGGGAGTTCTCTGGGGTTGGGTGGTCACCTTGTGGACAAGGAATGGGAAATGGTCAGGGAGTTCAAAGCCAGTGATTTGCACAACTTGAGCTCCCCTTGCTCCTCAGGAGGGCTCTCAGGGAGGTTACAGGAGCTTAACTGGAAACAAAAGCAGAAAAGAGATGTTCTGTTATGGACCTGCTGACCTGGAAGCAGGGAGGGGCAGCAAATACCAGGGAATAGTGTAAGGCCACACAGGATTTCTCATCAGGTGCTTTTGATCTGGGTGATTTCTCAAGAGGAATATGTACTTTTGGCCAAATAGCCTGCTAGTTCTGGAAAGATGCAAATGCCTCTTGCTGCTTGGTCTATTAATTTGCTGCATGAGAGCAAATGAGTAGATTATTCTGTCCTCTATGCATGAATTAACCTGTGAGAGGATAGTATAGATGATTGGGTTTAACCTGTTAGTGTCTGAAAGACATTCAGAACAACTCCTGGATTTTCTGTCATCTTCTTTCATGTTTTTATGTCCTAAAGCCTCGTTGATGTTCAAACAAGAAATCTGTAAGTTACTTTTTATTCTGAGTCTTTCATTTGAAATTTTAATATTTCCATGGCTAAAATATGTAGCAACATAATTTAAAAAGCAGTTCAATTTGTATTTGATGAAAATCCAAACAAGGCACCATTTTGCAACTTCTGGAGATATCTACTTGGTGTTCCATCAAAATAAATATTTCATATATATATTATTTAACATTTAAAATAGGGAAAGTTGAAAGAGACATGAGTTCATATTTTAATTGAGTGTGCTAAAAATCATATGTCTCAATAACAAAAACCATACACCTTCAAAACAGATTAATAACTTTGTCACTGTTAGTTTGTATTTGAGTAGATATTTCTGTGTTGGCTTCAATCTTTGGTTCAGTTCTGTTGACCTTAGAAAAAAAAGAAGTCTGAATAATCAAACATGTCATATTGCTTTGAGAAGGCTCTTAAACTTTTTTTTCCCCTTTTAACACCAGAAAGGGGTAATGTTACTGTACTGTTTCAAAAATGTATTGCTGAAGTAAGGAAAACTTTTAGGCTTGCTTCTGGAGTGGAATACAAAAATCATAACTGGGTATGAACAGTCATTGGCAAAAACTTGTATTAGTTTTAGGGATTGTGTTTTTGTGCTGTCACTGAACTACAGGGACACTGGTTTAATGTGATGTATAGTGCAAAAAAAATTGTAGAGCTGCACAGGAATGTCGGTTGCATAAATTCTTCTCTGATGTGTCTTGTGCACCCCATTTGGTGGTAGCAGCTATGGAAAAAACAGTTAATTTCCCAAGAGAAGGCAAACTATACATGGTCAGTGACTAAAATATTTAATAGGAAAGTAGAATAACGTGGAATCCACAGGCTATTGTGCTGCCCATTTTGTCACAGTCTTGACTCAACTTGGCTTTATGTTTTGTATAAAACAATAACCAGAGGAACGCAATTAGAAATTCTCTTACCTAGTAACTGAAATATGTTTTAGAGGAAAATATGACAGAGGTAGTTCAAATATATTATTTTTAATGGTGTCTATCAAATAGTTTATATTGATATTGGGCTTTGTCTTACCTTTAGGATAGCCTCATTTGTTTTCAGACCTGTTCAAGTATCAATTATGTTGAAAACTGACAGAATTTCAATGTTTTCCATCTCATACCTCATGTTTACCATGCTCATGTGTGGAAGCAAAAGCTGTGTTTGTGTTTGCATGAGGATACAGATAGAGTTCTATGTGAAAACATCACAGGCTCATTGATGTTGCTGCCATCTTAAAAGTCATACTGAGACTCCTGCAAATCTGGACAAAAATACTTTTCTGCAGTTCTTTTAAGTTTAAGGCTCATAGGTGTAATGGTAAGGTGCTCTGAAATGGAATTTCTTGGCTCTTGGGTTAATTTTATAGGTTACTTTCTCATTTGTGGTTTAAGGTACTGCTGACATCTATGGGTTGCCTTCCCCTCTTACAAAGGGACTTTGTCTTTAAAAATTGATTAAATATTAACAGGTCTTGTAAGGAAGAGAGGGTGGGGTTGGTTTGCATTCACCATTTTGTCCCTAAACTGTGATTCTTGCCAGCTTTGACATGCAAGCTCTGGGGCTGCTCCGCTCACGGTCAGCTTGTCACTCTGCAGGTTTTGTGCAGCAGAGCTGGGCCTCCATTACAGCTCACAAAGCATTGGTCATGCAGAGAGTGCTGCTATAATTACACAAAAACAGCCAAACACAAAGTAGAAGTTTTAATCAAGGGTACATTTTGCCTACTAATAAGACTGTTCAATCTCCTAATAAAGCCTTGTCTCCAACTGCCTTCCCTGTGTTTCTCCAGCTGTTTCTAAGACTTTATCCAATATTCCCTGTCAGTTTGTTCCCTGCTCTTAAGGATTGAGAGAGCACCTGAAGTCCTTGTACTTCCACTCTCTCATCACTTTTGAGCGTGACATGATTCAGTTTCTGTGTACTGTGGCCTGGGATGTCAGGAAAAGTGAGGAAATGCTAACAAGAAACCTCTTTCAAAGAGCTGGGGTCTGTGCAAGCACTGCAGGTATCATGCCAGTAGTTCAGCAGTTCTGCTTTTGCTAAAGTGGATGTTCTGTCTTGGGTATTTCTTTCTTTTTAATATTTACATCAAAGGTTTTTCTTCATTGTTTTCATTACCATTATTTTTTCTTTCTGTACTGACTATAAATTTTTGTTGTACTTAAAATTATAATCTTAATTTAGCATATTCAGTTTCACCAAGCATTCATATGTCATGAATAGACCTCAAAACTAATTTTTTTTCTACTTTGGTGTATGTAGAGGTGCATTTGGAACCTTGATTTCTCTGCAGCTGATTTTAAATTGAGACTATGAAAAAGAGCAATTTGTGGTTTTGCTGTTTTTTTTTTTCTCCATAGGATTGTATTATCCAGAAAGTGGGGCTTTGCATGAGGAGGGGAAAAAAAGGCATGAAATACTGTAAAATTAATAATATATTTATAATATTTGTCAATACTGGGTGTTTCATTTATATGATTGGGCTAACACTTTACCATAGAATTATAGTCTTGCTTTGCCTGTTTTGATTTCCCCATCTGATCTTGAGTTTTACAGGGAATTTCTTTCTCCAAATCCCTACTAAGGGTAATCAGATGGCTCCTAGCACTGTTCTGTTGGTCTTTGTTTTGAATATTTAGTTTCTCTTAGAGAGCAGGGACAATGTCCACCCTGCAGTGCACTTTCCTTAGCTCGCCTGGGTGTGTACCTGTCAAACACAGCATGAATGAAAGCACCAAGGTTTGGCTGTTCTTGAGTTGTGGCTGCTCTGCCAGCTTCTCCTCTGCTTGCGAGGCCATGGTGGAGGTGGAGTCTGGGACAGACTGTGCCTTTCTTCAGCTGAGGTTCAGTCTTGGATCCCCTAAAAATTTTGTAAGAAATTGGGCTGCCTTTGAATGAATGTGCTGATTTCTGGAGAAAGGCATTCTTGGTTCCAATAAATGGTTATTGGACCATTTTCCTCAGTGAATTGCTCCACACTCCACTGGCAGCAATCCCAACTTCACCTGACTCATCTTTGCATTGTATCAATTTTGCTGTTTGTGCAGAGTACAAATTATTGTCCTTCAGTATCAAACAGTATCTTACCTAAACTCTTTATCAGAACAAATATACATAAGCACATCTTACCAGATTTAAAGTTTAGTTTCTTTCTTTACCTTTTACATTACCCCAGGTTATTTATAGATTACCAGCTCATACTCCACACTTACCTAATTTTTGTAGGATTCCTTCCAAGACTTCATGACAATGGAACAACTTTTAGTGGTGGGCGACCTTCTTTAGCAGTAATTTCTTCCCTTGGGCATTGAGATCGATTTTGCTTGTCCTGGTGTGCGAGGAGCCAAAGTCTGTCCCTTGCCCTGCCTGTCCCATGAGCTTTTGGTGCCGCTGCAGACAAATCATCTGCAGGCTGCAGCTCCTGGGGAATTCACTGTGGCAGCGCCAGGGACAGGAGAAGGCTTTCAGGCAGCTTTCCTCTGTGTTGTTGACAGAGTTTTGTTCAGAAACAGCATTCGCTGTGAGTTAGGTTCTCAGAGGTGGTTTGTCTGGAGATGGGGGAGTAAAGACAGAATGAGTCTGTGCCACTGCCAGAGTTCACCAGGCAGGGTCTCTGCCCACAGCCTAGGAGGGTGAGCCCTGGACTATTGTCTGCTCACAGCTGGAAAATTCTAGCCTCTGTGTCTATTTGTAGATATAGATATATATATATATATATCTAAAGAGAGAGGCTGCATACACCCTCTTTGCTGCACGCATGCAGTCCTTTTATGATAATATTGCATTCAGTAAATTTAAGTTCTGCAGTGAGTGCCTGCTGTAAGAAAGGCTGCAATGACACCAGCACACAGCCTGACAATGGCAAAGCTCCTTGAGTGAAGATGGTGCCATCTGTTCAAGGCAGCAGTTCAGTGTATGATGGTCTAGTGCACGTATGGGTGAGAAGAGGAAGTTGTTATGCCCAGAAATTTGTTCCTGGCTATAGCTGAGGATTGTTCAGTATCTTTGATATACAATGTGAAGAAAATGTGACATAATTTATCAACAAACTAGATAATCACATGTGCTTGTAGTTGCAAAAAGCTTCTGGGGATTTACTGAATCAGATAAAATATTACAAGGGAACACAGTGTGTTTGACTGGGGAGACTTTGATTTTCTTTTTTATTTTTGCATGTGCAAAAGGTAAAGGGAAGGGATAGTAAACAAAATTTGATACTTTGGAAGATACCAGAGGAAAGTGTTCTTCATTTAGTGGATTGTTTCTCTGAGGTTTGGCATTGTGAAACCTCAATTCTCCAGAGACCTTTCACCTGGCCATTCACTGGACACAGTGAAATTGTATGTACATGGAAGTCAATGTTATCCCTGAATTCTGCACTCCCCTCTGCTTCACCCAGTAACTCAGTAAAACCAGCTTGAGTGTGAGAAATCACTTCTTGGGGAGCAGAGTGACTATGGATAGGCCAACTTGTAAGTAATAGTCACAGCTCTCTTTAAATTATGTGCATAATAGTTAGAAAAATGAATATAAAATAAGCTGTGCACAGTCCCCTTAACTCTAAGCAGCAAAACTGAAAATATTTCAAAGGGAATAGCTGTCCTATTCAGCACAAATAAACATATATTGGTGAAATGTGTGTTTCCATTTAATCTCTGTATTGATTGGAACACAATTGATCAGCCAATATCCTGAAAACATTAAGAAGAAAAACAACAGGGAAAACACAAACTGTACTCTTCTGGCATAAATTAGCAAAAAAAGTGTGATATAGATGTGATCTACATATATATTTCAGTAATAAAGATATGCCAGTGTAAGAAATGAATTATTTGTGCAGGCAAAACTCCTGTTAACAGGCAGTTAATGGAGAAGAAGGATAACAGAAGGGAGTTGGCAAGCTAAATGGGTGAATAACCTGTGTATAAGGTTTCATGATAAACGAATCTAAACAGCAGTCATTAAGTATAATTTTAACAAGATCTCAAGAACAACAGTATAAGCAATTGAAGAGGCAACAACCCATGGTGGGACTGTACGATGGTTTTTCCTTCAGTGCCCCTGATAACGCACTAATTGTAATTGTCAGTAACAAGGTCCTGGGTGAGCTGGAGAGTTCCACCTTCATCTTTACAAGAATGTGTTGTGAAGGGGCAGCTATAGACAACTCCATAAAGGACAGGGGAAGCAGGGAGGCAGCAAAAACTGCTGAAGCAGATGCCAAAAGAACTTGAGATGACTTCACATAACTGAAATAATGGTATTAACATTGAGAACCTTCTAGTCAGAAGGCACAGATATAATATCAAAAACAATAGATCTGTTTCCTTTTGACAGTGTAAAATTTAATACAAAAATTTAATACCCCTTGGCACAGGGTGGAGTGTGATGATCTTCAAAACCCCTTCCAACCCAAGTTTTCTATTATTTTTAATGTTCTTCAATCCCATGCTTGACTTTTGAAGCTGATTTTTACTGGACAATATTAAAACAGCCTTCCTGCATAGCCATGCTGAGTTACTTTTTTTTTTTTTTTATGAAGCTGCTAACCCAGGCTGTTTGCTAAAGGTGAAGTAAAAATGTTGTCTCTTGAAGGACAGGGCTTTATAGTACCTATGAAAATGTGAAAACATCTGTCATCCATAGGAGAAAGGATATTTGAGGATAAGAGAATGATAGCCGGCAAATTCAGTCAGTTGGACAGTATATTTTGAAAGTGTTACATTGTATTGAAAACTTGGAAAGCTTTTTTAAAAACCATGTTGTACCTATATTTTTAGGGGATCAAAGCCCTGGGAAAGGGAATTTCATACAAAGTTGTATGAATTTGGGGAAAAAAATGCAGCAAAGCAACATTGAAAAGGCACTTAGCTCATTCCTGGTGCAACGAGACACTGGTTGTGTAAGTTCTGCAACTAAGGATAGGCAATGAATTTGGGAAAGAGCATAAACCAGGAGAGGAATGTGGGATGAAAACTCTTCTGCTGGTTAGAATGACAGGAACCCATGTCAGAATTCATGTGGGACTGTTGTTTTGGTGGATGTTTTAGACATGCAGGTGGATAACAAGAAGATCTAGAGGTGTTACTGTAAATTTCCAAGAAATATTTTGATTTCATTCCTCATTGGAAGATAATGAAATAATTAGGAAAAGGTTTTTTCTATTGTATTTACATTATGACTTATTGAGAACTTTTATAAACATGAAATTATTTGTAGAGGCAAGTACCAGGGAAAGAATATTAGGCTAAATTGACCACTGAGGTCAATTATCACCTTTATATTGCTTCTATTATCACCTTGATGTTTACTGCCCGTGGAAGCTTTTTCATGCTCTCCCTTCTTTTGATTTTTCTGTAACAACTCAGGACAAGCCAATCTTTTTGTAAATGCTTGAAAGGGAATTGTAATGGAGAGAGCCCTGCACAAAAGATATGAAGCTAAAGCAGAATGTTGAGTTTTGCTTAGTTGCTCTTTTTTAGTTTCCTTTTTTCTTCTAATGAATATTCTTAGTGAGAAGAAATAGAATCCCCTAGAACTACACATGAGACTTCATCCTTTTGGCTGAAGAAGGAATTAAATAAAGGAAGCCTTTCTGAAGGACCCTATGCTACTTATTTAGGTCATTTTAAACGTCAATATGAGTAAATGGGTGGTTATACATCATCCTTTCACTTTAAATTTACAGGCTGCAATGTGTAAATTTTGCCTTATGAGTTTCTTATAGCAGAGATTTAGGTTTTTCTGTCTTATAAAAAAAAATTGAGCACGGCAATGTCTCCGTGAAATAACAAAAAACAAATGAGTGTTTGTTTTGAAATCTAGAAAATAGGTTTCAAAAGGAAGAAAAAATTGGATTATGATGCAAACATATTTTTCCTAATGTGATGGAAAAAGCCACTGGGTCTCTGAGTCTCATTTGACCTGTGCCTGATTTCCTCAAATCTCACCTTTGTACCTCAAATTTACAAATTAAATGTGGGGAGTATAAATCCAAAGCAAACCATTTCAGCTTATCAGTACTTAAAACCATATTCTGTTTATTTACAAGGAAATTGTTTTAATTTTTTTTTTTTGTTGCAATTATTGGGGTCTGTAGAGAACTGTAAAATTCTCCAGACCTACACCAGTCTCAATAAGTCTCTGTGGCTCTTCACAGTACTGGGGATGTGCTCTTCTAATGGAAGTAGCTGAATGAAGCTTTTTAATCTCTGTTGCATCCCCTTAGGTTAGATTATTGAATAGTTCCTGTGGTCTCATGTCTCTAGAATTGCACACAAGTTACAACCACACAAGAAAGTTGTAATTTCTTGCACCTACTATGGGTTTCTCCCTCCATCTCCACCCTCTGCCCTATTTCTCTTTTTTTTTGCATCAGAGTTCGAAATAGAAAAATATAGGTTAGCTATAGGTTAGAAGTTGTATGTGCATGCTGGAAAATCCATGGCCAAGTGAAGAGTGATGAGTAAATTCATTTTAGCTGAAAAGGCAGCCAGTGAGGCTGACAGTCTGGAGGGCACTGTGCTTTGGGATGCTGTGCTCTTGGAAATTCTGACCTCAGCCCTTATGATGGCAGCAGTCTGGCTTTTGCCACTATATGGGAAAAATAACTAAGGTAAAAATAATTTGGCTTCTTTTTTGTTGTTTAAAACGTGCCTCAAATGTCACAAGACTAGTTAACTAGCATTTTTTGGAACATTTCACATGGAAAAGTTATGATGCAGATCATGCTGTGGGAAGTTGATTCTAAAAGGATTTCCTGCATGAAACAGAGGGGAAAACTATATACAAACCCCCCTTGAACCTCTTATTGTAGAAAATACATACATTTAGCTTTTGTTCAGCTTTTTAGATGTTCAATTACTTCCCCTGCAACAGACATTTTCAAAATATTGTAACCTATAAAGAAATGATCTTGCAAGTAACTTGCTTGTTTTATGCAGAAACATGCTGTTTGTGTTTAAGTGACAGTAACCAATAATTGAATATCTGTAAACACTGTCAACAGAGAACTTAAATAGTATCTTTGGAGTATGCTGAAATTAGTTTTCATTATAACCTATTTGTAAATAATTTGAACCAAATATCTCAAGCTGCAAATGTAAATGTGTTTTTGTTTTTGCTGGAGAGATGAGGTCAGCAGAAGTCTGCTACAAATATGATTACTTGGGTGGAGGTGACATGATTTACTTAAATCAGGCAATTTCCCCATTAAAGCATTGAAGCCTCAACTCATAAAGAGACTGCTTAGCAGATGCACTGTAATGTCTTCTAGGTTTTGTTATATTAGGTGGTTTGAAAGAAAAGAACAATTTTAAGAATGGATGTATTTCTATGTTGAGTAGGGGAAAAAATCCAGTTTTTACAGCAGGAGGTGGCTAATTGTCAGCAGATAAATTAAGCCTGCTCCATAAAAGCTTCTTTATAAATATTATACAATTAAATATGTATGTATATTTAGATTTATATTGCCAGGGTAGGACAATGCAAGGATGAATCATGTGAGTGGTCAGTTTCTTACATCTCCCCACTTTCAATGCAGAAACAATTTTCTCCCTCTCTTTCTTCCCCACCCAATGGGAGCAGCACAGAGACTTTAAACCTCAGTATAGGTGGAGTCTGGGGTTATTGTTGAGTTCTTTTCCTTTTTTCCCCTTCCCCTGTGCCACTTAAAATTAGGAAGGAGTGTTAAATTGGCAAAATTTTATACTGCTGCTCTTGCTTCTCTCCAGTGTTACGAGCTGAGCCAGAGGCCAGACCATAAAATGTGATTGATTAGCAAGGACTGTAGTTACAGAGGAGATGCCGTATTTTCAGTGCATTCTGTGGCCTGAGAGGCTCAAACAGGAGATGCAGAGCTGCATCTCCAGGGCTGAGCCCACTGGGGCACGTGCTTGCCTTGGAGGAGGTGGCACAGAGATGTTTTTTGTGGTCTGCGTTGCTGGTGAGGCTGAAGCATCTTTTTGTTCCTGAGCATTTGTGTCTGCAGTTGGAGTCTCAGGTGCTGCAGATTCCAGGCCTTTGGTCTCAGCTAGTGAATCATTGTTTGTCTTGCTCTGCTGGGGCAGATGAGATTTGGTGGAGAGGTGAATTTTCTAATTAGGCCCACTAATGGTTTATTTTATAGTGTGCTTTTTGATCATTCCTGTGTTTCCCACACTTAAAGTAAATCTGCTCCTCTATTTGCCATGGTGTGTTAGGTGCATTTGATCCAACTAAAAACTGGGACAGTGGATCATGACTTGAGTAAAAGCTTGTAGGATATTCAGATGGTAAATGCTTTTGGTCTGCACCATTATATTAGGAATTGCTATTCATTTTTTTCAGGTGAAGCAAAAACCCACCCCCATAAGCTTAAGTTTTGGGTACTGTGGTTCTGAAGTTGAAAATTCTCTCTGAGATTAGAAGTTCTGATCTCCTGAGCCAGCTGTAAGAGCTGACTATTATGCTCTAGGCTAAAAACTACTCAGTAAAACCTGATTTTAATGTAATTAAGAGTTCATTTTAGGGCTTTAATTGGGTATTATTTTGCAACACAGAGTGGTAAAAAGATGAAAATCACAAATTGATAAAATTTCACTTTGGTTTTCGTGTCACTGAGGTACTCCCTTCAAAGGGACCATGAAAATATGCATTAGTCGCACATAAGTGGGTCTTGATCTCAGCCCATGCTGCTTTGATTAGAGCTGGTGTAATTCCATCCTGCCTTTTTCAGAGGGACAGAGAGGTGCTGCAGAGGAAGGGGGAGGTGGAGTTGCAGCAGACACTTTTGAGAAAAGGATGAAGGGTTTGAAGGCTTTGATTGCCTGCAAGGAGGCAACAGTGCATGGCATAAACATTCAGCTTTTACCCCCACCTGAGAGTGCCTCTCCCCACACTGATGGCTGGGAGCAGCCCCTCCAAAACCAGCAGTGCTCATCCCAGTCTGGCCTCTTCTCCCTGACACCACATCCTGCTGCAGCTAGGGACTATCTGAAAAGCTATTACACCTTTGCTTTCTCAAAATAGTGCAAGGATCTGGCAGATTTAATAATCTCTAGTTAAAGCAGTTTTTTTGGCTTTGGGTGTAAGGGAACATAACTGGTTAATTCTGACAGTGAATGCCAACATGTAAACCCTCAGAATTCAAAATAATTCAAAGCAACCTTTTAAATTAAGTGAACGCTAATTAAAAAATTTAAATATTTCATTACCTCTAGAAGGGACAGTATATAAAAACAGTGCAGAGGAACTTTTTTTAATGTCAGTTATAAAACCATAAAGGCAGAGAAGGAATAAATACACTGAAAGCACTGATTAATCCCCCTGTGTTGCAGTGCCACTTCATACTGTTGTAATGTGGACCCTTTCCTCTAATATTACTCAAGAAATACAAACAAGAAGCATTTATTATCTCCCAAGTAGAGTGTGCTATAGAGTGCTGAATAAGGAAGTGAGGTATTGCAGCTGTTATCTTCTGAACTAACTGCTACTGCGTGTTCCATGACCAGCCCTGGCAGGGTTTTTGTTCCCATGAATGAATAGGCCATAAATCTGTCGGGGCTGACACCAGCAGCACTGCTGGAGAGTGTAAAGGGAAAATTTGCAGAGGAATCTCGTGGTCTTTGCTTGCCTGGAAAATGAGTTCAATAAAATGGAGGTGATCAGTGCTTATTTATAGGCCAAGCTGATACATCCAGCATTGGCTGTCAGGGTTTAACTTAGTGTTTCCTCATTTATGCTCACTCTGTAAAGCAAAACATGGCACTGTAAAAAGCTTATATAATGCTGTTATACTGGCCTAGTCACTATTGTCGAAAATAGATAAAGCAAAATAAAGGGAGGAAAAGATAAAGGCACAGATAAAATGCACAGGAAGGCAGTGGAAGAGTGCTGACATCCTGAGAAGGGATGTGGGGCTGCTCAGAATCATTTTGCTTGAACCCTAGATTGGAGGTGCTTGGCAATTACTGCTGTGTTAGAACAGCAGATAGATCCTGAGAACTCTGCTCTGGAAAGACAGCATGGGGATTTTATTCTAGTGGAGGAAAGGACTGAGGAGCTGTCTTTATGTTATGTAGAGTTCCTTCAAACACCGAATTGTAAGGTATGCTGGAATGTACCTTAATGTGTATTCTGTTTTATGCGGGGGGCTTGTATGTGGATTAGTGGGACATGCAAAAGTGTTTAAGTAGGAGAAAACTTTAATTGTAATTCACCGAAGAAAATGTAAAAAAATCTTTAAAATCAAGTGTTAACAAAAATCAGGTTCAAACCACACCCAGAGCACAGCATAGCCTGCACTTAACAACTGTACCTGAACTGGGACTGGCTGAGTAAGTCTGTAAATAATTAAGATCTTCTATGACCAGCTGACCTGATGGGAAGTAGGAATGGCTCCAGGTATCCAGTCTGTAAAATTTGCTTTGCTGAGTTAGGGTATCATGGGCTTGGAGCCAGACTGGACACTCTGTGACCAGAAGTGCAAAGAATCTGAAAATTAGGGTCACTGGAAAACTGCTGTGAAAGACAGTTTTTCATCTCTCTCCTAATAATTTATCAATTGCTTTAAGCTTACTGCCTTATAGCTATACTTCTTGCTGTGTTCAAAGGAGTTAAAGTAACCATACATGCTCATATTCTTTTCTTTGTGTCTTAATGTGCAAAGATTTGTAAACTGAACTCTCTTGCCTTCTTTGATAGGTGTGACCTCTGCCTGAGAGCAGGGGAGAGGTGGAAAAACTCCTCAGAGTAAATGAACTTAATGCATGACATAATGATGCACTGGGGACATGTGGTGTTGTTTTGAATAAGGACTTTAAAATGAAATTAACAGTATTGCAAGACTCTCAGACACTGTTCTGTTACTCTTTGGTCAGCTCCATTTCTGCAGCCCCAGCTCAGTTCTAAATGTGGTTGAAGGCCAGGTGTGTCAGAACAGTAAATATTGTTTTCCTTCTAGCAGTGGAATTTTGCCATGAAATGAGAAGCAGAAGTCTGGTGAAAATTTTAATATTTAATTGCTTTTTAATAATTTTCTCAGTGTGTGTATTCAATTACATGAGCACTGCAAAAAGCCAGAATTGCAGTATGTTTCTTTAAACTTGCAAATCCTGTTAGGTGTAGGTCCGGGTTATAAGATTGAACTGCCTTGCCTTGCATCTCTCTGTGGAAGCTAAAATATTTACTGATTTTTCTATTTTCTGGTGCGCCAAAATTTCTTTCAGTATCTCAATTAGTGTAAACTTATCAGAAAGAAGAGTACAATTTTCTTCTGTTATGAAATTGCTTATTATAGTAGTAATAGAATAGCCCAACATTTTGGGCTATTTCAACATACAGAAGAGAGGCTTTGAAGGGAATTTCAAGTAAGAATGCCAAATTAAGTGATAACACTCATTACTGGACTGTTTCACATATCATTCAGACCTACTCCAGGGACAATGCTTGAGTTATGTATTAAAATAATACTTGACCCTTAGCGACCTATTCCATTTCCAGTGTCTTGTATCCTGTGATTTAATGAATGAGCCTCGACACTTTCTTGCTAAACATAAAAAAAATCCCAACAACACAAAACACAATTGAGTGTGTTGTTACATCTTGTAATTCCAAGAAAATCTGGGGTGTATGAATGGTTTCTGGAAAGGTCTTTCAATGCTATTGCATTATTAGCAGTGCTTTTTTTTTTGTACCAATAGCTAATGAAATATATAAACACTTTTCTAGTGTACAGTTGAAGAATGAGTGAATGGATTTTGTCAGCAATGACCCTTCTGTTTCAGCTTTCAAAACAGATATGAAATGTTTACTATATGGTTATTGGTTCATTTGAACAAGTGTTTTCCTTTCCCTGAAGTTAATAGCTCTTAGGTCTAAATTTTGGTGTTTTTTTTTTCTGAAATGGGTGTCTGGATTATCTTTCATTTTGCCATGCAGTTCTTGTTCACTGGGGTGGGGATACTTTCTCCATAAAGAAAACAGGATTCTGCAGAGGGAAGTTTGAGTAGATTGGGGCAGTCCCTTATTAGATTGAAATCCCACAAAGACAAATGCTAAATGTGGGATTCTTTCCCATTTGTGCTTTTTCAGTCAGGTTTTGGAAGAAGTTACTGCAGTGAATGTCCATGTACAGGAGATGAGTTTGTACTTCCTAGGGTATAAAGATGTCAAAGTTTAGAATACACTTCTGGGCATTGGTATTTGTAAAAATGGCAGACCAATACTTTCAGAAACAAAAATGAAGTTGTCTCTAAGATGAGAATTATTTTTACTTGTGAATAAGTATGTGTACAGTTTTACTATTTTCTTAGAATGTAGCTGCACTGTCTACAGGTGCTAAATTAAAAATGACTTTGGATCCAGAGTGTTGCAAGTGTAGAATATGGAATTAAAAGAAGCAGCAAGTCAGCTGCCTGTGTTGAGCAAATCGTAAGAAGTGAGGAGGAAAGAGACTTTTTTCCTAGTGTAACAGGAGTTGTATAGTGATTATTAGTCTCATCAGAGCATGAGTGGTACTCCTTAATTACCTACAGCTACAACTGCTTAATACAATAAATCACAGTGGAAAGCTGGTAGGTGATAATGACAGGCACCTTCTGATGGAGCCTGCAGTAATAAGGGTGCAGCTGCCTTTCTTTCAATGTCTGGGTGAATAAAGCAGGAGTAAGGGGAGGCAGAGGAAAGACCTCTGACAGGTAGCAAGGCTCAGGATGGATCTCACTGGAAAATGCCAGAGATTGTGGGGTTGGTTTTTTTATGTTTGTTTTTGGCTGAGAGAAGTAAAGGGAAGGAGGCCAATGAAGTAAAAATGTTAATATTTAAAATATGTATTTTAATTTTGGCACAACTGCAATGGTTGAAAATAATTTTGTAGCTACTGTGAGCAGGGCTAAATGTAGGAGCATATAGTCCACAGTGTACTTCTGAAAATACATGTGTGCAAGCAGAGCCTGTGGGTGGTGAACCCAAATGGGAATGTTGTGGGGCAAGGCAGGGTGGTACATTCAAGTGGAGTCACAGAGCCTGGTTGGAAATCCTGGTAATCCATGAGTACAGCACTGTGTGACTACATTAACACTTCACAATAAAGGCTGGCAAGTGGGCAGATTTGCATGCAAATTAAATTTTCAACAATATTTCTGCATGCAACTTCCATTACAGTTGGGCAACTTTACACTATTGAAACTGATGACTAAGAAAAAGCATTTACAATTTAGAAAATTACAACAGCAATGCCTGTAATCACCCAGGTTAGCTGCTGAAGTGCCTCTAGGGGTTTGATTAGAAGGAGGAGAACCTTTAAGAGGCTGATGAGGCAGTATCAAACACTGTGAATTGAAACTGAGTGAGAGAAGCTGTTATAGCCTGGACTTGGTAAAACAAATCTAGGATGAACCAATGTAGTACAGACAACTTCTAATCAGTGGAACAGGATCTGTTCAATCAAACCATAAGGAGCTGTAAATAGTGTGATACTTAGAATAGAGGCCACATTTAACAAAATTGTATATGCAAGACAACATCAAATGCCCAATGGAAATAAAGGGTGGTTGGTGCAAGGAAAGGGATTCCATTTGTGATTGTACTAGGTTCTGAGAAATATAGAGTCCACAACTCCCCCAGACCTTCCCCACGCGTGTCCATGTATTTTTTACGTATGTAAACTCTTTGTTCTGTATTTCCATCACACACATTTGGCTTTGTGTGAGATCTGTGGAAAGGGGAGATGAATAATGCTGAGTAAAACTCAGAATATACTGCCCTCTCCTGACAGCTGGGTCAACCCCAGAGCCTGCAAGTAAAATACTTGGTGAATTTTCCTTACAAGAAAATTTGGTGCTTGATCCTTCAGCCTTTTGGTTATATAACTTAAAAATGTTCTTCCACTGCAAAAGTGTGGTTTTTGTCTTCCATCGTGAGAAAATTAATGAGAATATTATTATATGCATTCTTTGATCATCAACTCTTCCAAAAACATATCTTTATAACATTTAAAAATATTTCCCATACTGTCTGTTGTCAATTTACTTAGTTTCAGAATTGGCTCACTACCAGATTGTTGAACATACATAAAATAATGACTGAAACTGCTGCCACAGTGATAATGAAATTAGCCCTGGTCTTGTCCATAAAGAGGTTAATTTTAGGGAGGGGCACAAGGATCAGTGATAGCTGAAAGTACAAAGACGTGTACAGGAAGTTTTTAAGCTGGGGATTGGATTGTGAATATTGCATGGTAGAGGTTTGGTTGGAAGTGAGTTGGCAGCCAAATAGACCTTATAAAAATTTTTTGAAATATTAAGTCTTTCTACATATTTTGAAGCCAGGTTATATATTGTGAAATCCAGTTACAGAAAGTAGTACTGTTTTTGTCTGATTTTATCTCCCAACCTGTTCTTGGGCCATAGCTGAAAAAGACTGAGTATAAACCCTGCTATTTTTTCCATCCAGTCTGAGAAGTTAGGTGATGAGGAAATGAAAATGTTCTTGTCAATTATTTGGAAAACCTCAGTGAAGCTTTCTTTGCCTTCAGCAGGATATGTCTGATATCCCTTTGAGAGTCACTGGCCCTATTATTAATTTAGTGTTTCCTCCCCCACTTTGTCTGCCCCCTGCCCTGTATGGGGTTGTCTCTTCCATTTCTGCAGATTAAGAAGTTGTCAAGGAGTAGAAATTTCCATTTGGAGGTGACTGCATTCTTTTTGTCCTGTATAGAAGACCACAGTACACAGTAAAGGAGTCATTCTGCTTCATGCATTACAAGTGTGCCTTTGTTTCTTCAAATTGCACAAGTAGAGGGTGTAGTGTCTCCCGAGCCTTTCTTTGTTCAGGGCTTATGATCTGATTTCCAACAGAAAACCACAGAAATAGTGACTGGCTCCAGAAAACAGAGTGGTCAGTGTATCAGAACACAGGATTACTGTGGCTGGGAGGGGATTATGAGGAAAACTACATTTTCCCAAGAAGGGCAGAGTATAATGGAAAGATGTGCAGCAGCTCTGGTATTTTCCAGCAGCTTGGACAAGACAATTGCTGGTGGAGCTCTCAGTGGACTGGATAAACTTGCACATGAGCTTCACCCAATGTACTTGCTAAGTTCAGAGTTTCTGTAAGAGTTTTTTGCTTTGCCTCTTTTGCTGAATAGTAAACCATAAAATCCTGTCTTACTTTTTTCTTTTTTCTTTCATTTTTGGTCACTGTTCTGTACTTTTTCAAGTGTACTTTTAAAAATATAAATTACCTACTCCACAATGCCTGATCCCATGCTGCTGCTGTTGGTACAATAGAAGCACGTGGATAAGTAATCTGAGCTAGGAGTGTGTGCTCTTCCCAGCTAAGGGCTGTCGAGAGCACCTGCTCCCTCTTTCAGCTGTACTTCAGGATTGATGTTTGAATTCTGTTCCTAAGGATTGAATGTGTAATATTTTCTACAACAAACTGCCTAGCCTGGTTTAGTAGGCACTTAGCCACACCATCCCTGTCCTTACCCCATGCTGTCAAATTAATATTGTGCCTACATATTTATATATATAGTGCTGCTAGGTAGTTGTACAAATGAAAGTTGTGCTTCAGGTGTTGTCATAACAAGTCTTATTAATCTAAATATATATATATACGCTAAATTTTAAAAATATGTCCTGTGATATTGGTACAATTTTTGAAGTGATGTTTTTGGTGTTTTCCTACGAAAGTGTTGTGTGTGGACACTGAGGGAATGTGTGTTATAATTTTTATATATTGCTTTTGGGCATATTTATGTTAAGTAAATAATGCTTGCTTAGTCTGGTACAGATTCTGCTCAATCTCAATCTGAGTTTTGCAGCTCAGAGGTCTGTGAGGGTGTCTCTGTTAGTACTGAGCTGGTGGAGAAGATGTTGATTCAGAACATACAGCTGAGTTAGCTGGGAGTGACTGGTGGGAGGTGGCATAAACCCCTTCAGTCCCAAATGAAAAAGTGTTTTTATTCAGTTAGGCTCTGATTGCAGAAGTGTGTAGCAAACTGCTGTCCATTGGGATGAAGATAATGTTGAAAGTAAGGAAAACGACTTCTAAGAAATTCTAAAAAACATTACACGAATTAATGAAAAAAACCCATATTTCTTATCATTAGATAATTCTGTTTTTCAAGAGACCATAATTAATGGTTCTGGTAACTAATTAACCACTTCTAGCAAACAGTGAGATGCTGGACTGCTGATGGGTCAGCATTAATAGAGTTAATTGTGAACTGCATGTGATAATGTGATTTGCCATGGCACACTTTTCACAGTGAATTATTTGTGCAAATTGCACTAAGAGATACTGTAATATTGCTTATGCAGCTATTGGTGCAAATACTGTTTAGGTGAAATTAAAAGGAAGACTTTTATTACTTATTCAGAGGAGAATTGATTGTCAGGTTTTATGAATCCTAAAATGTAGCCAAGATGAGAACAAAAAACACTTACTGAAAAGCTGGAACACTGATCAATGCAAGTGCCATATTTTAATCCACCACTAATAATTTTATTTAATTGTCTCAAGGCTTTTTTTACATAAAGAGCTGGGCAAAAGAAAGGTGTCTCTGTACTTCTTACTTTTATTACACATATAAACAAACCATCATGAAATTAATAATACTTTAAATTAAATGGATATGAAATAGCTTTAACTCCTGGTTAGTCCTGAGCTCTTTCTAACAGATTAGCAAGTAATTGGCAGGGTAGCACCATGTGATATTTCAGCTGTGTAACCACTGGATTGATACTATTAATGAAACCTCAGACTAAAGGCTTACTAAGCATGGACAATGCAAGAAAAAACATAAGGAGTTATTCCTGATTTTCAGCCAAAAATCATAAAGTGTCTGTCTCTGACTTGCTACTGTGATCAATTTGCACAGCAGTGATTAAAAAAGTCTGGTTTTGCACCCTTTGTATGTAGAGAGGGGAATACTTTACAAAGCTTTGAGTGTCTTAGGTGCTCTACAGTGTGGTGTTTTCCTCCTGCAGTGCAACCTTGTCCTCAGTGGGCACAAAGCTGAAGTGCTGAGAGCAGGTGAGATGGGGCTTCAAGATAAAAATAGAGGTTAAGCTGTAATTTGCCACAGAAGAGAGAAATCTCTTGCCAAGGATGGATACAAGCTTCCTAAACTCAACAGCTCAGCTTAAAACCCACCTGAGGTCCTGTGTCAGTGCATGGTGTTAACTTAAATGGCCTTGGAGTAACCTTCCTTCTCTGGTCATGGTTCCAAATGTGTCCCCTTTGTTAGCTGAGATCATTTCCTCCTCCCTCACATGTAAGCAATGTTTGCAGTAATAGATGGCTCCTGCTGAGAGTTTGCCAGGCAACACAATTCTCCAGGGAGGCTTAAAATGTCCTCCTCTTAAAAAATGTCCAATTTAACGGCTGTATTTAGGTGTTTGAGGCCATACAGTGTTTGCAACAACTATGATGGCTCTATTATGATAATGGAAGAAAGCTGCATTATGAAATAAATGCATTCTAGGTTTTCCTTGGCAACATAATGTAAGGATTGTTCTGCGTGTTGGTACTAAAGAATCAAAAACAGTTTAGTAAGTCGATGTGAACACTATTTCTTGTCATATGGTTAATGGATCTACTGTTGTATTTGTGTTCTTTCCAGCTCTGCTGCCTTACATCAATGAAAAATTATGTTTTTTCTTCGATGCCACAGCACTAGTCATCTTTATATTCAACGCATTCCCCTTCAAATCTTTCAGTGTAAGATGTCTACCGTTTTCCTGGGTTAGAGTCATTTTCCTGGTCATTTTCTTGGCAGTAGAAAAGGATCATCTTTCTTGGTTATTGATGTTGCATTTAATAAGCTCAGTTGAGTATAGTCATGTTGATATCTAAACAAATGCACTGCTACTTTTTTCTCTTTTTCTTTTTTGTGTGTAGAGCTGGCTGGAAACATGGCAGTCTGTAATTACCCTGGTTAAGCTTCTGGTTAAAGCAACAATATTTTTTTTTGCCCTCATGGTATTTATACCCTCTCTGAGCCCTCTTCCCTTTCCCAAAAGCTGTTGTTCATGATTGGCTGGGCAGATTTAGGAAATGGTGAAAATTTGTATGATTAGCAGCTACAGTACATGAATAGTAGGCATTCTTCAGATTTAAAGAGGTCAAATTGATTTTTGTGTGTGTGTGACAGAATTTGTTCCTGGGGTGAGACTTTGAAGTAAAATTTCAAAGCATTGACTAGGGGTGCAGCTCTGCAGCTTCTTACTGACTTTGTTCAGAGATCAGGAGCTAAAACTGCATGCTGCACTTTGAAAATTTACCCCTAAGTATTGAGTTCTACCTCAGAATAATTTTTTTCCAATAATTTAATAAACCCCTGAGAATGTGGTTTATAATGGAAATGCTGACATACTTAAACTTAATGCTAATCACTGGAAATTAGTAAGATCTTAAACAGAACTTGGGCAAAACCTGCAACTCATAAGTATCCTGTAGTTAATTAACAGGAAGTATCTCAGAAATGCATGACCCTCAGAAAACTGTGTTAGCAGTGGCCCTGTCAATAGTAATATCATATTTTGTTTTATTCCTCAGACTTGCCACTATCCTC
Organism: Camarhynchus parvulus; assembly: GCF_901933205.1. Lineage (NCBI taxonomy): Eukaryota > Metazoa > Chordata > Aves > Passeriformes > Thraupidae > Camarhynchus > Camarhynchus parvulus. The sequence continues at coordinate 15,612,673 of NC_044581.1, read as the reverse complement.
CCGTTCATAGGAGGGTACTTAGAGCACCTGGCTATTTCCCAAACACATATGTGCTTTGTGGAATTGAGCCTGTCAAACTTGGAAGCTCATGGTGAGGAACATTCATACATAATAACATGATGGATTCTTTAATATAAAAGTGTCAACAAGATTAGTGCTGTTACAATCTTGTTTGTTTGAGTAGGACCTCAGGAGAGAACATCTTCCAGTCTACAAATTGTATTGACAATGTCCAGAACCAGTGATTTTGATTTCCAGGCATGTTTGCTGTGCGACTTCCTCTTGCTTCTTATTTCTACTCCACATTTCTCCATGGTAAAATCACTGCCATGACCATCTAATAAATACCTAGGTATATTTATTATAATGGGGGAGAATGTAAGAATCAGGAGATGGAAGATGAGTTTTGATTACATGGGGCAGAGGTTGGGAAAACAGACCTAAATTTCTGAGCCCTACAAAAAAACCTGGATTTCTTGCACCTTATGGCATCTTTGTGCTGTGTGGGTGGTGGCTGTGTTTTGCTGTACTGGTTTGGAAGGACATTCACTGGGTGCAATTGTTGGCTGGAGGTCTGGCCACAGCTTTTTTGCTCTCTATCCCATGTCCCCTATTGTGCTCCTCATACAGCAGCCAGTGAATAGGAAACAGCAGTAATGCCAGTATCCAAGATTTTGTATTGTGGGTTGATAATCTCAACTCTTAGCAATCTAAAACAAAACACAGTATATGAAATAGCATCTCCTTAGCAGAGCATTTCAAAGAAGAATTTGAAGGAGAATTATGTGCTTGACCTGTGGGTTTTTGCAGAGCTTATGGAAGGCAGTGTGGGAGCAAGCATGTAGGTAAATTTGAAAAAGGAGTGTTTTCCTTGTGTTCTCCTTTTAAAAAACCTGTTCCCCAAATACTAATGTTTAATATTTTTAGTCACAATGGAACTCATGGATGCCACAACCAATTTATACAACTTTCTGTAAGAAAAACAAACAAAAACTGTGCATCTGGACTGACAAGCTGTATGCCAAGATTCAGCCAAATGCAATTTGAAATGTCCAAGACATTAAACATGCCCTGAAATGGAGCTTTTAATGAAAGTGCCATCTCAGTCTCAGCTCTAGTGAATGCCAGTGTAATGCTGCGAGGAATTTATCATGCTAGATCTTAACTCTAAGTAGGCTACACTAATCTAGGAGTAAATATACTGGGAGCATGCAGAAGTTAATGCTTGGGAGGTGATATTTCCATCACATATCCTATCCTGCCTGCACACTTGTTTATAGTAATGTATTTCTGATAGCTACATAAATTTTACCAAACTTAAAGCAAAAACAAAAAAAAAGTAGAAAAAAAAGTTGTGTGCTTGGTATGCATTGTTTTGCTTCTTTCATTAATTCTTGCTGGCATTGTGGATGCTCAGATGAACAATAGAGTAGCCTGTAAAGATCAATACCAGATTGCTGATAGTGCCTATCTATTCAGAGTAGATTATTTGATAAATGGTTTGGTCCATATGTTTTGACATTGGTTAGCTGTATAGCCCAGACCAACTGGTAGAACTGTAGTTTCATCATAAAAAGGAGGAGCAACAAATACAATATTTCCCTTTTTTTACAAAACTGATAGACTGTAGTTTTTAAGCTGTAAATAGAAGATTTCAAGAGGAAAAAAAATAAACAAGCTCAAGCTGTTAAGCATTCACATGTATTTTTCTTAAGTTTTGTAATTAAGGTCTATGAATACAGTATATATAACTTGTACTTTATGTCTTTGGGGTTGATGGGATTCAGAGCTTATAAAACTGTAGTCTAGCACTTTTATATCAGTGCTCTGTACAGCGGATCAAACACGTTCCTAGGAGAGCAATCCCTTCTGTGCTCCCCTCAAACTTGCCCTCATTTAAAAATCTGGGAACTTTAATGAAAGATATGTAGAGACAAGAACATCAAGAGCAGGCTCAAAAGTCAATGAACCTTCAGGCAAACATCTAGAACTTCACAAGAGCTCAGATTTCAATTCCTAGTATTTAGGTCAAAATTCTGTGTTAGCTTTTGCAAAATCTTTTTTTCCTTTTCCCTCAAATTCCATATAACATTTGCTCAAGTGCTAAGTCCTGTGCTTGATATCCACTTAAATGAAGGATATTTTCCATTTAAGAAGTTGTAGTCATCCAACTCTTTTGTCTAGCCTCAGAGGAATAAACAAGTCTAAATGCAAAAATCATAAAGCACTGAATTAAAAGAGTTTTTTATAGTTTGTGTCTGTATTTCAAGCTGTTTATGTGAGAAATTTATTAATAAATATGTAAGTAAAGCAATAATTTAAAAATTGTAGGTAAACTTCTAAGCAAAAACCCAGCCAAATTTAAGGACTAGAAAATGGTTTTTTTTGAAGTGATTTTCAGTCCTTGTACAGGGACACCTTGTACAGGTGAAAGGTAGTGCTGTAATAGATATGGCAGGAAAAATACAGTGAAAAATTATACCTGACATGCTTCAACTTTGAAAAATATTTTAGAGCCTTAGAACAGGAAAAAAAATGTTTCTCTCCCTCTTCTCCCATTTTTTGACTCTGTTGACTTCATGCCATGAGGACAAGGATGGTATTGGCTCAAATGCCCCTGGTCTTTGGAGGTTCCTATGGGGTGCAGTGCAGGCACGTGGTGAAGGGGATCTAAACCTTGATCCTCCACCCCTGCCATGTGTGACAGGTCCTCCTGTGCCAGGAGTTCCTTGGGCTGTTGTGAGTGCTGCTGTCCCTGCTGGGATTAGGGAGATTCCCCCTGTCCACACCAGGAGTGGTCCCTGCAGGGGAGCGAAGGGGAAATCACCCAGGGCTGGTTCAGTACCTTGGGGATACTCTGGTGTGGGACCTGGGTCTGGGTCTCTGGGAGTGTAAAATGAGCTGGTTTTAACCAAAATAAACTTCAAGGAAGAGAGGGAGTGGGATTAGAATTTCTGGAATGTTGGCCTGAGATCAATAAAGGAAGAGTTAGGGGCTGACAGTTTTCCTGCATAAAATGTAGAAGAACACAAAGGGTCAGACAGTCTGAGCTGCAGGAGGTATTTCTGGGTAGATCCAGAGATAGATTTAACATATTTAAATACTATCCTGTGAATATTACTCTCATCCTACTTATTTTGGACAACCAGGGGTAGCTTTCAGTAGAATGGTAGAAATGGGTGTCTCAGCAGGGGCTGGACTGCTCACTAGAAGGTGCACATGTATTATTTGCTGTTTAAGGAATGGTGACAGGGTGTTTTGCAATCTGCTATCAGAGGATAATATTTGTGCTAGTTTTTTAAGAGTTGCAGGAAGAAAATGTTAAATGTCAGTTTCTCCTGTAAGTAATTGGCAGTAAGTAGATGTAAGATTCCTGAACCACTGCTCTCAGAATAATCTTAAAATAGCCACTTTCTTGTTTTCCTGGTCTATGTATGAAACAGGTGTATTAACATATTAATGATCAGATGTTATATTTAGCTCTGCATTTTAAGAATCTTTAGCAACGTGGAAAAGGATGATTTGACAGGCTTAATTCAACACTGGGCAACAAATAAAGCTTATAATGAAATTAACATAAATCATTAGCATTAATCATTCAGCATTATTGATAGCCATATAAAGAAATGTATCACAGCCCTGGAAGTAAAGAAGAGAAGAGCAATGTTTCTTGCCAGCTGTCCTGATGAGCTATGAGCCCATATGGTAGTGGTACTGGCTTTCCTTTCTAATTTTCCTCCTCTGCTTGAGCTGTCAGGAGCCCCTTTCTCCCCTTTTCTTTTTCCACAGACTGCAGAGATAGCTTCTATCCAATTTTTTTGAAAATGCCAGCTTTTTAGAACAGGTCAGACTCCATCAACATCTGACTGTCACTAGCCATGTGACCAACATGAGCAAAGTAGCTCAGTGACAATTAACATGCAGTCTACATTCATCGTTTTCAATTTGGTAACCTTCACTTCTGCTTATACTTTCATCAGCTCCAAGACCTAGTAAGAGTTTTCCTCATTGGGAAACAAAATATTCTTAAAGTAGCATTTTGAAACCTTTTATTGGGAAATGTGTGCATTTAAAATTTGATATGGAGAAAATGAATAAATGCAGTTGTTCAGTCACTATTCCCTGGATAGCTTTTTCCTGCTTGTGTGCTGCCCTCCCTCCACACCCACCATTCCTGTGTGTGTCCTCCTGCCCTTCTCCCTCAAAAAAAGGTGGAAGAATTGAGGTTAAAATAATAAACACTGCTTCTACTGCATGTGCTTTGAAGCATTTGAGAATCTGAGGTTACTCAGTCATCCTCATTTACCTGAAGCTCCGTGAAACATTAGGTGAATGTGGCTTCTGGGATTAAGGAGCAGGACTGACAACAGATCCCTAGAGCTATAATGTCATAGGCACTGCATACTTTTTTTCATAGTTTTGGCATTTTTTCAAGTGTTAGACAAATCTTCATGATCAGCAGGGCTCAGGCTCAGTGCTGTGAGAACATGAGCAAAGTAGGTGCACTGGGGAGGTATCACAGAGGTAGAATCTTTGCATGGCAGTGATGAAAATTGCTTCCTTTTCTCTTGTTTCATATCTTTACCTGGTCCCTTTCATTTCTTTGTGTTGTGTGAGCAATTGAAATAATTCTGGCTCTCATGAGCATTTCCATTTTCCTAGTTGGAAGGATGAATAAAATGGCTTCAAATTAGAGAACCATGCATATGCAAGCAATGTTTACATTTCTCTGTATTTTTTTTTACCCTTGGTTCTATTTACCTTTAAAATGTCCAAGCACATGGATAATAAGCCTTTTTTGTTCTTAATTCAAATCACAAAATGTGTAAGGGTTGTGGTTAAGCACTGTCAGAGCATTGCAAGGTAGTACAGTACTGTCAGCTCTCCTTAAAATGCCTTTCTTTTTAAGTGTCTTGGTAAAAGGAGCTGGTGTACTTAAATGTGTACTAAATTTAACTTACTGGACTTTCTGTTGAATAATTAAATATCATTTTTCAAAGAAGTTTCTGCCTTCTACTGCCATAAAACAGTCTTCATTTTCCTGTTTGTTATCTGCAGAAGAGCATAAAGAAAACAGGTGCTGAAGGAAACACATATGAACACAGAGAAGAACCCCATACTTGGTCACTCTTGGGCAATCATGTGTTCACCTCTTAAATTTGCATGGGGCCCTTATCTCCAGTGTAGAAATACATACCATTCCCTTATGCTCAAAGTCAGTGTTGCAAGGGAGCATAACAGCCAGGACTGGTATCCTATAGCACAGTGAATAGATCCTTTAATTTCATGGTTTAAAAAATACTTGAGTTGACCTCAGTATAATTCCTATATTTTAGTCATTTAGGTGTCATGGCTCAGTAATCATTCATTAACTATAGTGCTTTTCAAATGAAGAACTGAGATGAAAATTTTTCTTAATGATGACAAGTGATGTAATTTAGTTTTATTCTTATATTATAGTGGTGCCCGCTAGCGCCGCTGTAGTTAAGGGTCTGTCAGTGGCTCCATTATAAACCCCTATTTTCAGAGGGTTTATAATTCAAAAATTGATTTTAGACTTAAAACTGCCACCCAAGGTCTAAGTCCTGGAGCTTGTTTTTATATACAAATTGGTATTTTGGGGAGAAGAGGAGGAAAGGTTAATGGTTACTCAACTATAAGAGTAAGATTGAGGGTTTTCTCTTTTAGATTTGTATTTGTGCTTCTATCATACTAAAAAACGCTTCATCCATCTCAGCACCAAGAAAAAGGGCCACTATCAAGTACTTTATGACCAAAGAAGGGCTGCAGATCTTATTAAGCACAGTGTAAGAATTGAATTGGGCTGAGGCTTGTAAAAGCAGGTCCATGGCTTTGAAAATCCCATGACATTTGATCAGAGGTCGAAATCTCTTTGAGAGTAGTTATTTAGGAGATTGGGGTAGCCATGAATCAAGGCCTCCCCCTTCTCCACAGATGTGCTGCTTTGCCTTGTTGCCATCAAGAAGCTGCAACAAAACTGGTACTAATATTACAAAGGCAATTTTCAAAGGAGTCTAAGGTACTTACCAGGCCCTAAATAGCATCTCTGGAATTGAGAATAGAAAAGTAAATATAGCAGTGGCTTGCTAAAACCTCATGGGAGGGAAGGGAAATGAGTTGGTTCCTAGCTGGAACAAAATGAGGACTGTCCTGGTGGAAATGGGAGCCCCAGCAAGGAAACCTCTGTGACTTGGCACATGGGGGTTGGCTGCTGAGAGCAGGGAAGGATGAGTCTGGAATTGCTCAGGACTCCTTGGAAAAGGGGGGTCTACACATTGAGAGGATTCCAGGCCAAGTGCCCCTCAGCTCCTTCTGATTTGTCTCTAGAACCACACTTCTGAGCTGAGAAGAAACAGGGTTAATTGGCTTTAAAGATGTCTGCTGGAAATGGCAGTGATGCCTCACTGGAATTAAGTTATTAAAGCTAATAAAAAATTTAAAATAATGCCAAAGAAATTCTGGAATTATCATGCATTTACTTTGGCTTACCTGATAGGCAAATGTCATTCTGTGAGTCTTTAAATATTACCTCATAAACATGAGAATTTAACAGGTGGAAGCAGAGCTTGGAAATATGAAGTTCTTGTATTTTCATGCAAGATTTGCATTGGATTCTGGAGTGTAGTGGAATTTATGGTGTAGGCTCAGTACAGTTACACATGCTTTTTCTTACCATGTAAGAAACAAAAGAACCAAGTCAAAAAAACCAAATAGTTGATTTCAGTTCTTCTCCAACAGAATTACTTATCCTGTATGTATTGTAATTATTTATGATCAATGGTCCTTGATTTTGTTTCCGGTCCACGTTAGCTGTCAGAGATGTTGCTCTCAATTATAGATGGAAATATGAGAATTGGCAGTGGTTAGATATGCATCTCTCTCCAAAGAGAAAAAGAAGCATGATAGATTTTGAAGATGTAAAGTTTCAGACCAGTTTTGTGTTTTAGAGAGGCAATGTAGTGGGTTGTCTAAAGCAATGTCTTTCAAGCAGACCCATCTATTTAAATACCCACAATTATCCTTGGGGACAGTTGATCATTTTGATCTTTAGTAGCAATAATTTTTACTCTTTTCTCATAATCATAAATGAAAAATCTTAAAGGTAGGTACATAAATGTTAAAAGTAGTTTTTTTGATAGTGAAAAATAAAAAACCCTCCCACTAGATCCAAAGGTATAAATACACAAGAAAAACTATTTTAATCTCATTCTCATCTCTAAGAGACTTTAGAGAAATTCTTTTTTTCTCCTGACAGCTTCTGGCATCTCATCACCCATTTCAATGTACTGTGCTGCAGAGAGGATACATTTCTGTGCAGATGTGTAGAAACTGGATATTTCAGGAGATCTGCTTGGTGCTATATCATGTATAAATGCAGACCTGTGTATGAACCTTACATTAGGGAAGGGAGAAGAATAAAACATTCTCCTGTTCCTGGTCCACGGCCAACTTTGCCTCCTTGGCTGCTCATGCTGGGCTTCCTGCAGATTTGAGAGATGCTTGGACTGGAGGAGAGGGGTAATATGTGAGAGAACAGTTCAGGACTGGTGGTTAAAAGCAGGTGTAGTTGTGTAATGATAGATGCTAATGTAAATTTAGGTTTACCTTTATTTTCTTTAAATTTCAGCTATTTATAAACCATGAAATTTAATGGAACACTTTCTGCTGGTTTGGGTTATGACTTTGTGAGCAGGTGTGTGATGAAGCAGTGTATTATACATTTGCACAGTGAGTTTTACTGTGCATTTAAAAAAATATATATTTAAAATTACAGTATTTCTTGCACTGAAAAATTCCATTGGAAGTGTTTTGTGTTTCCCAGAATGGGATTAACACTCCAAGGAAGGTAATCTCATATCATACCTACTAGAACTAAATTTAAACTGCAGAATGGCATCTCCTTCTCTCAGATGGAATTTTGAAGGTTAAAATGAAACACAGCTCTTAATTCACCATAGAGTGCCAACTTGTATTACTGGCATGGAATTTTGATGGAGAAATAAATTATAAACTTCCAAGTATTTTTTTGTTATTGACAAGAAAATATTTTATCATATAAAGGTCCTTTATAATGAAGAACATTATCTTATACTTACTATTTGTCACTGTGTTTTTAGCTAGTCCCATTATTTAATAAAAAGATATTTAGTGGCACATCCATTCCAAAGGCTGAAATCCTTTTATCTTACCTTTCTTTTAGGGTAGTTGTGGTCATATCTGAAAAACTTATGTAGTTATGGAAGTAGTACAACAAAAGTAATTTTTGGATAAGTTTTGCCAACTTTTGGATAAGTTCTGCATTATGCAATCCAACTAGTTTTGCCAAATAGTTTAGTATTAATTTGTAACTAACCAGGCACACAAAAAACCCACCTGATGATGGTTTTTATCACAAAGGTAAGGGAAAAACATAATTTTTCTCTTCTGGGAAAAGAGATAAAGAGATGTTTCATTTATTTATTATTTTTAAACCAGCCCTAGTGTGCAGGCAATACAAGTGGCTAATATGTGTGTAGATATTTGTCACCTCAAGTCCTCTGTGAGTGCAAGCAAAGATCTGCCCACTGATCTCTCTAGCAGATTTTTGCTTCTTTGGACACGTGTGTGAGTCTCTGAACCCCTGCTGGGTAAGAAGGGGGTCAGTGCTGATGGCAGCAAAGCTTCTGACTGCTGCCCACTATCTGAGCTCTCCCTTCACTGTTATATTTAGGGATTTCACAAAGACTCTATTTGTTGATGGAATACCTGTGAGGTTGTGGAAATACCCCCAAACAGGGATAATTCTGTGACACTGAGGCACATGCCAGTCTGTGAGAGGGATACATTTAAATATTTGGCATATTTGAATGAATCTTTGTCACTGATTCATGTCTTGCTATCTGGCTAAAACTGGAGTGGAAGATCAGGGCAGGATGTTACCATAGAAGTTGCACTTTTTTTTAGGTTTTGGTTTCCTTTAAGGACATGTGTATTTCCTTAGGACCTGTTTTTGTTGTAGGCAATGTAATTAATTATATCACATAATCAGATACATTTTCCATTTAGAGACTGTGGAGAAGGCTGTATTGAGGAAAACAAGCTGTCTTAATTTGTGTGTTCTTATTTCCAGCCATTTGCATATGTGCAAGCAGCAGGGATTGTGCTGGCTGGGCAGGTGACCTGCAGTACTGGGGGTGATTATAGATGATGCTTCCTTCTCTTCTTGTATATTTAGGTTTGATCAATTCTCTTCTGTGCTCCTTTACTGAAAAAGGGTATTGACTTCATCATGACCTGACTGCAGAGCCCACCCAACCTATTTGCTGAGGACAGGTACCTGCCAAGGAGCACGTTTCACTGGTTTTCTGCAAGCAGCATTAGCGGCTTCCCAGTCCTCATCCACTTTTCAGTGCTGCTCCTGTGTGATGTTGGTGTGATTTGAGAGCAGTCCATCTGAGAAAGCATCACTACTTTGGAATCAGCAAAAACACTGTTTAAAAATGCTGCCATCACCTTGTTTGATTTAGTGAGGTATTGGCATAACAATTTCCATATTAAGATCTTAATTTGCTTCTTCCCAGAACTAAAAAAAGCTTGTTGATGAAATAAAAGCATTTTAGGGTGTAGCATGAGGTCACTCTTTTCCTTGGGCTTTTAGGAAATTTAGAGAGTAGCACTAGTGATTGGAGGAAGGTGTTCTCCTCAGTTGGTAGGTTTTCCAGTTTGGAATACATGAAATTCATGTTGAGCAATGTGCTTTGAAAAACTTCTTAAGGTATTTTGGGTTGCAGACCAATTGTCCTTTTGTGCTGCTAATCTAAAAACAGCATAAAGGATAGGCAAGGCTTAAGACCCCTGTCCCACCTGCTGTGTGGTGTTTAAGCAAACCCACAATGTGCCATTACAGCCATGGGAGCATGTGTACCCATTAAAGATTCTGGGAATGAATCATGGAGTTTTGAGTCCAGGAAAATGAGCCTTTAGACTTATTTAAATGCAAAAGTTTTATCACTGCATGTGTAGTTCAGTGGGAGTAAACAACAGTAGCTACTCAGTGAATGCATTTGTGCCCTGGACCTTTCCTAATTATCAAACTGAATCGGCAATTTAAGATTCAACAATAAAGATGTCCAAATATTCAGATATCTGCTACCTGCTTCTACACATGGGTAACACCAAAAAACATGTGCTTTTCAGTGGCAAAATCACTGGAGAAGAAAAGCCTTTTTTTATTTTTCTTAAGGTTTAAAACCTCCAGGGCAGTTAGAAAACCATGTTTTTCATTGAACTGTGTCTCTTTGAAATTCACAAGGCTGACATGTCATTGGCATGACGTGTCTCAGTCCGTTACACAGAAATGCCACATTACACCGTGTGACGTGACAGCCTGACAAAAAGGGACACGACGCACCAGCCCAATGGGATGTCAAGCCTGAGAAATTTAAGCCATGCTGTTGCTTAAAAAAACCACAGGGCATCGAGGGGGGCATGCTCCATGCTGATATCCAGTACTCTGCTGGATTTTACACTTTCTAAAAGGTTTTCTTGGTTCAGTCAGGCTTCCCTTGTGTTTGATAATAAACCATGCAAATTTAAGTTTCTGCTTTTGTATATTTTATCCTGTGGCACCACACAGTCTTGGGTTCCTTCAGAATCCCTGGAAATCCTTTGCAGAAATTCTGTAGGCTTGGGGTGTTGTGACATGGGGGTTTGAGTTCCAGAAGCACTTTGCTCTGCATTTGGGATTGCTGCATGCATAAACAAGGATTGTTCAAAGATCACAGTGATAACGTGACATGCTGTAAGTCACAGTTCAAAATCTGTGAAGGGTTTTTAAATTATTTTAGTCATGTTAGCCTTCAGAAAAAAGTCTACCTAGAAGGAAGTGTATCCAGGGCAGGGCAAATGGAAGGGTGGGAGAGCTTAAATGAATTAAAAGATCATTAATAGACAATTGTTTTTTTCCTGGAAAATGCTTTCCCTTGATACTTGTTTTCTTTAAGTAGCAGCACAAGTATTCCAACAATCTCTAAAGAGTTTATGAACAATATACTTAATTACTATGAGTAATTTCAGAGCTAATTAATGTGATGAATCTCTATAGTGAAATATTCTTAGCTGCTGATCAATGTGAAATAGATTGAAGTCAGTGCAGATGTATCTTCCAGTTCATTTTACATTTGGTGTGGAGTGGTGAAAATGAACATTCAGACATATGTACACATCTTAGTTTAGAATTTTAATATTTGGGGTTGCATCATGTATATATAATTTTAATACAGTCATTTATGTGCAGACTTTGGCATGGATTTTTCTAATAGGTTGTAATAATGGATTGAAATCAAATAGACAAATTAAATTTAATATTCTTAAAAACCTGACATGATTGTTCATCTATTAAAAATAATAATTCACTTATGGGCAAGGAGTGCAAGAAATAAATTGCTGCATACATTTTTGTTAATTTCTTTGTATTTTACACATTGTAAAAATTTTATGTGAGATAATCCACAATTAAATTTGTTTCTTCTCAGTTTATAAACATATGGAATGAACTTTGACTACAGAAGCATAAATCAGTTAAAGTACACTTTTGTAATGTTAGTGGGATGTGACCTTAAACGTGAGTGTTTCTGTAATTCCTGGTGGTGAACAATATCCTCTCATCAATATGCTTGAAACTGATGAAAGAAGTTGGTCTGTAAGTGTAAATTTTGCTTTGCAGGAATATGTTCCACCTTTTTGCAAATAGACTTTCCTGAAATATGGTTGATTTCTGTTTGTGTGCACCTTTTCCATTGACTTAGATGTGTTTTGGATTGTGTCCGAGAATATATTCTTTTTTTCAATGAGAAGTCTGGTTCTGGTTTAAGCCAGCAGTACTGTGGAAAATATTTTATCCTTCCTAAAATGTTCATACCCAGCTCCTAAGTGTGAGTGCAGTGTGTGAAAATTGTCCATGGCAGGTTCCACACCTTTATTCCCCAGTGTGAGGGCAGACAAAGCATCTGAGGTTGTGTCCTGTGGGTGTCTGATTGGGTCTGAGGTCCCCAGCTCCCACCTCTGGGCTCCTACCAATGGCCACAGTGAGAATAATGCAGTATAAGATCAAAGAAAGAGGCTTGAGCACCAAACACTTCCCCTTTTTCCCCAGGGAATGGGGGAGAAACTTGAGGAGGAAAGAGGGGCCAGGAGTGGGACCAAGAGTTTGCCAAGCAGAGCAATGGGTGTTTGGTACCTGCTCTGCCTTCTTAGCTCAGCATTAAAAATTGCAGGCTGGAATTACCTGTTCTGTGAAGCTGAGGGCCAGGATTTTGGTGAGGGAGCAATCTTTCCCCAAATGCAGAGATTGACGTGTGGAACTGTAATAGAGAAGCCAGTGTGCAATTTCTGCACAGAGAGCTGTAGAAAGGTGGTTGTAGAAGTGTGAGTCTGGCTAACCAGCACTAAGTTGTTTAGATTGTCTCTTTGCTGCAAAGGTATCTGGGTTCTGTGGCTGAACTTGGTACCACAAAACTGAAGGTGAAGAGCTCAGACTTTCTGCAATTATTTCTGCTTCATGTGGCTATTAAGACTGTGCAGCTGCTACTGTGGGACCTCTGGGCAGAAGGCTTCAAAACTAAGTTCAAAGCTACTAAAATTATTCTTTTCAAGACTTTATGCATGCTGGCTCATGTGGTAGTGCACCTATGTTACAAATTCATTGAGAAATGAGAGAACTACACAGGTATCTATATTTTTTAAATGGAAGTGATGACTCTGATGTCACAGTATTTCTGAAGCTGGACTTTCAAACATGTGACTATTTTTAGCCAGATCCAGTTCTGCCATTCTCAACTCTTCAGTGTAGCTCAGCCTCTGAGCATAATGAACCTATTAGTATTTTATGAATTGAACTCTTTTTCTCTTGGGGGAGGGAGGGCCTCCTGAGTATGTTAAGCAAAGCAGAATTCATATGAATCATATGGCTGAATTACAGAACATCTACTCATGCCCTTGAACTTTATGATCTGCTGCAAAAGGCACGAACATTGTAAAGGTATGGAAAAGGCAGGATCTGGGATCAGCACTCAGTATGTCAAACATTAGTTAAAGCTGAAGAGATGCAAGTTTGTTGTGGAAACAAAGAGAAGCACACAACAAAGTCTGCTGGAACTGAAGTTCCTGAGATAATCAGGAGCCCTGCTCTGAGAATCTTCTAATCACCTTTCAAAATACATTGGCTAAAAGTTCTCTGGTATTCTTTATTTATTTTAAATTGTATCTGTTTGGAAAATCTAGACTCCATTTACCTTTAAATTTAATGTTGACAAATATTCCTGAAGCACAAGAAGGATTTGAAACTATGAAGCCTAATGATACTGCCTTGGATTTTAGCTTTAATGAATAAGACGTTTTTCATGGCTGAAGATATGGTTTGATACCTCTTGTTCTGTTTTGGTTTTTTTCTTACAGGTATGGGTGTTAGTAGTTTCCCTCCTGCACCCCTGTTTTTCTTTTTTTTTTGTTTGTTTGTGGTTTTTTTTTGTTTGTTTTGTTTTTTGTGGGATTTTTATGGATGGCTTGGTTTTGGGTTTTTGTTGTGCGTGGGTGTTTTTGGTTTTTTTTCCTTTTTTTTGTTGTTGTTTTGTTTTTGGTTTTTTTTGTGTGCAGGTTTTTTTTTTTTTTTTTTTTTTTTTTTTTTTTTACTTGTGTTCGTGTTACTGCCAAATAAAATTCACTACAGCTGCTTTGGCAGAGGCTGTGCTATTTTGAGGACTTCAATTTTAGCCACATCCTTTTTGTTATCATATTTTGAGGCATAAGATATAGTTGGGGCTTTTTTGTCTGTGACTTTGGGAATTTTAACATTTTAAACAATATGTATTCTTGGGTCTGAAAGACTGATTTTTTAATTTTTCTTTAGCCTCCTTAGCCTTTATTTATACAACATTATGTGTCAAAATTGCAGATTCAAATGGAGGTACTCTTTTTGCTGGACAAAGAAGCCACCCTCCTTCATATAACACAGTGTGGCACATGAAATGAGTGGCTGCAAATTCTGCTTGAGTAGAAAAAAGCACAGGAACTTTAAAAGTGCACGGATGTTTTCCTAAATCCGCACAACACGACACGCTGTGAAGACAGCATTCAGCTGCATTTGCTCAGAGAGCACACTGATAGACAGATGGGCTTTGAGAACAGAAGTGACAAATGTCATAAATTTCTCTTAAAGAAAAGTGCTATCATTTCTGCTACTTGCTTACATATGTTTTCAAGCATGACTGTCTTAAGTGTTGCTAAGTTACGTCGCACTGATAATTCAGTTGCACCTTGGGGCTTTCAAGCAAGGGTTAAATTCCACAAGAATTCTGTTACTCTTGAGTTTTTCTACTGATTTGCACTCAGTGGATGCAGACAAAGCAAGATTGCTCAAGTGGCCCTACACTGGACAGATAATTACACTCTGAAAGAATACAGGTTGTCATGGTTTGTTTGGTCTGTTTGGCTTTTTTTAGTTTTCATTTGGAGCAGATTGCTGTGAGTATTGTCTATTTTGAAAAGGTTTTTCAGAGCACAAGTATAAACAGGCCCTGTTCTCACTTGCTATGAACTTCTCCTAGCTCAGGAAGTTGATTACGTCTCTTCTGACTATTCCCAGAGAGCATCCTAAAATATGCGAAAAGAATCTTGCCTACTCAAATGTATTTGCTCTGGGTTTCCTCTGTTAGGATGCCCTCCTTTATTAGAGGAGACTTTGTTCAAAAGAAAAAAACACCAGGAAACACCTCCCTTGTGTTGTCTTCTCCCATTTCATAACCTCAAATGTTAACAACTGAATTTCTCTTGAACTCATAAACCACCTGACCAGGTGCTGCCTCCTGCAGTGTGGGAGGGCAGCAAACAATCGAGCTGTCCTAAGATGAATTTTCCTTCAGGAAAGAGCAGGTGGAAAGTTATTCAGACTGGCTGAACTTGCCCAAAGCTTCTGCTGGCTGCCATTCCTGAATGAAGGTTTGGGATTATGCAGATGCATGTGTGTGTACTCACTGTGGTTGTGTTTAAAGTAGGGTTCCCATCTGGAACTGTCTGGATATTTGTTCACTGTAGACTTGTGATGATGTGATGGATCTTCCTATTCACACTGAGGAGTGCGTTAACTTTTCAAAATGAAAACTATTTTCTCCATCTGACTAGGAGTGTTTACTGTGCTTCTAGAGTTGGTTTGATAGGAATGTAGATTAGCCTACCTAAACCAAGTGACACCCAGGGAATGTTATGAATCCAGGCAAGTGAGCTGCGACAAGTGAAAATGGGAATTATTTCACTTTCCTTTACCTGAAGCAAGCACAGGTTAAACAGCCAGGTTAGATGCTTCCTGTGATCATTCCCCCTTACTTTCCTCAGTAAACAGTGCCTAAAGAGACTATTCTCTCTTGAATGTTTACAACTTCCAAAGGAAGTAATACAGGATACCTGAATTTGACTAGGCTCTCAAATTTATGATTGAATACTAATGTTAGCATGAGACATGGGGAAGAAATGCTATGTAACCTGTGCACCTTTAAAGTCATTTTAAAATGTAAAATACACAATTATACAGTGATCTGTCACATAGTAGAGATTTGGAAAAAGGAAGAGCATTTGTTAATATGCTTTGGAATTATTTTTTAAAGTAATTTTGAAACTAAAGTGTGGTCAGATAATTACTACTAACCTTTGAAACGTTGCCAAGCATAATGTTATATTTCTTAGGGCAGGAATAGTTTTAAGAAGGAATCCAGGGGCTTTCCATAGCTATTTACTGACAAAAGATAACTGAGATAGAAAACTGTAAATGTGCAGCAAATGTGTTCAAATACAATCCTTATGGGCATCTTATTTCTCTTAAATTTGGTCTTACAGTATCATAGGCAATGTATGATATCCTCTGGGATAATTAGCAGTGCTGATGTGCAGGGAATAACCAAATTAGCCCGTCCGGCATGGCTGTGATGAAGGCTGTGCAAGATGTTTATAGTCCTTGAAAGGGAAATGTGTTAAATGCAGGCTGGTTCTCATTTTAGGCATGGTGTTCACTGGGTTTTTTCTCAGTAAAAGGCAGTATTGGCCAGGAGGTAACTGTAGTGCACCTGGCCTTGGTGGAAGTTAATTGTAGCTTCTGCTAAGGTGCTATCTGCATGGGTAGCTTGCTTTCTTTTTTTTGGTTGGGTTTTTTTTTGTTGTTGTGCAAGTGTGGAAGGCAAAAAGCTCAGGCGATGACATTACTGTCACCTGCTTAAAACAGTATGAAGTTCTTCAAGAATCGGCATAATCTCCAGGGCTCACTGTTTTCCATGAAAGCATTTATTTCAGTCAAAATACTTCACGTTCTTCTCTACACAGACATTTCAAGAAAAGTTAAAAACATGCCATTTTAAGGGGAAGCCTTACCTTTCTTTGCAGATATACCTGCTTTTTAGTAGATTGTGCCATAGTGGAATGAAATCACAGACCTTATTAGGCAAAGAGGATTTACATGGAGGGTAAATAAACTGAGATGCTTCTAATAAAAGTTGTAATTGAAACAGTTTTAGATTGGTGAACAAGACTTTCTGTTCACCTTCTTGATTTTTATTTCATTGTTTTATCTAACGTCATCCTCAGTAACCTACCCTTTAAATCTGTTTAAATTAAAACCAAGATAACATCTCCCTTTTTTTCTCCCCTTCTGCTTTATTTTATTTTATGTGTGATTTGCCCTCTCAGAGCAAGGGGAAACAATCTTGCCCATCTGCTTGTAAAAGCATGATGAATCTTTTGAATATGCGAATGTAAGATCTGTTGTTCAAGATGTCATGTTTCTCCCTCTGTTGTTAGCTGGGAGACAACACGGAATACCCTGATTTACCTGTGTAATCCCAGTGTGTCTCAGGTGCCAGGACTTGCTGTTGAGATCAGCATGTCTCCTGTCAGAAATGGTTGGAGTGAGACAGGGACGGCACGACCACTGGGCGCAAAAAGCTGCAGAGGTCAGGTTTCAAGGACAGCCAGCGTGGCAGTGATGTGGCAGTGACAAGTTGTCAAGCGAGCAAATATGAAAGCGGGGCTTGGAGGGAGGGAGAAGGAAAAAAATCTTGTCATTCCTGATGAAATATTCAGCGTAGCAGGTAGCACTGGGCTGGATGGGCTGCGCTCCTGAGTTTGGGGATTGCTTGCAGTGGAGAGGGGTCCCGGGGTTCTGAGGGCTCTGTGCTGCCCTGGTGGCTCTCCACTAGAGATGCCCAGCACAAATCACCTGCTTTAAATTTTTGATTAAATATTGCACTCCTGTTTGTAGGAGTAGCAACATGAGGCTTGGGTCAGACACCTTTTAGAGCCCTAAACTGCTGGTAAGTCATCCATATAGATCCTTGAGTGGTATGTCATAGAGAAATTTGGAAAGGAAGCTGTAACATTGATGCCAGTTCTGAATGATCATAAATAATCCTTGTTAATAACTCTGCTGTGTAATTTTGTTGGTTTGTTTTCAGACACTTTTGATTTTATTTTGAATTTTTCCTACTGTATTGAGTTGAAACACTTCTGTTTGTGCTTCTGTGTATTCCACAGTACATGAGATGATAACATAGTTTATTTGTCCCTGAAACAGACTGCAGTAGTACAGTGACTTTTATCTCCTGGCATATTTACAGAATTCTTGATACCAGTTTTCTTAATGGTAATAGCTTTTCACTACATGCACATTATTCCTTGGATCAGGAGGACTTTCCTCAGCCTGCATATGTGTACATGCACACTAATCCTGCATGTATATGCAGAATAAATGTTAATTTAAGCTTGGTTAGTGTAATCTCATTAAGAATAGATACTACAAGAATGTCATGATTCCCAGTGAAGTCCTTGAAGAGCTTGCTGTAATATGAGGAAAAATGGTGTATTTCTCTGCTGCAAGTATGCGTGCATGTTCTGCTATGTGGAATTTAGCAATCACAGTTCTTTTTGTCAATGTGCACAATTGTTCTTAAATTACTAAACACAATCCAGTGCTTTAGTGTGGATATACACGGAAAAATGCTTTAAATATGTCTTGTGTATTAAATTTCTTCAGGGTGTACTTTTAACTGCCATCAGTTACTTTTTAAGTTTAACTTTTCATTTCTTTACATGAGGGAGCAGCTGCATACAGACAGCTAGTGATGCTGAAGGGAGGAATAGAAAGTTCTCTTTGCTATCCTACTATCTTCTCCTATAAAAAACAATTTAATTATTTTTTAATTCATCTGCAGCTGCTTAGGTTATAGTGGTGGTAGTGGAGGGATAGAAGAAATGAAAACACCCTAAATCCATAGTCAGTATTTAAAAATGGATAAATATTAGTTTTTAGCCTTACAGAAATAGGCTTAGTTGCTTGAGAAGATAGATGGAAGGAAAAATTCCTGAGGCAAAATGGTCTTGGAATGAAAAGAGAAAACAAATTTAACTGAAAACAAAGCTATGAAAATGTTTAATGATTCAGTGTGGGTTTGTCTCCTGCAAGAGCCGAAGAATAACCGTGGGAGCTTAAATACAAAAACAGACACCAGAAAAGTGACAGGAGTCAGTGCAGAGCGAAGGAGAGGAGGGTCTGCCAGCTGGGATCTCCTGCACCTGAGGGCTGGGGAGCATCAGCATCTTTGCCCCAGCAGAGCTCCACCAAGCGCGCTGGCAGCCGAAGCCCGCGCCGGGGTTTGGCAGGGGATGCTCGGAGCTGCAGCCTGGCTCTCACACTGCCATGTGCTCTCACTCCCTGCTGCTGCTTGCTGCAGGTGATAGCACAAAGATATCAAAGACTTTTCAGTCAGTCTCCCTCTCCAGAGCGCTGTGGCTTTCAAGTAAAACAACAACAAAAAAAAAAGTGAAAGAGGTTTCTGAGGTGGACTAAAGCAAAAGACCCCAAACGATAAATGTTGAAATCCAGCAGAGGAGTTGTTCAATATTGATAACCTGGGTATGTGAGATGTTCTTTTCTCAGCATCAGGTTGGCATCTGAAGTGCTTGTGAAAGAGAATTGGGACTCTGATTTTTAAAATGCAGATTTCTAGGTTTTTTTTCACTTGTAAAGTTTCCTTGGAAATGTAAAGTTGTGCTTCCTGTTAATGGAAGACCTTTTCAGCTACCACATTATGAAATATAAAATTCTTCGTTCCTTTCATTTCTAGAAAAGGAGGAATTGTGAAGGACACACACCTCTTCCTACAGAGGGCTGCTCCTACCCCTTTGTACCCCCTCTATTTCACTGATTGTTTGGGCACCCTGTAGGAAGGTGTACATTTGTGTATATTCCTTAAAAATTGTGAGAACTTCATCTTAATTAAGACTTACACATATACAAACTGACCACTTAATTTTTGCCGTAATAAAGGCTGAAATTGATTTTTAAATATTTTTTATTTATCTGCCATTCAGAGCCTTTACACACTCCCATTATCTACTAGGGGATGTGGTGTAGTCTCTGGTCTTGTCTGAGAGTTAATGTGCTTCCAGTTTTGTTAGTTTGGCTCTTGCAGAGGAATAATTGAGTGCCTGCAGTTTCAGACACTTGCTCCTGGTGGGTCTTGCTGTCGCCCATCTTCACCTTGTGAAGAGTCTCTCACAAGCTTCTTTTCCTATGAATAAGTGATAAAGTGCCAGTCAGTGCTGTCTTTAGGGTCGCTTTGGAATTCAGCTTTTTGAAAGGTGGCTGGTAAGGGATATTTTCATTCATATGGGAATGAAAAGTTGCTGCTGCAATCTCATGTGTATTTTTCCTGTGCCTGATGCAAGCAAAAATATTGGGAGAGACAGAAACCTCTGCTTGTCTGTAGCCTATTTACTTCTCTGTTTTTAGAAATCATGAATGTTTTGCAACCTTGTGAGTTTTACCTGAGAGAACTTACAAATCCTACCAGGTGTCTGTGTACATGACACAGTGACTGCTCTGACATTTGTGTGGAGAGGCACAGCAGTGATTGTTTTGTGCCATATCCGTAATTTCCTTATTTTACGGCTCTGACTTGGTCAAGTATTTAAGCACATGCTCACTGTTTTGCTTCACATCAATGAGTTTGTTTTGGTGGGGTTTTTTTTTTTTTTCTTTGGTTTTTTTTTTTACACGGCTAAGACATCAGATGCTTCTAAAAATCTAAATATAAGTCTGTAAGGATTTTGGCAAAACCATCATTTCACCAAACCCTGTTATTGCTCAGTGAGTATTGCTCAGCTCTTGTTTGAGTCATGTTTTCCAGCAAAAAGGCACCTTGTAGGTAATGTGTGTCCTGGCTTGCCAAGCTGCTTAAAAAATCTCTTGCTGTCTGCACTGTAACATTCAGTAGTGTGTATTACTAATAGAATAAAATGAAAAATGTATTTCTTTAACACTGTCATCTCTCTCTCTGACATGCATCTTGAGATGATTTGCAAATGCTCAGTTGTGTAAGTGGCTTACAGAGGAAAATCAGTTAGCCTCTAATGTTATGCTGATGCATGGCCAGTTCCTTGAACCCATTAATGAACTAATCTCTGATACTCTAGTAAATGGTATTCTTGCATTTGGATGCTGCACATTTTTTTTCAGGTAAAATCAACATTAAAAAAAAATTAAATGGATCATGGGCCTTATCCTACCTTTTTCTCATCTGTCCTTTGAGAGAAATTAGGAAGTTTGCTATCCGAAGCAAAAATGTTGCTGTATCTTTTTTTTTTTTCCATGCTAAGGCAAGATTAGTAAAATCTTCACTTTGCTTTTGGCTAACCACTGAGCTAAGTAGCAACCTCTACACACAGAACAATCTTCTAAAACAGTATACCAGGACACTTGTATTAAGCACAAGGTAATTCTTCTTTATTTCCCTTTCTATCATCACTGATTATGAAAATAGTTTTGTGTAAGTACAGATTCTCTCTCCCTTATAATCAGCTACCTCCTGCCCGATTCCTTAATTAATGACATAATTCAGTGTTCTGGACATCACAATCACTTCCAGGGTTGTGAAATATGATCAGAGCTGCCTGGAATGTGTGTAGTGAGCCCCCCAAGCAAAGGTCGTGCCTCTGTTGTGTTTTCCTATCCACAGAAAAAAATATGCTCTCAACCTGGATGATTTTCATCTTTAGATTAAAGAATGAACAATTGAAAACCTCCTGAGAGAGAGAGAATAAGTATAAAACTTTGTAGAAACAGCAAAAGCTCTGGTAATCTTCCTTCTTAAGCTGTCTCAGAAGTCTGAGTGCCTGGCAGTACTGCCCACCGTGGGACAGAGGTGGGGAACCAAATCTCTATGTGCCACTTGTCTCAGTTTGGGGTTTTTGTGGTTTTTTTTTAGTTTTTCTTTTGTTTAATTTTGGAATCTGACAGGTCAGGACTGAGAAGTTCCAGCGTGTTTCACTTTGTAGCGTAAACCATTTATCAGCAGTTCTGTCTGTCAGTGTTTAACCCCAGCTCAGCACCACCAACTGCTCACTCCCTGCAGAGCTGTGGGACAGGGACAGGAGCAGAACAGGAAAATTGAGAACTCCTGGGCTGAGGTAAAGACAGTGTAAAGGGTAAAGTAAAAGCCATACACACAAGCAAAGCAGGGATTTCATGCTCTGGGTGCCATGGGCAGCAGGCAGGTGTTCAGCCTTCTCCAGGAAATCTGGGCTCCATCCCACACAGCAGGGGCTTGGGAAAGCAAACACAATCCCTCACATGCTGTCTCCTCTGCCCACATTTCCAGCATGGGGAGGTGGGATTCAATGATCTTAGAGGTCTTTTCCAGCCTAAATGATTTGATAAGATGTGAAATACACCTTGGGCCAGCTGGGGTCAGCTGTCCCAGCTGTGTCCCCTCCCAGTTCCTGCTCCACCCCAGTCCACTCACTGCTTGGGAAATGGCCTTGCCACTGTGTGAGCCCTGCCCAGCAATAATGAAATCATCTCTGTATTTTCAACACTGTTTTCAGCACAAATCCAAACCACAGCCCCACAGTAGCTATGAAGAGAACTAACTCTGTCCCAGCCAAAACCAGCACATTGTTGGCTTGTCTGTTCGAATATCAGGGGCAGGAAAGAGAGAGTGGTTAGTGCTTCACTCCACAGGTATTGACAACTAGCTGGGAGGTCTGGGGGGTGTGTGTGGGCGGAAATCCAAATCCTAAAATCATTCAGTATTTCAGTGGAGTTTATCTAAACCACATAGATTTTCTAGAGTGTGTCTTTTCTTCTAGTCTGTAGAGATGTTTCCAGTAGACTTCCAGAAATCATTTACAGCACTCTCCTAAAAATCCCCAAGCCTGTTTTGTAGCTCTGCACCTTTCAGTCTCTGTCATATGGTGCTGTTGTTTCATTGCTGGTTGAGTGTGTAAATTCATGTATTTCCTCAGTGAAAAACCATCACAGGCCTCCTGAGATTTTGCTCTGTGAGTGCCCAGGTACTTTGCATACTGTCTGAGTTTCTTTTCCTTGGGACATGCAAAATGTACAGCTCAGGTTTAAACTGCCTCTGGTTTAGGTAAATCTTTTCACTTGCTTCCTGTATTGATGAGTTTGCTGTGGTGTCTGTTCACAAATCTAGCTGAAAATGCACAAATTTTATTCCAATCTGTCATAATTCCCCTAATCTTAATGTTTTTTTGATGAAGATGTAAAGGTGAATGATAGCCAACACCTCTCAGGTAAAACACAGTCAGTTTGGAGATATGTGGCATTGACTAACTAAAAAAATTAGTAAGCCTGGGGAATTCCTTAGAAAATAGCTGTTTAGTACTTTGCCAAGCGTTTAGGTGCTCTTTCTTCTTTTTTTTTATTTTTAAAATTTTTTTTGGCTTTTCAACCTGGATGTCCCTAATTTAACATAACTGGTAAGAACAGAGAGTGAGCAAGATTTCATACAAGTCAATGGAAAGCTTGCAAACTTCCTTTTTCCTTTTTTGAAATAGAAGTGCACACCTCACTGGGGTGGGGTTTTTATTTCTGAGAGGGGAAAAACAAGACTTATGGCAAATGGATTCTCTCCATGCTGAAAAAAAATATTAGCAGTATTTCACACACTTCTTAAATATATAAGAAATATGTGAAGTATTATATGTATTAATGTATTAATAATAGATATATATATAAATATCCTCTCTCTATACAAATTGGGGATTTTCCCTTTCTATCTACTCCTTTTTTTCTGTCTGCCTCAAGTCTCTGAACAGGTTTAGTTAATCACTGCTTATATCAATATGTAATTCAGATACGGTGGTTGCAAATTTTGATTCCCATTTCTTTTGAGTTGCTTGATGAGAACCAAGCAGCTGGGGAATGGTTCTGATAAAATTATACATACAAAGTAGTGCAGGCAATGGAAATATTAATGAACGTGATTGTTTTGACACATAAGAATTAGAGCATGTTTAAATATTATACATAGTGTATGAACTGCTGGCACAAAATTAGAAACGTGAGATTTTTTTTGTCTAGCCAATATAGTTCAGCTTTAAGTTCTTCTCAGACTTAAAGAAGTCAGTTTACTTAAGTCAGCTTTTGGGGCCTTTTATTTCAGATTAAATGCAGCCAAAGAGATTGCACATAAGAGTGGTTTGGTGAGCTCCAAAACTCTGTGATATTTCAATTCTAAAAACCAGGTTAATCCACCCTAATTTACTCTGTGTTCCATCTTCATGTATGTAAAATGGAGTTTACTGTTGCTTTTTTAGCAGTGTTAAAATTTACATTTGGTAAATTCTATGCTTCTGGCATAATTTATACTTTTTGCTCTTTTGATCAGTTTGTTTTTGTTGGTTTTTTTTTTAAATGCAAATAACAGTAGAAATACAATGCATTTGTCTGGTGTCCTAAAATAAAATTCAAAATTTACAGGGTTATAAAACTATGGGTTAGAAAAGATTTAGAGGATCTTGAGCCAGGGCTATTCTCAGATGTTTGTATTGGGGTGCATGGGATTTGCAGGATGTTTTATGCTAAGAGCTTTTCAAAGTGTTTGTTTAGTAATACTGTCTGTTGTGGCTTTTTCATGTTTTACAAACTGTCCTTGTTTTAAATGGCGAGATACGATCCCAAAATTTTAATGGCCAAATGTGTCCTAGAAAGTATTAAAATATTCAGCTGTGATGGGAACAGCCAGTAGGCTGATCTTTTTACATTTGGGCTTCATTTTGGAATTCTGTTTCTTAGCTTTATTAATGGAGGCTTTTGGGACTTTTGAAAAGAATAATAGAGTTTGAGATATGGAAATGTGTGCTGGAAGGCTTGTTTTTTAGTAGGAAACTAAATATGTCTTAAAGGATAACTTTGTTTAAATTACTGAAATTATGAATAGTATATACTTGACCTTCTTTTAAAATTACTCATATTTCTTTATAATATAACGTAATTCATGCAGCTAATGTGTCCTGGTTTTGAAAATTGAAAAATCAAGTATGTTCATCAGCCAACTCACACTTGTATCCATAGACATCTCTATGGAGAAGTGGCATCTTGGTATACTGATCATTCTGGGATTAGACTGTGTGAATTCACTGATTAGAACTCTGTGAATTCCTGGTTCACTCAGATCTCTGAATGACAGTGCAGTCTAGTTAGTGGAGATAAAAGTTCCTAGTAGAAAGTGGTCAAATAAACAAGGAATATAAGAATTTAAATTTCTTAAAGAATGTTATGGTTTTTTTTTCCACTGTTATTAAAGTAAATAGAAATGGTTCATCAAGTATCTATACCAAAACCCATTGATTTTAAGCAACAGAGTTTCTTAAAATCATATTCTGTGTCAAAGTATAGACAACCTTTGTTCTAGTGGCCATCCTGTATGCAAGCTCTAGTTTCAAATGCTGCACAGCCTAGGGCAGCTCTGCCAGGGTTACACAGAGCTTTCGTGTGCTCTCTGGATGTCCCTCTTGGGCTGCTGCCTCTCAAGCCAGGTATCTGACATTCTGCTCTACAATTTGGAGAATTTGCACAAGCAGTAGTTAAGATGCTTTCTACTGGTTTGTTTGATTGCCCAGATGATTATTCAACTTTTAATAACTTGATCAGCAAGGAATTGTCTTTGGAACCTTTTAAGGGGTCTGAAATTCAGCTTTCTTTGGCAAAATTTCTCTTGTGTTGTGGGAAGAAAAACATTTTTAGTACAAGACAGGACCACTGAAAGTTCCTTACTGAGTGCTGGACAGTGACAAGTGGATCTGCCCAGGCCCAAAATATCTATATAAAATACTTTGGAGTATCTTTTAAAATTAATCTTTTCATCTTCCCTTTTCCTACATAACTGCATGCTTTGTCAGGTGAAGTTTACCAGTAAATTCCACTAGAGGATGACTTATGTGCTTAATTAAGTCTCTGGATTATATCTTAGACTACACTCAAGCTGTGTAGCAGATGCATGTCCTGAATTTCTGGTCCTCATCAGTAGTTCCAAAGAGAATTTGGTTGTTCAACTCCATGGCTTTAGTGTGCAGGAGGAAAGGCTGAGGAAGGTGAGATGATCTTGGTTTTCATTGTAAGACAGATACTTAACATACAGAGTACTTATTTTCTGGGTGCAGGTACTAATACTTATTGTGCAGGGATAAATAGTTTTGCAGCTCTCAGGTTCCTGCTGTTTGCTTGAGCTAGATACTTGCTTGGTTTTGTTTTCTGTTTTAACCAGCTCCACAGGGAAGGGGAGCAGTGAGTAGACCTGCAGAGATCAGCAGAACCTGACAGAATCTGTGAGTAAAACTGGCTTCCTGCAGAAGATGCAGCCTGCAGGTGTGCCTGTGGCTGTGCAGAAGGTGCAGGCTGCAGGTGTGCCTGTGGCTGTGCAGAAGGTGCAGTTTTCAGGTGTGACTGTGGCTCTGCAGAAGGTGCAGCCTGCTGGTGTGAACTCACCTGTGGCTTGGTTTGGGAGAACTGGTTCTTTCCCTCGTGTGAGTTCAGACCTAGGTGAGGCCAGAAGAGGTTTCATGGTGTTTGATGCACTGAACACACGCACAGAGGTAATGGCTGTGCCTCAGCAAGAAATTCTTGTAAACCTCTGGATCTGCTCCCTGGTGCCACCCGTGGAAGGAGCTGTATGGTCCAGGGCCATGAGGCCAGGAGAGAGGAGTCTGTGCAGAAAGCAACTCTGCTCCTGAATTTTTGAAAGCTCTTGGCCTGCTGTGTTTTTCCCATTTCTGAGATAGCTCTAATCTGTTTAGTATCTCCCATTTCTTTGTTTAACGTCATCATGGTGTTCCTAAAAGGGTATATTTTGCCCCTTGGGAAAATAAGAAATTCTTATTTCTGTAATTAAAAACCCCAAACCAACAAGACCAACCAAACAAAACCCAAACCCCACAAAAAATCGAAACAACTACCCAAACACAGAAATACAGTGACTCATTTATATAGAAGTAATATTTTTTCTTTCTTTTTGATATATTTCTCCCTGTGGCGTGTGTATGTGCTACACTGAGGTTTGGGGTAGTTTATTTTGTTGCTTACATTCAGGATAACTGCAGGCACTGATGTTAAGAGTGAAGCTTGTTTGTTTTTTGTTTACATTATTCTTATTAAATCTATTAGCTGTTTGTTTTCAGATTGGTTTCAGTTATTTACCGTTTTTCTAAAATGATATTTTGATGCTCTTTTTCTCTCTGCTGTTGCTCTTGATGGTTTGGTATTTATTGGAATGCAGGAATCATGGTGAGGATATTGATCTGTGCTGGTCTTTTTTTTCTTTCTTTCACATGGTCATTTAGATTGAGCCATCTGCTTGCCTAATAGTGGGAATGCTGAAGAAAGACATTTTCTTTTCAGCTCACATATGAATTGTACTTTTATATAGAGGTTATTCACTTGCAAATAAGATTGAACTATGATTTGGTGGCACTATGTATAAAATAATGAAAACTAATGTTCCTCCAAAATATTTTCTTTGATGTTGGTTCTTTGTCACTGCCCCACTATGGATTCAAACTGTGGCAGATGAAGTGCATCTTTCCTGTAATCGCTGCTGCAAGTGGGCAAGAGAAAGGACCATCTTTATTCTGCTAATTTTCTCACAGTTTATATGAGAAAAAAACTTTAATAAATGCCCTTCATCCAAGGGTCTGAAATACTTTGCAAGATGGCTTTGTGTGGCATTGTTGGTTGGGAGAGGGAGGAGGGCACATCTCCTGGAAATCTGCTCCATGCTGAGGACTGCCAGTGAGCCTGCACAGGAATGCAAACAGAACCTACACAACCTGACCCCTGGACCCCACCCACTTTAGACAACCGAAATTGATTTTAAGCAAAATTTATGTAAAATAAATCCTCGACACTTGACAGTCTGAAACCAATCAAATATTTTGTGTCCACTCTGATTAAGTGGGAAAATAACACAGGTAGGAGATGTTGTGGTGAATGTGATTTATTCTGATCTCCATTTCATTCCTGGTAGCCTGAACAGGTTCCTCTGTGCATTGGTCGTGGATCTGGCCATGCACTCTCACAATGGGGGCTCCAGCAGGTTCACCAATGAAGTGTCACAGGCAAGTTTAATATGCAGGGGGAGTAGACAGGGCAGAGGCGGTCCTGCAGGATATTCCTGACTTCTCTAGGCTAAAACATGGGAGTTTCCTGGGTTTCTTTGAGAGACTGGGGATGGGAAGGCTCTGCTGACATCTGTCTGGAGTAACCCCATTACCAAGCTCTAGACTGATATTTGTGCTCTCAGGAGGAAAATGTTCCCCTTTGACTGTAGAGGGAACCTGTGCAATCTGCCACATGAGATGTGTGAGTTTGGATTGTCAGAAATATCAGTAATGCTGCTAAAAGAAATCCTTCAGTAGCTTGAACATTATGGGTAAATCAGGTTCACATTTCGTTTCCAGTAAGCTGTGTCTTTCTTACCTGTTTGCTGCCTCATTACTCCCTGGTAAACTCTGCAATTTCTAGCCCAGTACTTGGGGACACTCCTTGGCCTGCAGCGTGGTTGTCTTAAAATTCATGTTCTTAAAAACCATGTTCTCTGTAACATCTTAACCCCCTTGCATGATGTTTCTCAAACTCTACATTCCTTTCTGATGTCTCCAGTGAAAAAGGGTGGGAAAGCATGTCTGGGATTCCACTTCTGCAAATCCTTCTGCTTGTAGTTACTTCTGCAAGTAATCCCTTTGAAATCAATAGGGAACATTCCCAGTAGTAAAAGTTAAAGAGTCTGAAATGTCTTACACAATAAAGCCTAAGGCTGGGAAACACTGCAGAATGTTGTATGACTTCATTACAAAGTGCATCACCACAAAAAGAAAAAAAAAGAAACCCCATCTTAAGCAACCACTAATGAACTTATGTGAGTGAGACAGTAAATAATTTTGGAAACTGTTTGATTTTTCTAGTTGTCTTTATTTAAAGTATCAACAGAGGCTTTGTTAAAATCTCAGCTTAAATATTTCAACTTTGAAATAGTGCTTGTTCCAAGAGCACATGAGAAAATCAAGTCTGATCTGTGACGTATTCTATGCAATGTTCTCTGCCCTCACTTATAATCTTCCATGGCCACTTCCCATCCTTTGGTTTTACTTCATTCCCTCCCAGCCCTGTTGACAACCAGCTGTTCTGGGGAGTGTGCAGCTATGATATCTACTAGCATTCTTCTGGATTAAAAAAAATTAAATGTAGAAAAGAAGTATTTGACAAGTGTACTCTTTTAACCAAATACTGAAGTAAATAAGAGTAGTTTGTAAAGCAGCTCTGAGTTAGGAGTTCAGTAGATTACAGCCTAATCAGCAAGGCCAAATTATGTCTGGAAGCACATTTGTAAATTTTGGTAGAAGCTGCTCCCATACATCTGGAGTTAAGAGTTTGACCTGCTTCTTCACAGCAACAGTACACAGGCAATCTGCCTCTTTCTTCTAATGACAGATTTTCAGAGGCCACAAATTTTGGTTTAAATTTTTCTCTTGAGTAGAGAGGAGGCTTTTCATGCTGCTGGAGAAGAAAGCATTTGATTATTCATAATGTGAAATCATAAGTGAAAATACAAAAATCTCTTTCCAGAAGCTAAATAATGACTCAGTGTAAACGTCCATGTGCACTGAATGGAAGCTGAAGTGCTGCTGAGAACACCTTTTTGATGAAAAAGTACAGGTGGAAATGCTGATTTCTAGGTGGTGAAAGAATTCTGTGCAGCAACCCACAGTTTGTGTTTAAGCTTGCATATTTTCATTTTACAGCTCTGAAGAAAACCAGAGAATTTGTAAAGTATAAATAAAGAAAGTTCTACTCTGTTTTTAAGTAGTCATTTCTCTATTGCCCAGTTGACAGCCCATAGAAATATAATACTATAAAACTGAGGTGACAGATATGTATGAATGCCACTAAATACAATTTTATAATGAAAATTTTCTCTTATGAAGGTGAAACTTTTAGATCATATTAGAATTCTAAATTTTTTATGCATAGCAATCAAATGACCTCTCCATATTGCCACATAAAGTATAGATTTAAAGTTAAATGATCCAGTCAGTCATTTAGCATCTTCCTAGGCCATCTTTTTCCAGTAACTAGAGTTGTTTACATATGATTCTGTTTCTGTATTTTTATTACTTACATTTTAAGAATTGAAGAAAGAATGGCACTTTTAAAAACTGTTTTTAATAGCCTTTGTTTATTTTTAATACGTAGTGTTCCAGGCTCTTGCTCTAATGATTTTTTTCACACTGCATTGATAATTAAATTCATTCATTTTCCTGGCTGCACAATTCTTTTAAAATAAAAAGTTATGGGTAATAATACCTATTATGTTAAAAGTACAGAGGAGAAAAGGGCAGATCCATAGCTTTTATTAGAAGGAGAGCCAATGGATTTTGCAAGTTACAGGTTTAAATAAAATCAGAAATCTCAAGTCCTTTCTCTACACTGCAGAATTGGTGAATCCCAAAGATCTGTGTTGTTTTTCTTGTGCAATAGTGTGTGCTGTGTTTTCCCCAGTAAAAAGGAGCTGTGGCTATGTGGTGTGTGATCCATTGCAGGATATTTATTTATTTATAGTAATTTTAGAAATGGTGCTAAGTGTTGGTCCTCTTGGATGACTGGAAACTGTTTGTGTGTTGCTACCCCCTCACATACACATGGTAGCAATAATCTTCACACCTCTTCCACTCCCCCTGCCAGAGTGATTTCATGTCAATACATTGGGGAAAATATTGTGAACATGTGAAACGCTGGGAACAGAAGATGCGTATAATAAAAAAATCACCCCATTCTGATCTTATTTATTGGCTTGTAAAGCCACTGCAATTTTTATCTGTTTAATGAGATTTTAGATTTTGCAATTTTTAATTTATGCAAAAGGAGTTTACTACTTAATTACTAATAGAGGAGACATTCTTAGCCTCATATTTTTTTTTTGGTCATGTTTACAGAACTCAAGAAGAAAAAACATTATGTCCATTTGGTCAAACACATACTTTAATTGTATTTTGAAAAAAATCAGTGCAAATGAGTTAAGAATTAAAAAAATAAAATACATAATAATCTTATTTTGTAAAATTTACTTTGTGAGCTGGAATATCACCAGTTTTCAAGAGCAATTCACAAAAAGTAATTTTGAACCAGTGATAAATAAAATGCTTGAATGAAAAGTGAGCGAAATCTCAATCAATTTGTAGCTATTGCTTTATTGCTTTTCAGTGCCTGAACTCAGGCCCGTGAATTCTTTTGGACTCAGCTGGGTGGAATTTTTTTTTGTTCTTGCCTACCCCTGGGTATTTGGTCCTTGATAGGTTGGGCATCTCTTGCTCTGAAATAGCTTTTCTCTTTTTTTAAAGCCCTCCTCTTCTCCTTTGTCTCTTTATCTTTTGCATTTTATTTGTATTTTTTTTCTTGATTAATCCTCAGTGTAAGTCAGCTAATTCTAAGGTTAACAGGGCTGGTGCAGCCATTGGAGTGGAGTCTTGTGGGGCCCTTGGTGGAGTTTCAACATTAAAAGCCCCTTTAGAGGTTTTCCTTTCTCTCTGCTTTCCTGCAGGTGTGTGAAAGGAATGAACGAATGCACAGCCACAGGTGTTCATCCCACTTCCCTCTCCTGCTGGAGGGCTGCTGGTGCAGTTTTCTCCCAGCACTGTGTCCCATGAGATTTAGGTGTTGACCATTGAGGATGAAAATATGCTTTGGCTGAAGACTGCTACCCAGCCTCATCTAATTTTATTTAATAAGAGTACAATGTCCCTGCTAGAGAGTAAAGATTTAAATCTATTATTTCAGAAGTTGAAAATGTTTTGTTCCTGTCATTTTTTTCCCCCAAAAATGTATGCTGCCTGTGCTACCTGTAGAAATTCTCACCAGGCATTTCACAACTTTTCATACATACCTGTAATTAGTGTGGCTGGTTCTGCCTGGTATCCTCAATTCACAAACTTGTTAAGAACAAATGAGTGACTTACAGGAGATCTGAGCAATAATCACTGGTCCCCAAGTTGAACACCACACGACCTGTACCAGTGTCAGGTGCCAACACTGATGTATTTGAAAAGGCAAAGACTGAGATGCCATCGGAGACACTTGTCCTGTACTAAGGAACAGGATGTTCTCCCCACTGTCTAAGGTCCATCACAGAGAGAGTCCTGAGGGAGCCCTGATGATCTTTTTAACTCACCTGCTTATATGTGCTGGTACTATGATCTCCTGTCTCAATTATTTCTGCTAGACATGCCTGAGTGTTCTTTCAGAGCTAAAGACAAGGGTGTTACACTGAGCTCCTGCTCGTGTGTTGGTGGAGATAATGAACTCCCAGACGCTGAATCCTTGAGTTTGTCAGAAGTTGTTAGTCAAATCCTGTAGGAGTACTGAAAGCATTCCTCATGGAAGTCTGGAATCAAAGTAGGTTTGAATCAGCATCATCAAGTTGGATGCGTGGCTCCTGTTTGGGCTGACTTCTAATGAAAAGCTCATGAATTAAAAGGAGTCAGCCAGAAAGGGAAAGGGCAGGTAAGAGGAACCAGGCTCAGGAACACTGAAAGTATCAAATCCAGTAAATTTTAGGCTTTTAATAAATATGTTGCAAGGGACCTCAGATTATTAGGTAGTGTGATGCTGAACAATTCTATTAATAGTGGCAAAGCAGGCTTTTCTGAATGACACTTTGTAAATGAGTGAACTGAAGTGAATATCTGCTTGAAATCCTATGGGAATGTGAATTCTTGGGTAATTCCAACAGGGAATTTGAACTCTTTATTGCAAAAGACTGACCACCTTGTAACAATTCCAAGCAGGCTTGAGGTTTGGCAGAAATCTCTGTATGAACTGTTTCATTTTGTAACTACATATTGTCCTTCAAAGGGTGAGAAAATTGCGAGTAATTTAATTACTGATTTGTTTTTCTAATGGCAGAAATTGGTACATACTCTTAGAGGGTCACTGTCCTGTGAATTTCCTTAATGACACCATATAAAAGGGATTTTGGTGCACAAATTAGGTAACAATTGAGGCAAAGTGAGCATATGCTTTGCAGTGAGAGGTGTCTGCTGGCTGCCTGAGGAGGATCCCTGCTCCTTCAATAAACTGCTAAGGTCAGTCTAATGTGCAGGGAGAATTTGTGGCATCTAGACCAAGTGGAATATATCTGTTTGTTTCAAACTGTAGTTTGAAACAGTCTCCAAATACCCACTGCCAAATCTCTTGATTCTAGTGAAGCTGCGGGGAGGTATGTATTTCCTTCTGCACCCTTTCCTATGAGTCTGTACAAGTACAGCTTGTTTGATCTAAAATTGTGACATCTTATTGTGGAATATGCTGAAGTTTTAGGGAGGTGGGACAGGACTATGGCATTTAAAAGTGAAGTGTTGCTGCTTTCTCTACAAAGTGAGAACCAAGGGTCTGCCTCCTGCAGCAGGTGCAAGGGTGGGAGAGAGGCCATATCTCAGTACTGGAAGGTCTCTTCTGTTCTCTGGAATTTTCCTGACAGAAAGAAAAAGCTTGGGGTATAAGCATTTGCTTCCTCCTTTACACAGTTAAAGATGTTTTTGGAACGTGACGTTGGCTCCTATTGAGGGAAAGGCTCAGGGGCCTCTGACCTCCTGCAGGTCCTGCCTGAGCCTTTAGCATCCTTTCAGGTATAACCCCAGGCCCTGAGCTTTCCTCCTGCAGGAGATGTCCTGCCTCACAGGGGAGTTTCACTTAAATACACTAAGTTCCTTTGACAAAGGGAAGTCTTTTCCCATTTTGAAGAGTCTGTAAAATCTGAAGTACCAGGACCTTATATCACACTATGCAAATATTCTTAAAAAACCTTCTTTAAGTTTGCTTTGCAGAAATGTATCAAGGCTTAAAGAAAAAGGGAACATACTGAAGAGTCCTTTGTGGATTTAACAAACCTCACTATATTTCTCAGGCTGAAATGTGATTTTATGTTACAATACATTTGTGAAAACCCAATTTTGCTATTCAGCGTTGTGTTTATCCTAATAACTAGTTATTTCACTGGCTTCCTCAACAAAGAGAAATAAAAACCAGGAAGAAATTATCCAGTTGGTGGTAAAATCACAGTGTAGGCATACTTACAAGAGCAGAATTACTACAAGTCTTGTTTCTTTGATGAGGGAGTTTTGTAAATTAGCTCATTTTTGTATTCTTGCAACAGACGCATGCAGAGAGCTCTACCCTGCATCCTTCCTGCATTAATAAATAATCATTCTGCATGTTTTTGGCTCTAATCACTTATGCAGACAAAGGCAACTTTAGCAGGAAAATGTTCCTGTGGAAGGTGTTTGGGTGGCTGTGGCTGCAGGTAGAGATCTGTGTTCTGTGCCAGGTGCTCTCCTGAGTGACCCTGCTGGGGCTGATCTGAGCTCCAGTGAGTTGGTGTTTCAGTGCATCTCTTGCTTCACTGTTGCTCAACTTTTCTTTGTGAGCAATGAATGTCAGTAAAAAGGGCAAAACCATCCCCCAGTAAATTACCCTACTTAAATCCAGTCTGTGGCAGCATTATGGTTCCTTGTGTCTGGAGTATTTTTTGGAAAAGTTAAAAGAAATAATATGTTAATTTGCTTTATATTAGTGTAATGCAGTGTACAAGAACAAGAGTGTATCAAATTCCTCACATTTGAAGTATCTGGCTAATAGGCTGTTAAAATGATTATTCCATCAAAATGTATGCCCAGTTAACGGTTCATGGTTAGCATCCCATGTTTTATACTCAAATTTTATGCCCATATATATTTTTCAATGCTGTGTTATTGCTAATTTCAGCCTTGGAAGTACTGCAGGTATGATTAGGAGACAGATAAATATTTTTTTTTCTAAGAAGCAACTGACTTTTGGCAATATGAAAAAGTCTTATCCTATTTCTTCATAATTCCAATGAAGGTGTACAATTGATAGCTGAATTTCTGCTATGAATATTATTTCACTTTCATGCAGGCTGTTCCAAAAATACAGCTTCAGCTGTTTCAGAATACTTTCGAGATAAATTCCCTTCCCCAGTTTTGCATGATTTTTATAAAATTAGGTCAAAGGAATTTTCAATTGAAAACAGTACTTTGTCATATTATCTACAACACATGTCTAGCAAATTTATAAATCCAGTGCTCATTTGAGTAAAGTTCCAAATCATAATGAATGGTTTAGACAGCATTATCATCAATTTCCTACAGGTGCAGCTGTGGAAATCAGTGACTTCAATCAAAAGCCTCTGTCAAGTTTCACTGCACTGTCATTTTTTACATTCAGGTTTTGCTGAAATTAAAAAAAAAAAGGACAATTCTGTAAATGTCTTTACATCCCTTCTACCTTTGGGTGGTGCTTTTGAGCAGTGCTGTGCAGTTGTTTCTGTTCAAAGAATTTAACAGCACTCATATTTTTACACTTTATACTAACACTGTATTTCTTTCGTGATATTATGGAGTTAAAATTGCACTGTGTGTTTTAACACACATTACAACAACCTCTTAAGGCAAAAAAGTAAATTCATGCAAATGAGTTGTGGAAAGGGAAAACAATTGTGCTGCTTCATTCATTGCAGGGACAGTTATTGGGAACAGGCATTTTCCTTCTGTGGACTCTGTGCTTACTCTGTCTCATGCAAGTGTCCATTGATAAGTTATCTTTTGAATACCAATCTTTAAAGGATTTATAAAAGGACAATCAGAAAGAATGCATGGTCTCTATGGCTTGCTTTAAGTAATTTAATTTTTTTAACTTATTTCTTGGAAATATTGTTGATACAACTTGTTCCTGTTGCTTTGCTGGTATCTGAAAATCAGAATAAAGGAGAAACTTCATATTACTGAGTTAGTGGGACACTTAGTTTATAGAACCCCATATCCCACTGGCTTTCTGCAGCCTTGCTATACAAAACACTGCAGTTAAAATCCAGTCACATTCAATAAAAGGGTCATGCTGATCCTTGTGAAGAATTCCCAGTGTAAGGAGCAGTGAAGTTACGCTGAGCTGACCCACTGGGCCTTGTGGAGCCAGGAGCCCAGGGCCTCTCCTGCCTCCAGGCATGCAAGGGAACAACCTGCACCAGACCATCCTGCAGGCTGGCAGCTCTGTGTCTGGCACCTGGGAGAACACTTGTTGCCAGCAAAATCTTTTTGTAAAGCTGTAGAAACTTAAATCCTGACGGGTTCCTGCTCTTTCCCTGTGGGTAGGTAGTTTGAGCTCTGTTAAATCTGAGGGAT
This sequence comes from Camarhynchus parvulus, assembly GCF_901933205.1. Lineage (NCBI taxonomy): Eukaryota > Metazoa > Chordata > Aves > Passeriformes > Thraupidae > Camarhynchus > Camarhynchus parvulus. The sequence goes on along the minus strand of NC_044581.1, from coordinate 15,577,090 downwards.
TGTCATTAGGCTGCGAAAATAAATGCTGATTTTGCTAATGCTTTCTGACTTATTTGCTATTTTGTTTTTTCCAAGTGCTTGTGTAGTTTCTGTCTTCATGCAGTGCTCATGTAACTTTTTGACAAGAATTTAAAAAGTTTTAGGCTGTGAACATTTAAATTTTGTTGCAGATGGAAGAGTTGACAATTTTTTTCTGTTTTAGGCTTCATTGTAAAGGCTAGAAATTGCAAATTAGTGATTTTTTAAACAAACCTTTTATCTATATAAAACTGTGATAAAATTAATTTTTTTGTTAATTGGTGGTGCCACCTTTCCAGTATTTCAGTAGGCTTCCTTTCTGTGTAAATTTGAGGGCTGCCTGTGTCTCTACTTTTCACACCCCTCCTGGAGAGAGCAGCCAGGCTCCTGTGATTTCACCTCGACTTTTTAACTGGGCCGCAGTAAAATTCCTCTTTATTAAAGGAAAGCCTTTAAAAGGTAAAAACCATTGAGTTTAGATATGATAAACTTTTAGAATATTCAGTTTCTGCTGTGTTTTCCTGCAGTTAGGCAGTGATGGCAGCTTTGCTCTAGGCTGCATGGAGAGCTGAGGCAGAAGCACCCAGAGCTGGGCACTGGGTAATCCATGCAAGGTTTGCAGGATGGGGCTCCTCTTTGCATCTCCAGTTCTGTAACATCAGGCCTCTTCTGCAGCACAATAGTTCTTTTGTGGCCTTGCTGAATTCAGTTTCATGTTAAATGATCTTGCCTGTTTGTCTTGTGTCACTCAGTAACAACCCTTTGAAATCTCTCTTAACTGCTTTGGTTTACTTTGTTACTGTGTTCAAGTTTAATCTGAAAATAATGTCTGAGTCCTTCATCCTCCCTAATGAGTTGTGAGTCTTCTCTGCCTTTTTTTTTATGGTCAAAATATAAAGCATCTGTGTGCTGTAATTCTCTTAATACTTAAATAAATGATGTTTAAGAATATTAAGAAGTACATGGAAGAAAAATTTAGTGTCCATAAATCAATTAAACTAATGCATACAAAATAATCAGTAGTATATGGGGCCAGGCATTTCAAGCATTTTATTTTTTTTTCTGAATATATGTTTATAGGTCAGTATATCTCTTCTTTCCTGTGCTGCATAGAGGTTTCTGTGCTAAACCGATGCTGTCTCAGTTAAGAGGCAATGAAGAGAAGTAATACTTTAAATAATTTTAAAGAAAAGGCATTAATGTAATTTCTGAAAAATAGTAAGGCTAAATAATGAACTTCTCAAAGTACACATTCAAAGCAGTTTATTTGATAGGTTCTTTTTTTGGGTGGGAAAAAGCCTCACTCCCTCTTTAACAGTGCAGCAGCACCCAGGTATGCTGGGATATTAGCAAAAGTGTTGACCATGCAGAATGTGAGGAGACAAATGTCTCCTCATTGTGTGAAGCATGAAGGCCATGATAGATGATTTCAAACAACAAAGCGCAGCCACTGAGACAAAATTAGTGTTGTTTTAATTACCAGTGTCTGTAATGTTATCTATCCATAACTGTCTTGAAATAGACTGTCAACAGAAAGAACAGAAAGAGACTTGAGTTAATACTTTCATGTAGTGTTTCTTAAGTTGCAACTGTGTGCCTTTTTAAAAAGCATTTAAAGCTTTCTTTGAAATGTTTGCTTATAGCTAAAAAAAAAAGTTCTGTACTTTAAGAAAAGTGTCATTTTATCCTTCTAAAAGAAGTAAGCAGTTCCTATTAAATGCTATTTGGAAGTCAGAGTAAAGGGCAGAAAATGGAACTTGGCCTGACATTTTTCAAGCAAAGTTTACACTCAGTGAGCTGTGTTTTTTGTCAGTCACAAATAGCATTATGACACTAATAGTAAAGAAGATTCCCTATTTCTGAAATATCCTTGAGTTGAGATGGGGTGTTCTTCATATATTAGTAAGTGTATATATTGTGAAGATGAAGCATTTCTTACTTTCTGGGCTTGCAGGAGATGAAAGATAGGCCAGCTTTTGAAAATGGTCTACATGGCACCTGCTACAAATGAGCAGGGAAAGCAATCGAGCTAATAGATTACAGTAATTATCCAATCTTTGGCTAGTTTGTATTGGCAAACTATAAATACAGTACACATTAGAACAAGGTGCTTACAGAATGTACATGAAAGGTCAATGTAATTTGCAAGTCGCTAGTCATTAGAATATGCTAAAAACCATTGCTTCAGGGCTCAGATTTTAATGATGAATACATTGATTATTAAGTAGCAGAGGAAAAATGTAGCAGAGCTACTGTAGTGTAATGATAGGTCGCTTTATTTTGGGAAGGAAATCAACTAAGCTTCAGAATGCATGCATTGAGAAATATAATTGCAGTGAGGAAAATTCCTCAGAGGAGCTTGGCACATATTAAAAGCAAAAACTTGAGACATGTTTGTGATAAGATTACTAATAAATCTCTGGTAAGTCTTAGACTCCTGACAATAACACAGCAACAGAGCACTTCATCTTCTCCATGCTTTAGAATTTAAGATTGGTCACAAACAATCTAAATTACGACTGATACTAGGCAGATGCAGTGCTGCGCTGTGTTGCTCATCATAAATCTCCTGTTCCTTATATGCAAATTAAACTCCATTTTAAAAGATAATTTTTCACATGGTGATCTCCTTTATTTGTGAAATACCAGCGATTCTTAATGTTAGGAGAGCCATCTCAGGAGTACAGTGTAACCATTGCTTAAGGAGAAGAGAGAAAGGAGGGAAGTTTGTTTGGAATAGTTTGGACATCAGTGCATGGGATATTTCAAATAACTTATTAAGTTAGACACAGCACTAACACTGTTTGTAGTTTAGCTGTGGCCTTGTTTTCTTCAACAGCTGCCTGAGTAACTTATCTTTGACTTTAAAATTCTGTCTTGTTTATATCAAATCTTCAAGGTTCTTTAACTCTTACAACAGTAGAACAGAACATAACCAAGCCGTGTAGACAAAAATGTTTGTCTTCATCAGCAAACAGTAACTCCCTTCAGCTCTTCATTTAAACCAGCAAGATTATCTCCCTTCAGTATTTTGAAAATACTTGTGCGTGTTTTGCTGGTTTTCTCTGTCCTATACAGATGCAGAGTTATGGGAATGGGATATAGAGAATGTAGGTGTAGTTAATTGCTATACAGGTGTTATCAAAACAGGCCATGTATTAGGGGAGTGAGCTCTAAAATGCAAGAAATTTTGCATATGGGGGAAATGATGTTAAAAACTTTAAGAATTCTCTTAGAAAAATTATTTATAAGCTGTTTTCATCAAAAGACTTTAACTGCTTCTGTGAATCATACCTTGTGTACTGTAAAGGGAAGGAAAGGTGTAACAGCAAAGTACAAAACTGTTCTTTCACTTGGCATGTTTGATAAGTCTTAAAAATAACTCATGCTAAATTGAATCAAGCTATATGTTGTACCATCTGAGACACGAGGAGAGAATGGATAGGATTGAGGAGCACTTAGCAGAACATTAATCAGATAGGCCACATTTTTTTTAGTATAACTAATTCTCGCTCCTTTGACATCACCAGTCTGCATCACTTAAAATTCTGGTCTGGCTAAGATGGTTTGGTCTGTGAATAATAGTTGATGTTGGTGTCAACATGCTGAGTGTTCTGTATTTTTTAGGAATTGGAATGAATCCTGTCTCTTAGTCATGTTTTTAGAACTTGACAAGAGATAGCTGCAGGTTAGGAAACTTTTTAAAGAGTAAAAAAAGTGAACGTATCTGTTGGAAAACAAATAAACAAACCCCTACTGTTGAAATGAATTAGAATTATTCTTAGTAACCAATGTTAGGTCAGTAACCCAGTATAAGTCTTTGTTTTCAGATTTTCATATATCCATAGATGTTTCTCACAGTGTGATGTCCCTGCTCATGCTTCCAGTTTTTTCTTTTGAAACTTGTTGGCAAATCCCTACTTCTGAAACAGCAAACAGTGCTGTAAAAAGATTAGATTATGCATACTTAAGAGTGTTTTTGGAAGCAAATACAGGCTGTTGGTCTCCCTGAGTGATTTTGTTGTTGACTGTCTGGCTGAGGTGGGTATGTGATTACAGTCACAGTAAATTTCACATTCAAAAGCAAATGAGCACTGGTTTTAGTTCCCTTGTTCCTTATTTGCCCTATTGAAACAGATACTCCTGTACCTAGTGCTGTGTAGTACAATGATGTGAATTCATCAAAACATGCATTAAGGGGCAACACTACACAAGGGTAAGGATATAAATATATTTTACAATTCTTAGCTTCCTAGCACAAGAATAGTTCACGAGTGAATGTAAATTTACAGTAGGTGCTTATCAAATGTGAAAATACTTGCAAATCAGAAACAAACTTTGGGACTATAAACATATTTCAGTGATAGTTCATGCAAAGAATATGTTTGATAGTAAGAAATAATGTTCTCTTTTAGTTTCTACATGAAGCAGGTTGACACATTATTGTATATGGAGAATTATAACACTTCTGAGTCAGAGCACTGCACATAAGCTTTAATCCTTTAATCAGAAGGCTTATTATTAAGGAACATGTAATGGCATAAAATATTATTATTTATTTATAAAGCAAGAAAAGAGCATTATCAAGCATAAAGGGATAATAAAGAGAAGGTGTAGTTAAATCAGTTAAATCTTCCATACAGAAGTGACATACATACTATCAGTCTTCTATGTTGCTTAAAATATGTAATAGAAATATGGAAACATGCTAATTTCTTGCATATAAAAAAGTTATCTGACTTTTGAAAGTAAGTTTTGAATACCACTGTGACCAAGTGGTTTTTAAAATACTCAATAAAAATATTGAAATATGCTAATGAATTGCACAAAAGGAACTTATCTGACTTCTGAAAGTAAGTTCTGAATGCCACTGTGACTTGTACATGTGTCCCATGTACGTGTGAGTTGGAATATTTCAGTCCACTAGAGTAGAACCCTACAAAATCTTTTGGGTTTGACTGTAGGATGCACTTGTACAGACAGTAATTGGCCTGTTACAGAGATATTAATTAACATGTTAGAAATGTTTTCTTTATTAATGAGAAATTCACACATACTATTTAAATTAATTTGTATAGTTTAAAATTAATTTATTGTGGCCTTCGATGACCTCAAATCTACTAAGACAAAGCTGGAGTATTGTACTAACTGTTAAACCATTCATTAAACATTTTATGCAAATAGTGTTTGTTTATAAACAAATTAACTGCAAGGATTTTCAAAACAGGTGCTGTGTTGTGAATGCGTACTAAATGATGTGGTACTGAAAGAATTAATTAGACCTTCAGATGTAATTAGTTGCAATAATTTGCGTGATTAGCGGCTTGGTTAAGAAGTAAGACACACACATTGTAATGCATGGAAGAGTCACTGCAGTAGCTTTGTCTTTCATACGGTGAAGATGAGATTTCCTCATGTTTAGGAAATTTTTCAAAAAATTGCTGACATAGCTGGAGTTAATTGCCAAGTATCCTGTAGGGGGTAACGTGGTTTTTTTTTCCCTTGGCTTGGTGCAATGCATATGCATTGGAAGCAATACCATTTGTTTGTACCTCAATGAATTTTTAAAGCAGAAGGCTGTTAACCCTAGATCTTCAAGTCTCCAGAGGAAGAACTGATACTTAACATGTTCAGGGTTAAAAGATAGGCTGTGTAAGCCATATGAAACAGGTCCAGTGTTTTAAGTTCAGGTCTAAATATTCATGTTATTTTTTCCCCCCTTGTAACCATAGTTCTGATTTTTCTTCTTGTGTATCCAACGACGCAGTCAACCATTGGAAGTGCATGGAGAATGCCTTGGAAACTGGCATTAGTCAAAAGCAATTAAAAAGAAAGCCATGATTACTGATAGTTAATTTATGATGATCACATTCCTAGTTATAATAAATGTACAGTACCTTTGTGACTTGCAAGAAAGCTTTTTCCTCTTGACAATGCCTCCATGCCCTGTGACAGTGTTAGAGAGTGGGTTTGAAATGAATTAATATGGGGACTTGATCTTTGTTTTAACTGCTTGATAAAGGTGGATTGACAGTAAACCACAATAGATTCACTTTAGTGGTCACTGGTGGAAGTTGCAGTTGCTTTGCTATTTGAAAAAAAAAAGGCAGAAGATTTTGCACCTTGAGGCATCAAGAGTGCACAAATATTAAAGTAATGCACACTTGGACAGAATTTATTCTCTGTCAGAATTCTCTTAATAGTTAGAAACACAGCTGTGGGGCCTGCATATGTATTCTGGAAGAACAGGTATGTTCTTTGGGAATTGCATTGTCAGAAAAAGCAAATCTTTCTAGAAAAATTAAAGAAGAATACAGAAGAAAAAGAAAGGAAGTTTATTAAATCAGTTATAAAGTAAATAAGTGAAATTAGCAGTGTAGAAAATATGAAGTGCTGAGAGGTTTCTCAGAATAACAGAATTTCCTGTGGTGAGTGTTAGAAGCATTCTGTGGAGCTGATGTTGAATGATCCAAGGAATTTGAATTTAAGTTTTTTTAATAGAGGATTTTATTTGATCAGATTAAGCGATGGCAGTTTGTGAGATGAGATGTGGGGGAACTTTGTTTCATCTCAGATGGAAGTGGTCTCATTGCACCTTGTTTGCTTTATGAATTAATGTAATGATCCTGAGGAGTGAGGTGGAGCAGACCTTGTTTGGAAGCTAAGCCTTGCTGCAGTTACCAAATTGTTTATGTTCTTTTAAGTTCTTGCCATATGATTTCCAGGAGTTTTTATGTAGCTGCAAATCTGACCTAAGCAGCAAGACCCAGCAGGAGATCTCTGGTTAAATGATGACCACAATGATGCTGTATTTGGATTAGTGACTGTGAAGCATTGGTGGTCACATATCTAAGAGAAAGTAAAACCTGAGCTTTTTATTGCAAACTCAGTGAGGAACACAGTTTATCTTAGCACTGATGCAGACCATAAGTGCAGTACTTCTTGCTACTTCTTTTCTCCAACAAAGTAGCTGTTTACACTTTTAATTTACACTCTTAACTTTTTTCTTTTAAAAGCATGGAAGGGAAATTGAATAAAATAAATATTAAAAATGACAAAAGAAGAACAAAAAGCATCATTAACTGCTGCACAGCTGCTGTGTGTCTGCTGTCACGGGGATTACCCTTAATTACTATGGATGGAGTTTGCTATCATTGGTTCTTTGGATGCCTCACAATTGGTTTATTTTTAAAGGAGTTCTTTCTATGTATGTTTTAATAGAATATGCAGCTGTTAAAGTTTCAAGGAAAGAAGTCAGTGTTTTAGACTTGAAGAGCCTGAAAATCATTTGACAGAGCTAACACAGGGACCCACTTGAATGGATTTATTTTTTTCCTTTCTGTAGTCTGTTTAATTCAGTTCTTTTAAGTGTGATGTTTGCAAAGTAGTCTTTAAAATGGGCTCTGCTCTATTGTGTTTGAATTTGAACAAAATTAACATTTGTATGTCATCAGTAGCTGCAATGCATAGCTCAAGGCAATGAGGGATAGAAAGTCAAAGAATATGAGAAATTTGATTAAAATGAATGAACAGTAGAAGGTCTTAAGGGTGGCCATAGCTTACTCATTGATTTATTTGTATTGTTTCTTGAGGCAAAATAAGCTAATTCCATGGGATCTTTAGAAAATAGCTTTTAAATATGAAAATAAAAAGGTGTTTAGGTCAATAAAATCAGGTTTTAGCCAATGTAATCTGGAGACTTCCCTACTTCTGCCTCTAAATCTGAGTCCTACTTTGTAAAGGGGGCACAATGCTGAGCAGGTGAACATTCTCTGTGAGAACCTTTCTCCAAAGGGTTTTCCCTGTACCTGTTATGCTTTGGGCTCAGTTGGATATTTAAAATGTTTTGCATCATTTTACTCACTAGGGCACGGATTGTTTGGTGAATAATTGCACAGTTTGCAAGACCCCCCTCGTTGTGGGTTTTGAGGCTTGACTTTCCCTTTTGTCTCAGTGTTGTGAACAGTCCCCATAGCAACTTTTATACTTTTGAGTCTCCTTGATTTGATATAGGTGCCTTTTCCATGTTTCAAAAACTTTCTTGTCAGCGTTTTCTTCCCTTGGTATATCAGAGCTGGAAATCTGAAATGCTTCGCCTGCTATTTTAATGCAAAATTGCAGTTTTTGCGAGAGAATTTTAAATGAAAATTCATTTAAAGTGAAAATCTGAGGCAGAGGACCCCTATTGCTGGTACTAGTGAAAATCCATCCATAGCTTAGTCAAATGAAAGATTACTAAGTAATTTACCTCCCATATTAATTTTTGAATTAAAAAAGAACAGTTAGCTGGTTTGTAACGCCTTTATGAAATAGCCATTTTTTTTTCCTAAAGGAACAGATTAAGGAAACAATTGGAAGCATTTGGATGTTTATCAGTGGATATTTATTTCTGATATGGATATTATCTCTTAGTCTCTTGTTGCATTCTAAAAATAAAGGACATGGAGAATGCAGGTGCTTAATGGACCTGGAAAATGTTTTTATAGATTCAGCTCTCCCAGACCCCCTCCCCAACCCCATGAAATAAGCAGCCCTAAGAATCCTAATGGATGTGGTTGTTTGCCAAAGGTATTTGGGGAAATTTGAGAATTCTACTGTTTGCGAAGGAGCCAAAGTGATAACTCTGCCCAGATGAGCCCTTCCCGTTTCCATTTAATATTTAATGCCAAATAAAGATAGCTTAAAATGAAGAAAAGTTGATGCTAAAGAAATAAAACTATTTTTAAAATATCCCCTCAAAACCATACGTGATATCTAATGCCAAAAATCTACAAATGAGCTGTTGAAGTTCTTAGAGGAAGGATGATGATGAGTCTAGGATTTTACACTTCAAAGACAACTTCAGCCTTGGAGTTGGGAAATGACTTCCTTATGTTGGTCTTCTAGTTTTGTATTTTTGTAGCAGAAAGAGCTTCTTCCACTGAAGGCTGCTCTCCCATCATGGTGAATATTGGACCATTCCCTGATTAGCCCCACTGAGTTTGGGAAAGGCAAAGAAATGTTATTCCAAGGAGATGTGTGAAATGCCCATTTACAAAGGGAGGAAGCTGAACTGACTGGAGTAATTTCTTGCATTCAGGTTGAGAAGGTTGTACCACTGTCCTACATATAGCAGGCAGAACTTCCATGTAGCCCAAACTGCTTTACATTCATGTACTGGTTCAAAATGGGGCAATTCCATAATCTGAAATGTATCTATGTGATTCTGTGTGGATTACTCTTCTGCAATTTTTTTATTTATTTTTGAAGATCTAGGAGGACCCTAGATCTTCTCAGATTATAGGCTGTCTAGATATTTTTTCATTTACCTTTTTCTGATTCTGTCATGAAACCTGGAATTCAGGTTTCTGAAGCTTAATTCCTAAGTCCAGACTTCTTTTCCTACTGATTCGCAAAGTAGACAATTAGTGTGTGTAACAGTTCTCCATTACCAGGGAAATAAATTTTTGAAACTTAAGGTTTTTTCCCTTAAATCAAGTTGGTGACATTGAAGCTCTTTGAAAATCCATAATTTTCCAGATACACTTTTGTTTGGGTGAACTCCTTTATTAAGTGATCACTCTAAGAACAGCCCTCACAACCTGGGCTTCTTTTTATATCCCCAAATTATTGCCATGAAAAGAGAAAATTACTAAAACCTAAATGATGTTTTTTCAACAGGAAATCAGTATCTCCAGTATAGTTTATATTCTGTGTTTGTTCATTTTTGGTTGTGTCAGAAATACCAGTAACACACACACACAGAGGGAACTTCAATATTTCACTGGCAGACATGAATGTAAAACTATCAGACCAAAGCAGCCTTTACTTCTCCTATTCAGATATTAATGTATAGAAAGTGATGGCCTTTGTGTGTTAGGCAGTTTGTAAGGGAAGTGAGATGATTCACAATCTAATTTTATGAGTTACAGTCCTCGAATTTGTAATTCTGGTTACAGCTAAATTATTTTGCAGTGAATTTTTCCATTTAAAATGCTTAGCCCTGAGATGAAACTACTGTACAAATCATTTAGTGATACTGCTGTTCTTCATATGCCTGTACATGTGACAATTGTTGAAATCCCTGTTCTGTTCCTATGAATTGTCATTTTATTGCACATTCCTCACTTTATTGGAATTTTCCACAAATGTAGGATTTTATGCTCAGAAACCATCTGTAAACAACCCTGTAATTTTTAAACATACAAGGAAAACTGCAGTCATGTTTTTTTCAGTGTCCCTAAATGCCTGTCTCTACATGGAAAACCTCAGCCTATCCTCCCTTTCCTTTTCTCAATGCCCTGGACTGCTGAAAGCAGCAACTGCACCAAGAGTAAATGCCAGACAACTATTGGCAGCAAACTACCAGCAGATCATCGGGATTTTAAGTTTTATTTTGCTTTTAGTGAGATCCAGAATTGAAAATCTTCAAGTGTAGTGTCTGCTCAGTGTGTATTGTCCCCATTTGCTGTATGGCTGAAATATCAAGAAGTTTTAGGGAAACATGGTTGGATTAGTTGAGGGTGTAATCACCAGCTGAACAAGCTTCTTGTGTGTTGGAATGGCAGGTTTTAGTTGGCCTAAGTAAGGTTAAGTTTTAGATGGATTCTGTGAAATTAAAGTCTTGACATCCCCATGAAGGCAAAGCTTCCCTGCCAGCTGGAGCCTGGGCAGGGAAGCCAAGGATCACTTTGTGCCTTTGTCCATTTTATCTTTTCCTCAAATACCTGCAACAAATTGAAATACTGCAGCTTTTTGCAGTAGCTGGGGTTTTGTAGCCACTGAGGAGTTCATTTCACACAAGACACACTTCTATTTTTCAGTTTAGAAATACAGAAGATGGGAAAAACTGAGGTCAGCTCATCTTTATTTATATGGGTGGAACTCCTAGCTAACCAGGAATGATGGAAAAATTGAGGTATTATCAACTTTTTACTCAAGAATAGTGCTAGGTACTTATGACTAGAGCAGTACATAGAATTGACTTCCCCTTCTTAGCTGAATAAAGACTCAGAAACATACTTTGAGTGTTTTACAACAATTTTTAACCACAAATATGAAATTGCTTAGTTTACTTTGATTCTTTTGCTTAAACATCTCAAATGGAAGCAATTTCACAATTTCAGTTTAAATGAAACTGCATTTCTTTTTTGATCAAAAAACAGCCCCCTTCACCCCTAGGCAAGGCAAAACAACTTTTTAAAGTACCTGTCCATTATTCCTAATGCTTTCCATCAAATGTGGCAAAGAATGTGGCTTGTAAATACTAAGTGGAGATGCCTTTTTTTGTGTCTGAGATGAACCCTGGGGTGCCTGTAAGCTGCTGGTTCATGTTTCATGTGCATTGTGACTCTGCAGAAGTTTTCCAGAGTTCAGAGCTTTTGTGTTTTAAATTAATCTGTGACAAATAAGACCATGTAAATGCAAACCTGTCTGTAGTAAACCATAAACCCAGTATGAAACAGCGGATAAAATGACTCTCAAGCAAAGGAAAAAAGAGAGAGAAGTATCAGATTCTTCAGGGGAAATTTGGGAGGCAAAATAGAAGCACTCTAATTGGAATTCAGCCAATCTGCAGCTGAATAGTGTTTATTGTGAAAAATACATTGTCAACATCTGAATATTTATGATAGCAATACTAATGATTAAGAGAACCATGGAAATATTTAATGAGCCCAAGTCAGTGCAACCACGGTTTGTCTCACTGCAAGGTTGGCACTGTCAGCTGCAGCAACAGAATTGTCTGTTAACATTCTGAGCTCTGAGCTGTTGGTTCAATGCAAACAAGGTAAAAACAATCTCTGGATATTGAAAAAATAGTGTTGGTGCAAAAAGATGATGTTTTACGTTTCCTCTGTGCAAAGAGGTCCTGACCAGTTCTGACAGAGTAACAAAACCAAGACTGAAGTATTAGAGCTAAAGAGTTTTTCCTTAATTGACATGGATGTTTCTGATTTGAATTTTGAGCTCATTTGCTACATCAAAGTCTATTTGTAAAAACTTTTGCTGGACAGAATAATTCCAGGTTTTTCCTACATGTGCTACATCAGACTTTCATTTCATTATTGCTTTTAAACTTCTTTATTGTCATAAATGAAATACTGTATTTTAAAAAATGAACATAAATTCAGGTTTGGCATGAGCCGTGGTTAGTCCCATTGACTTTGGTGAGATAACATGAGATTTCCATGGAGAGAGCTGTGCCTGAAATGTTCACCACATCCTATTTTTCTGTTTAGGTTCTTTACAGTGAAGCCACTCTCAAAGTATTGGGTACCTCTGTTCTAATTGTATTGTGCTCAAAATTCAAGTGCGTGTTCCCCTGACAGACGTTTTACATGCAAACAGTTTTGTATTGCTATAAATACTTTGTATCTTAGAAATGCAGTGTTTGCTGTGATGGAGATCACAATTTTTGTGAGCTGAATTTGCTCCAGCTGATAGAGAAATTATAGGCTACGATATGTGATCAAACAGCAATATGGAAAGCTTAACTAGAATGCGCCCTAAGGACAAAGGCTGGGTAAGACTATGGGGGATAGAATAAATGGGAGTTTTAGCAAAGCTATCTCTGATTCCAACAGATAAATTATGCTCTGCCTTTTTTGTATCTCTTTGGGACTGTGCTACATAAATTATGACCAAGTATAATTTAGGCTTTCAGCCTATATTTCTGAACATCCATCTTGTACATTTTAAGTACAAAATTACCATTTTGCAGAAATATGAAATTGAGACAAATTTTTTTCATCTGTGCATTTAACTTCTGCATACTTGATAGCAGCCAAAGGGTTGGAGAGGACCTTGTTACTATCCAGAGGCTGATGTTGGCCAGCTGATTGCATAACTGTGTTAAGATCTACATAAGCATGAAGTTTGGGTGACAGAAAAGTGTACAATTCATTATTATTTCAGAATAGTTTTGTACTGGAGCTTTAAGTAATAAGTAGCATGCTTTTCTGAATAAAAAGTTATTCTTTGTAAATCCAAATTCTTTACTTGTTATCAATTACATTTAAAAAGCAATATATAAAATTTCCTTTTGAAGTACATTTGCAGTTGTGTGACCTGAGCTTTGGCACACCTGGAGACCACGGAGTGCAGACCTTCAGGGCACTTCTGAGGTCACAGTTTGCTTGGGATGGTCAATGTGTGTGTAGGAAAAAAGCACTGGATCCTAAGAGCCCTATTTTCTATCCCTCATTCCAGCACTGCATTCTGTAGCTTGAATTTCTGTATAAAATCAGCTGGGAGTTGTAGACTTCATTTGCAGTATGCAATGTTGTAACACTAACTGGAACTCTGAAATTGGAAATAGCTATACAGTGCATCCTGGTGAGGGTGAGTGTGTGTCTTGCACAGGCATAGGATATAGAAAAAAGAAGAAACTCCCCTTTTAAAGCAGATCAACTTGCAAGAAATGTATATTTTTGACAATGAAGCACAATTGTAAACTAACCCAAGTTAACTTTAAACAACATGCTAATAGTTTGCAATGAAGTCTTTTAATCCACAGAAATAGAGGACTTTAGATCTGGTGTAACTTTTTCTGTATTTATTACGAGAAATATTGATCAAGTTTGTACAGTTGTGCACACAAGGACTACATTTGTACTTTGTAAATGTTTTAAACCATAAGGCTTGCTAGGTACGTGTAGCAAGGTAATTTTATTTGCCTGGGTTTTGCATGTATCTGATGATCATAGCTTTGGGAATTCAACATTAGCTTTCATGAGGGGGGAAACATGAATAGAGAATGTAGAAGTGAAATGAGTAATAGGGCTGTAGAAGAAAAATCTCCCCTAAAACACAACAGGCCAGTTTTTCCTCAGTTACAGATTTCCTATCCATTAACTTGGTGCTGCTCCTATGTACAGTGTTGGGCCATTGCAATGTTTACCTTTTTCTTTAATTGATATTCCATTTAAATCCACTGGCATTCACTGGACTGCTGCCTTTCCCTGCTTTCTTCAGTAAGTAGAGGCAAAACTGAAACTCAAGCAGTAATGCTAATTGCTAATAAAGATTTTAATGGCAATCACTTTAACTGATGGTAGAGATTAGTCTACTATCACAGACACCATCAGAGGCAGCACCAATAGCTCGTCACCTCACCTTCTGTAAGGAAAAAAAGGTGTGTCTGTTATCTGTGTGAAATGGTGGAATGTTGGAGTTTGAATAGTGTGAGAATGTTGTAGATTCAATCACAATTTTCACCGGTTTTTCATTAGAAAAAAGTAAATTGAATAGGGGAATAATGGAAAGTAAAATTTCAATAGTTCTGTCCTCCATTGTTTAACCTTTTTCACTACCTTCTAAAGTAGAAATGGAACATAAAAATGGAGTTGTTTCCCTGGTTCCTTCATTGAAATTTTAAAAAAATACAGTCTTCATTATTTTTTTCACTGAAAAGTGAATGAAATTGGAAAAGGAAATTGTTTCACTCTAGGACCACTGTCACCTTGCTGTTGCATGATTGTATTTTATGGGACAGGACTAAACATTTTTCTCTGAACTGCGCATTGCATCTTTAGTAGTTACTTTTACTTTGGTTACTCTGTCTCCTGAAGTTCTTTTGGTCAAAAACCCAATTGCTTAAGGATATTACTGTTGACATTACACTATAATCTTAGTTTTTCAGGAGGTAATCTCATCTCTTCCTCCACTAGTCAAGATTCTTCCCAAAATAATGTAACATCTACAGACCTTGTCATTGATTTTTGCAAATTATGGCTGGGAAGATGATCTTGTGTCAGAGGTCAGGCTGTTCCAATGTGTGGTAGAAGAGGATGAAATGAATTCTGTTAAATATTACAAGCTCATTTTGTTATTAATTATACTGTGTATTTCAATTTTTTGGTCATGAGCTTTTCAAACCAACATCTGAGTGCAGAAGGAGGTCTGAGTTAGCTATAATAGGGTTAAATTCTATTTGAGTTTTTAGAGAGTGATTTCATGTCCAGAGAGCCTTCAAATCAGGATGTGTAACATTTATCTGCCTAAAATTAAAAGGAAATGAAAGAGATTTATTAGGGCTTGTTTCTTGAAGATGGTTCTCCATTTTTGGATTGGTTGAATGATTGAGGATAAAAGGCTTTCATAACGATGCTGCAGTGTACAAATGAGCTCTCACCACAAGTGGTGTCCTAAATGCTGCTGACTTAAGGATAAAAGTACTAAGACGGCAGGATGGCCTCTCTGCTGTTAAAGTTGTAACCAGAATCCTCTTCTGAAATTCAAATTTGACTGGTGTATTTAAGGCTGGGGTAATTGTCTGTATGTGAAATATGATGTGTTTGGACTGAAGGTTAAGGAAGGAAATTTTAAAAATGGTCAAATGAATTTTGAGGTACCAAAATAAAACTGGTGATGTGGGCAGAAATGCTGCAGTTTTTGGACTGAAGGCATCCAGAAAGGACAGAGCTGTTTTTAGAGAATGTAGGGAAAAAACCAAACAATATAAGTGAAGCCAGGGAGAAGTATGTACATCTTTACCTTGAAAACCTTGTTTTCTTCTGACATTTTAGACATTCTGATGGGTTATAAATTCTTTCTTGAAATGTGAAGGAGAAATTCAGCATTCAAAAATCAGTAATACAAAAGTATATTGGGAACCTGAACATCATAAATTTCACTCTCCTCACATAAATATGGATTATTTTTTTTGCAAGTAACAAGAAAAGTATGTGCTTCATAATATCACTATTCCAGCCTAAAAAGAACTTCAATTTTGTCATTGGCTGTTGTTCTTTAAGGGCTTCTTGATAAAAAAGAACACTGTAAATTACATTGATATCAGTTTCCTAGGCAAAAGCTCAAATTTTCATGTAATTTTATCAGAATTATCACATAATGATAGTAGGGATAGTTGTGTAATTTCTCCTGAACCATAGATAAGTGTTATAATTTATGTTTCCTGAGATAGAACCCCTTTTCCCAAATTCTACTTTTCTTGGCCAAATCACCTGTTTAACTGCAATCTGAAATTTTCAAACACTAAGATGAAGGTACCAAAAGTGATGACAAAATGAAATAGATTTGACTGTGTACCATATGCCTTTCACTTTTTGACAAAAACACCCCCCATTAGAGTTTGCTGCTCCAGCCCTGGGTGGGTCTGGTGAGGGTTGGAAGAGGAGCTGCTGTGGGACCCTGATGCAGATCGGGTTTTGCGCCGGCAGAGCTCTGAGCAGCACATGGTCTTGCAGGTGCACGACCTATAAATGTCTGCTCTATGGGGTGTGTAAATTAGCTGGCACCTGGATTTTCCAATTTCAAGATCTGGGAAGAATGTAAAAGTGTGTTAAGGGTTCTGTCTCAATTGCTGTGTTGTATGGAATTAGGGCCACTGTATGATGATGTTTGTCATAAATTCCTTGGTTTTACTGACCTAATTTTTTTTCCCAATAATTTTATAATATATTGTGTCTAATATTGAGAATATATTCTGAGATACATACATAAAGAGCTGTTAAAGCAATCTTTTTCTTTCTTTTTGAATTTTCAGTGAATTCATGAATGTGTGGGCTATTTGCATTAATTAGCATTGTTCTAGGTTCTATGGCTAGTATTTATGTGTGCCTTTTTTGTGAAATTTTTCTTATTCACAATTCAGTAATTAATTTGTATGATTTGTCACTTTAGCATTGTTCTAGATTCTATGGCTAGTATTTATGTGTGGCTTTTTTGTGGAATTTTTTTGGTATTCACAATTCAGTAATTAATTTGTGTGATTTGTTACTCTTCCCAGTTTGCTTTCTGACTGAATGTTACAGCATTTATTAATATGTGTACCCCTGCCTGTCTTCCTGAGGGTTGGTCCTTTCTCAGTGTAGGCATTATAAGGAAGATGTATATGGAGAAAAAAAAGATGTCTAAAGAATATTATGAATTCTTGAAACATTCAGGTCTAATTTTCTTCCAAAACATTCTAATTTTCTCCTAGTGACTAATTTAAATATATGATTATGATTCTATCAGTTACCTCCATGTAAGTGCAGATGCAAAGATTCAAAGTCAAAGCATGAAAAAGAATAGTTAAGTTGTATCCTGAATGCCGATGTGACCTTTACTTGATGGCTAAAATGGTGACATCTTCATGGCTGAACACGATTTTTAAAAACAGAATTATAAACTTAAACTGTAATAGTATTTAAGTTCTTAAATCACTTTAAAAAGGTAAACTGGACTTATTATTTCTTGATTTTTATTAATAAAAACGTATAATGTCAGTCTGCTAATGTAGGTCATGGTACCTCTAATAATTTCTGTGTAGCTGGGCCTGATCTATAGATGCAGTCTACACCTCCGAGTTTGTATTTGGGGATGAAACTCGTGTATAACAGCACTGTTTTGTTTCAAAAGATAGTAATCAAAAGGATTTTATTCTTGTAAATATCATGCAGCATAATTCTCAAATCCTTTTTTTGTTTTTGCAACATCGTCTTCAGTTATGTCTTTTCCTCCCATTGTTCAATTATTATTGTTACTGTCATATGGATGTCACTTAATGATCTGTGCTGTGTGATATGGCATGGCAATAACACATACTGTGTTCAGCAGGGTTTTCCTCTGGGATTTACAGTGTGTTTGCAAAAAGTAGGCATATTACACAATGAAAGATCAAAACTTCTACTGTTAAAAAGGTGGATTACTTATTGAGAAAGACTTAATGTGAAAATGCTGAAAAAACCCCCAGCCAGCGTGTCATGAGTGGGCACCCACCTGGGATTTCTGAAGGAGAAAGGAGAAGCATTTCTGAAGGAGAAGGCTTTGTAAGGAGCACAAATGAGGAGCTCCTGCCCATGAGCACTGCTAACACCGAGTGCTGCTCCACTGAGGAGCAGGAGCTTTTGGGGTATTGGGTCCAAACCACAATCTCCTGTGATGCTCTGCAAGTTTCTGGGGCTGCTTTTACGTCCCTGGAAGAGATCAGAGAGCCCCATGTGTTACATTGCTTATTCACTGGGCTAGTAATTTATTGATCTTAAAATGATGAGCTTGATCTGGTCATCAGATTGATGATTTGCATGTGTATAGATAGATGTGTAGAGATCTTCCTGCCTTTACTTGGGATGAACAAAGAATTTTGAATAGTCTGTCTAGCTCTGCAGAGAAATTGCCATTGCCAGTGAAACAACTTCACAAATATGTTCATGCTGTTTACTGAAGTTTGCTTTTGCCTGGTTTCTGCTAGTGGAACAGGGGAAAGTAGGCCCAGGAAACACTGATAGCAAGCCCTGAATCAGAATTTGAAAACTACTTAAAAACGTGACTCTTCTGAAAATGCTCAGAAGCACAGTTTGTTCTGATGAGAATCTCAACAATTTCCTCATCTGTGTATTCTTTAAATAAAGCTGAAAACTTAAGTAGCTCTAATAGTGTATTGTGTGCCATAAAATTGCTCTAGGCCTATTAAGCGGCAGCACTAAAAAATGCAAGTACTAAAATGGGGGAACTCAAATTGGAGCCTAATAAAATATCACCCCGTGTTTGTTCCTTGTATAGAACAATGACCTCTCATAAGCCATTGCTTTCTTACTTTTCTAAGGGTTACTCTGTTGCCTTGATTCCTTCCCTGATTATCTTGAAGCCTGTCAAGTTGGAAAGCTCTCCCCTCCCTTGCTCTTTCTTCCTAATAGACATGAAACAGTCCAGTCAATAATATTTTACTTGTCTTCCCACTGCGTGTCTCTTCCTCTGATCAGTTTAGGCGGGTTTGACTGCAAAGAGTCAGAAGGGAGGTTAAGATCTGAAAGTTCAGCCAAATGTTATCAGCCACAGAGATGTTGCTAAGGGAAAGGCCTTACAGCCCCTAAGACCGGAGCCAATAATAGCTGCACATAACTGATAACATCAACAGCTGTCAAAGATCCAGGCATTTGTGGTTCGTCTGTAAACTCAAACACCTGTATTCAGTCAAGCTTTGATTGTTATCCCCTCTTTTCCTGTCATTTTGATTCGTTCCTTGAAGGTGCTGCCAGGATATTCTAAGCTGCTAGTTGATTTATAAAGTGAAAGAGCCCTTCGAAAGTTTGGCACAGTTTGAAAAATCGACTGAGGCTCTCATTCATAGGGTGACAAGTTACTTTGACATTGATATTGACAGCATTCTTTTAATTAAGTTTTAGACGACGTAAGGCCGGGTTCAGATCCTTGAAAGCACGGGTTAAAAGTAGGATAACAGCTTCAGCATGTGTCACTTAGGAGAACATTATGTACTTTAAGACGGTTTCTTTTGTGATGAATTAGATCAAAGTGACTAATAAACATTCTCCATGAAAGCGCTTCAGAACACAGTATATACATGTTTGAGATATTTAAAAGATAGAGTTTCAAGGACCAGGCTGTAAACGAACCTAAAATAACTTAAATGGACAGCTGATACTGTTGTCTCACTATTATAAATTAATATGCAGAACAGAAAAAAAGGAGAAGTTTTATGTTTAAAGGGAAGGTCACTGTAAATGATGCAAGGGTGTTTCTCCTTTACTGATCCTCTAGGGAACTGTGCAGAAATGTGTATACTACAAACTGACAGAATGTGCAGTTTTGAATAGCTTGACTAAAATGGTGGGATCAGATATACAAATTATAATTTTTTTTAATTAACTCAAACTCCTGCAGTTCTATTGGCTTCCTCTGGCCCGTGCCTTGTAGTAAACTAAGGAGTGTGGCTACAATCAAGTGCAATGGAGTTTGGTGTTTTGGTTGTGTTCCCAAATTATTTTTTGTTTGGTTTTTTTTTTTGGTCAATTCTTAAATAGTACAAGTTTCTTTCTTACTCATCTTCATTATTTGTGACTTTATCACAAAGAAGTGATGGAGACTGAGAGAAACATAATTTAAAAATAATTAATTGTATTTCTGTACTTCAATACTTGTATTGAATTTACCAGGAGACACAGTTCCAGTTAGTACTGGGTGCCTTCAGAACTGAAATGT
Source organism: Camarhynchus parvulus (assembly GCF_901933205.1). Lineage (NCBI taxonomy): Eukaryota > Metazoa > Chordata > Aves > Passeriformes > Thraupidae > Camarhynchus > Camarhynchus parvulus. The sequence continues at coordinate 15,557,149 of NC_044581.1, read as the reverse complement.
TTCCTTTTTAAAGAGATTGTGGTGATGAAAATGATATTAATGTTACCAAAACCAAAACCATGGGAGCGGTTGCATGGGCTGTTTTAGTGCCATTAACATTACTGGCTTTTGTCTGCAGTTTTAGAGGACCAGTCTTTTGCAAACTGAGTTCAGAACATTAAATGTACTTGTGTGTGGGGCTCAGCACAGAGCCGAGAAACTTCTCTGAGTTAACAATGATAACTGAAATCATGCAGCTGCAAATTGCAAACTGATTTTTGTCAATTATTTCTAGAGAGAACAACAAAGAAACTATAAGAGAGCAAGCTAATTCTTAGTCAAAAAGCTCTCTTTCTGAGATTCAGTGTTATTCCTTAATTGGTGCCTCTTCTACCTCTGGAGTTGCAGGAATGCAGATGAAAACATGGGCTGGAATGTTGGGAACCTCAATCACAGTGAGACTGTCACAGGCTTAGAATTGAAGCTCTGCCTTTTGTTCTGGGTAGAAAACATTGATTAGTAGCTGAAAACCTCTTACATTCTGTAATTTAACAGTGTGCAAGACCAGCTTTACAGTGAATGAGTCCCTGGTGCTGCTGAAGAATTTATTCACTCCAGTAGGGTGAATAACCAAGCTTAGATTTTTTGTGTGTGAAATCATGAAGAAATGTGAACTAGGGAATGGAAAGAAAAGGATAAAAATTCTACAGCTTTTAGGTAATCAAATCTTGATACCTAGCACCACTGTAGCCTCAGAAGCCAAACTCAGTGAGAATGATTTAATGGTGGAGGCAGACTCACCTTTCTGTGGTATTGGGCAGTCCTGCTCATGTGGAGTTGCTGCACAGCTCTTTCCTTCTGCTGCTGTTTCCTTTCCTTTCCAGCTGGTTCCCCTTGGTTCCAGAGGGACAGTTTAGAGGCAAGCCCAGTTTGCTGATGCAATTTCTGACTGCAGCAAGATGTTGCAGTATTGGAGGGTCATGTGAAATTTTTTTTGGTTGTTATTTTCTTTCATTTTTTCCCCTCTACATTTCCCTTATCATGAAAATAAAGTACATTATGCTTCCTGCAAGGAAGAGACTGGGGAAAAAGCAGAAAGCATTTCTGCAACTCATACTTTTAAAAATACATTTCAGGAGAAAAATGTGTCAGGAAGTTTAAAGATACATGCAAAGCTGTTCTATATTGTAACATGGACGCAATAAAAAGAAAGTAAAGGATAATTCCAGTGTAGTTTAGCAGATGTATCCCACCTGTTTACATTTATCTTTATGGAAAGGTAAGGCCAGAACTGGGAGCTTGCACACTGTCACTGGCTCCTGTTGTACTGCAGCTGCCTGTCAGCTTACCATCCATATGGAAAGTGCCCATCAAGGCAAATTTAGAAATATTATCTCAACTCCTTATTTGTACTTTTGTTGGTGTTGTGGTTGTTTGTTTTTTTTAATCCATAGTTAAAGGCATCAATTGGGATCTCAAACGTATTCCCTGATTTTCTTGAAATAGCCGCCTTTGTTTCTGTCAGCAAAAAAGAATCTAGAAAAAAATCTAAAACTGTGGATTAAAGTGGCCTATAACTATTATATATTATAATTACTGTAATTTGATTGGCTTTGGGTGCAGCAACAGCTCAGGCAGTGCTTTAAGAGTGTGAACTCTGACTTTAGGGAAGCTTTTTGGAGTTGCCCACATTCCCTAGGAGTTGGGGTCTTTGATATGGGAAAGGCACCAGAAATATTACTGCAGTAGTATATCCTTCAACCTTTGCAGCATGGGAATGTTTTCATAATACTTTTGTCATCCTTTCCCTAGAGGAATTAGTGTGACATCCCAGTAGCATAGAATATTGTCCTCAATTAAAGCCTGTATTTCCTGGGGAATGTACAGATTATTTCCAACATACTGAAACCATCAACTGTGTGTCTAATTTTCTGAAATTGTACTTAGATTCCTAAATGCTTCTGTTGCGAAAAATGTGAAGAGTTTTCCAGAGTGCCTTTCCCCCTTATATTTCTTAAAAGTTTACTTGCATCTTAATTTTTATATGTACTGGGACACTTTTGAAGTGACTAGGTGACTGTGTGAAGGACAAGAATGCAAAGTTTGATATGCAGTTGAAATAATGAGAAAAATAGAATTAAGATGAACCAAACTAGGTCATATGAACTAGGGAAAGCAATAGCCTGTTTTTTTTTTAGATTGTTGATAATACATTAGCTTTATCTGTACTCTGTTGTGAGGATTAGGTTATATGGCTTTTTTAATATTTATTTTCACTTTAAAATACTTTGGGAAAGATGGATGTACTGAAACGATGCAAAAATAAATCCAAATTATTATATTTTCCTGTTTTATTTCACATAAGTATTCCAATTATCCTCTTGCCTACTGCAGAAATGGTCAAAAAAACAGTTTGAATTTTTCTTTGAAGCCATTTGATTGTGACCTTACATTTTAAGCTTGGAAAGCTCAATCCTCAACCTTTCTATTCACCCAGCATGTCTGTATTGCGCTCTTGAAAGAGAGAGTTTGTGAGATGGTGATGGAACTTGCAGCAAAACCCAGGAGCCAGGGTGGATGCCAGGATGCTTCACGTGACACCACGTCCCTGAGTTAAGCAGCTCATTTGGACACCCATTTATTTAGCTCATTATATGGTTAGATCACTAGTTATTTATTTATAATTGAACTTTTCAAAACAAAGAATATTGGGAGAATGGCAGATCTCTGGAATGAGGATGAGTTTCCAGCATTAATCTTACACACTATAAATATGTGCTCTATACACCTGAGACCTGAAATATTACTGGGTCTCTTCAATGGAACATGTTAACTCTTCCCTGGGATTCCACTGAGGTGGGTGTTCAAACCCTACCATCTCCCATGTGTGAAAATATTCTTACATTTGTACATTGAAGCAGCTGGGCTGGTGCATTGACACAGATATTGGATATTCATTTTTAAAACATGGAATTTTTAATGTCCCATTTCCCATATATGATAAGTGACGGAGGGAACTAAAGCATTTCAGTGGCCATAAGAGGGATTTTTGGTAGGGCAAAGGTTAAAATTCACTGCTTCCTGCCTACCAGTATCTATTCCTTGCAAATGATATTTATTTGTAAGATGTTTTCCATCTTCCTAGCAATATACCAGTTGAAGTGAAGTATGTGTGCATACTATTAACTTCTTATAGGGCACATATAAAATTCCAGGTAAGTGGGAATCATGTGACTGGCAAGGGGATGAAAGTTCTCTGCACCATTCTGCTTCAAAATAGAATTATTGTGCCACCTAATTTGTTGTTTTTCCAATTTCTTACAGAGAAAAAGAAAATTGCGTGACAAAGGTTAATATAACAATCTTCTCTTATTACAATGATTTATGTATGCTGAGCATTAACAGCAGAATGTCATCCAGCTCTCCTTTAATTTGCAGACATCTGGATTTTTCTTTGTTGGGATCACAGTGGTAGATGACAAAGCTGTACTCTTGAGAAATAGGAGAGAACACTGTCATTCAGAGCTTGTTATTCCACAAACACTGAACTCTTAACAGTTATCTCTGGCAAGTCAGTGGACTTCAAAAATAGAGCTCTGTTTTTATCCAAATGATCCTCACTAATGAAATACATGGGGAAGAATATTATATTCGTCTTAAAATTATTCTGATCCTATAATATGTCAAATGACTGTAGATAGTGGTTCAAACAACCTAGATGTGAATTCTCCTGCAATTTTAATTCAGAGGTGTCAATGCTGCAGTTTGCAATGATTATGATTTAAAGCAGCCAGTTTTGTTTCTTTCTGTAATGTGAGATATAATTTATGTTTTAGAAATGTTTGAAAAGTGAAGGGCAGAGTAGTTTGATTAGGGTAAAATGCATTTTGACATGTTTGAATCAATTGTAATGAGAATTTTTCATTTTACTGGTATTTTAACCCAGAATGATCTTGATGCTGTGCAAAAGTGTGATTGTAAAAAAACAGTATTTCATTACACTGGGTTTCACTGCTCCCTCTGTAGATCAGCCACCTCTGACATGACATGCAGATTTCAAACATTGCACTTCAATGGAAAATGATCATTTGGCAAAAGGAATATTCTTATCTCAGAAGCAAGATGAGAATTTTTGTTTGCATTAAATAAATATATGAGCTAAAATTTGAGTACAGTATAAATGCTTACAGTAGCCTCAAAATGTTTCTTAGCATTTTTAGCACCTTCACTCATCAGTTATCATTCTTGTATCAGCCATAGGGTTTGCTTTCTTCTCCTCAAGCTCATTTATGATATTTTATAAGGTAATAGTTTTTAAGTTGAAAAGGAACTTCTTTGTGAAGGACTGTCCACATCAATAATCCTAGTAAGAGGCGAAGTATGGAGGAAATAAATTATGATTCATATGTGCATGATTCAGAAAATTAATTCCCCCATTTGCTCTCAGATGAGACAGTCTTATTTTGGAAGATGTTTGCTGTTGGGCTTTTTTTGTTATTTATTTTAAATATTTTGTGGCTATGTTTAAAATTTCTCTGCTTTGCAATGTGAAATGAAGATTTGATGCAGGAGAAAGTTGAGCAGCTCCAAAGGCATGCTTTTCAAATGTGACTCAAAGCTGAATCCCTTTCTGTGGGAATAGGTTTGGCTTTCACAATGTTTTAGCCAGTGCTTAGCACCCAGGGAGTTTTGAATTTGTGGTTCAATTCCTGTAGAACACAGTGGCAATGACTGCACCAAAATCTTTTCAGCAAAACTCTTCCTGATGCCATCACAGAGACTTTTAACAGAAAGGGGGAAAACTAATTTCTAAATTCCCCAAATTATTTTCTCTTTACCTTCTGATTAGTTCTAGAAAGTTCCTGCCTTTCTGGCATCTGCTTTAGCTTTGCACTACAGGTAGTGAGGCATTGATCTTCTTACTGAACAATGTTTATTGGAGTAATATTTCTATTCTTTGATGGAATTAGTTCTCTGGTTGGATATGATTGCACAAAACTTCTCTGCTCAGATTAAAATGTATCTGAGAAACTCTTGAAGTCAAGACTGACATTAAGTTAAAATAATAGTGATGAAGACCATGAGAAGCAGAGATATATTTTTCTTCTAATTATTTTGCTGTGATGTCTCTCTATGCATGTGGGAAAAAAAAAACCTCAACTTTTTTTCATAACAAAGGTAGTAATCAGGAACGTGTTTCATAGCATAACTGAAAAGGTAAATTGGGGTGTGAGAAAAGAGCACAGACTGTTCTTCTCTTTGAAATGAAACCATTGTTCCAGGACATATGTTTCATATGTAGCTAATCTGTGCAGTTGGCTACTGTTTGTTATTTAGCACTCAGTGTGTGCTTTGTAAGCATACAGCTTTATTAATCAAATCAATATTATTTTGGTCCTATACAAAACTTCCTCTTTTCATCTATAGACTTCTTAGGAAGAGGAAAAGAAAACAAACTCACCTGGTGTTGCAAATGAAGACAGGTAATTTAACACCAAAATTAGCTTAAGAAAATGCAGCACCATGAAGTTCTGTATGAAATGACTACTTTTGGGAAAAAAAGAAAAAAAACCAACAACTAAAGAGAGACATTCCCTCTGTGAAATACGTGATGGGATGGATTTTTAAATGATCAGGGACACCTGATAGAGCAAAACACTATGCCCTTATCCTTGTTTTTAAAGCTTTTCCTAGGGAAAAGTTACCTAAAAATCTTACCTGTGCTTCTCTGCTAAATGTTCCATGAGCATTTGAACCCAGCATGTGCACTGGCTGATGCCTAGATAATATTGTTGAAAATCTTTTAGTTAAGTTAGTGGCAAACAGTACTTGTTTAATTTACTTTCTCTGTTTAGTTGTAGCCCATTGCTGTCGTGTGTGGGAAATCTGGGAAACTCTTTTTTATTATTAGACAGAGAAGAAGGAATTACTTCTGTCTTTAAGAAAACCATCATACTAACCTTAGGACTAAATAGAAATAAGAAATTAGAGAAGTTGCATCTGGTTTCATTCAAGAGAAGACTTTTGTTGCATAAATAAATCTGGATGATGTTGCAACTTTCTTCTTCAACATCAAGTATGAAGTTAACTTGCTGTGCCTGTCAATTCACTAAAGAGATTTTGCTGGCTGACAGTAGCCCCATTTCAGGAAAAAAAGTAAACAAGTCTGAACTCCCTCTGTTTGGGAAATATGAAATAAAAAATATTTTTGTGAAACAACTCCTGTCTTATCCCCCCCATTCTCCCTATGACCCTTCTTCCCTCTTGTCATAGTAAAATAAAGCCCTTTCCAGCCTAACGTCATGTTACAGCATTAGCGTGATTCCTTTAGTAATTAATAGAATTTAGGCTCCAGCGTGGTCAGTTTTGATTAAGCAAACATTAAATTAATTCAATCTGCACACACTTAACTCTGTTAGGGCTATTGAGGGGAGAGAGCATTTGGATGGACGGCAGGACGCATCTTCATCGGATTGCTCGGCACCTCCGAGTAGTTAACGGGGGGATCAATACAGCTCCTCCAGCTATAATAAAATGGCTTCGACAAGCTCATCTGGGGCTGAGAACACAGTATACACATTGATTTCCTGGCCTGATATAACCCATTTACCTATTCAGCTAGTCCGTTAAGGAAGGTGTAAGGCTACAAAGGCCCAAGGGAGCAATGATGCCTGTAAGTAGGTTAGCAAATACTTGGAAATGTCTTAATTTGTTTTACAGTTACTACTTCAGGGAGATGCAATTTTTTGTTTTTCTTTTAAAGGAAAATTTTAGATGTAATTTTTTGTTGTTTTGTAATGGTTTTTAAGTTGGGAGGTGTAGAGTGCTCTTTGCCTAATTTCTGTCTTCATTGAGGTCCTCAGTGTTCTCTGGAGCTTGAATATTTGTGGTTCCCAAAACTGTGACTTCTCTCCCTTCCAGCTCTGCAACCTACACATTACAAAGAACATGCCAAGCCCAACCTTATCTTGTCGTCCTCTACTTTTTCCTTCCCTTGGCTTTCTTTCTTGAGTCTGACAGAGAAAAAGGGATAGAAAGAGATTTTCTCTATGGGGGCTCATGAATCAGCATTACATTGTTCCAAGCTGAGTTCTTGCACTTCTGGTTATTTCTTTATTGTGACTTTCTGAAGTCCAAGTTGCAGAACTGGAAACTGGAGGGCTGATTCTAGTCCAGCTGTGCTACCAGGCTGATGAATTTTTCTTTACTCTGCCCGTGAGCCTCTGGCTACAGGAGAGGAGAAGCAACCAGGACTTGATGCTGGCTGGTGGTAAATAATGAATTTGAGTGTTCCAGCCAAGGGTAGTGTCCTGTGAAAGCAGCCTCCTAAGTGGCTTAGAGAACTGTCCAGTACTTCCCACTCTCCACATTTATGCCATGTATGAAGAAACCAGTAGCATTTCTTGTGTCTTTTTAAATGTTATACCATATAGAAATGAATAGCAAACACTGATATTTGTGATACCATGTCCTAAAATACATGTCTAGGTATGTGAAAAAGCTGGGTTCTTTTCCATGTTTATTCGTTTCTTTGCTCCCAAACTAATTTTTTTGTTTCTGTTTTGTTACTGGATTGTTTTATTCCCTCTGTGCTTCTGCACTGAGAGGGTGGATACTCAAACCATTCATGAGGAAAGATATATTGAAAAAGACAGAATGGTAAAGCAGCTGATAGGCAGTTATTAGATTCAGATAAACTGTAATCTTAAGTCATCTTATGAGCATGCTAATTACACAATGACATTACCTACATAGAGTGCCATTGCTTTGTTAACATGTTATGCAAGGTCCTTTATTAACACTGCAAGAAAGGACTTCCTCTCATTAGATGGTTATGCAAAACTGTAATTATACTTGCCTGTGAAAAATGGTGAAGTTATGAAAGGCTTGCTTCTAGAGGGCTTTACTGCCCCCCCCTTGCAGATTATAATCACTCTTTCTGTGGAGTGAGGGTGACACAATTTAAAGTAAGAAATTTGTTTCCATCTCAGGTTTAGAATTCAGTAATCTCTTTATCTTTCTGCTAAGAGAACTATCATCTGTGTTATTGTAACATTAAAATAATAAGAATTCTGTGGTAAATCAGCATCTGTAATATTGAAGAGAAATTTGGGTGCTGTCACTGTGAAGAAAGGAGTGAATGACTCAATTTTAAAATTTCTTTATAATAGAAATAAAATATTTTGGATGTGATAATGACTAGTGGCTTCAAATAATGCTTTTTTAGGATTGAAATGCAGTTTTTTGCTACTGAGTGAACCTTGCCTTTTTAGGTTTGTAAAACTGTGATATGGTCCTCCTGTGAAAATCCTGCATTGTGCAAGAAATACTCCCAAGCTCTTCAGCAGTAAGGCCATAGTCCCCTCTCAAAAGCAGTATAACTGCAGATAGCCCTAAATAGACAAGAAGAGGAATTTCAGATCAGTTTTCACCCTGTGTCACTATGGCCACAAAGCATTAGCTGTGTCCTTTGAAAGGCTTTTTTGGAGAGTTCTTCATAAGTTGAACATTTGCCCACGCCTGGTTTTCCTGGGATCCATTCTAGAGACCAGGTGGTCAAAATGGCTTCTACAGTTTTGCAAGAGTCTGCTTAGATTTTATTTATTTATATGCTTACTTTTTATTTTCCCTGTTTTCTTTTTCAGGAAAAGCTTGTGAAGCCCCTCTTGAAAGCTTTCTGTTTTTTTGGAATTGTCATGCTAAACGAGGATTTAATTAATACTCTGTATGTGAATTTCCAATGGAAATGGTCACACTTGGGTAAGGAATATTTTGTGTCTATTCCAATAGTATCTCAGTATTTAATAGATTTTTTTTTTGTCCACATAAATTTTACACCTGTTATGAAAATATTCCATGTCCTTAAAATCAAGCTATCTTAAATTTAATTATAGATTAAGGGTCTTAGGTTTATGCTATCAAGTTTCAAGATTTGGTTGCAGCATTTTGTTTGAACCATACATGGGTTTTATACTAATTATGTAAATCAGAAGCAATACTGCTTCTACTTTTACTTTATTAATTATGAGATGAAATTATGGTAATTGGAGTTTGAAGGTAGCACATTTAGGAATTTTCAATACACTTGTAAGACCAGTGAGCTGCACAATGAAGATATTTTGAGAAGAGCAGAGGAATCCTTTGGTGTTGTAACTGAACAAGTTTTGTCCCTATCTTATATATCATTGACTTGAGGTGGGCAGGTGGCCATGTCAGGCTGTAGGTCAGGGTCAGGGCTGGAGGCCTCTGCCAGGATTATGGACAGTGTAGAGATAATTTCAGGGTATAAGACAGTCTTACTGGACAGTGAGCAGCTGATGCTTCTTTCTGATTATTCTAAAATGTAGAAGAAGTAAAATGAAACATAGCAGAAGAATATCCATTATATGAGATGCTAGAGAGAAGGCAATCAAGTGTGAAATGACAGAAGGAGAAGCCGAAAGAGAAAGAGGTAACAGATGAAGAGTTAGTGGTACTGAGGAAATAATCTGGGTTGGGGCCTGGGAGCAGACTAGAAAATGCTACACCACTCAGTGGAAGTGGAAATGAGCATTTCAGGAGAATTTAATTCTTGAGAGAGGAGAATATTGGTGCTGTGACGTTTGGGAGGGTAAGTTGAGAGACTTGCTTTATGGGAGATGTTTGGTGGTCATTAGCAAAGCATGAAAGTGAAATCAAAAGTGTGATGATACTGAACACTTCCATAATGAAGCAAAAGGGCTGTAGAAAAATTTCTGGGATGTTCTCCTAGCAGTCTGGTGAAAATAATCTGAAAATAACAGAGAAGGTCTTGGATTAACTCACCTTGATAAACTACACCACTGTTTAATAATAGAGCTCATGAAAGTCACTCAGGCTCTCACTTTCTTTCATGCTTTCCCAATAAACATTTAGTTTACTGGCTTTAAACATCTCGGAGGATCATGTTCTCACATAATAGGGACCAACATTCCCAATTGTCAGTGGCAAAAGGGCACACTTATTTCAAGTGAGCGCAAGGGCTGCCTGAGACAAAATGGAAACGACACAGAACACTGATACTGCTGTGGCCTCAAGCAAATACAGGAGTCATACACCCAAACAGTGCATTGCTAAAGGCAACCAGCACAGCACTAGCACAAAAACTAATAGGCTGGAAAAAACCAGCACTAAGAATATCCCTAATGGCTTACAGGAATGCACCTCACTTCGTGCCAGGGCCACATGTAACTGAGCTACAGGACAGGACTGAAAGAGAAACTAACACTAAAAGTGGGAAAAACTGGAGTGAGGAAGTTATTCCTAGAAATATGGCAAAGGCAGAAAGGACATGTGAACTCAGAAACATCAACCTTGTTTTTCAGTACATGGCTCGAACCACAACTCCTTTGTCTTTGAAGTTGTTGGAGATGTGAATAGTTTATTTAAACAAATACATTGGATATTAGTGATGAAAAGAATGGAAAATTTTCTTACAAGGCTAAATGTTTGGACATATGAATTTCTTAAATGCTCTGTGTGTGTACTTTTTTTTCCTGGGCCATCAGCTCAAACATCAATGAAAATTTTAAAAATGGCTGAAGTCCTTTCCTTTTGTAATTTCTCTTGTAATCTAATGTTATAATGGAAGATTCCATTGTTAGCCATCCTGGGTTTTAGAAAAGGACATCAGCACCATTTGAGGTAACAGACAGTGAAGTGAAATAGCTCTGCTTTTGCATCACAGAATCACCACACAATAGAAGATCTCAGGAGCTTGATATCTATTAAGAATGTTAGAAAATACTGAAAAAACAGTGCTGTTTAAACTAGCAGGTCTTTGGAGCATTCTGAGAGGCAGAGGATAAGCTAAATTTTACCTAGGTTTCACTGCATAAATTAGGTTATATTGCATGTGAGCTGCTCAAGCATGGCCAGGTTTTATATCTGTCCATGCTATGTTTTTTTGTGTGGAATGACTTTTGTGTACAAGTTGCTATGGCTTGGTTCATTTAAATGTTTTACAAATCTTCACAGACCTTCTTGAACATTCAGTTTTTAGGGCTGAGCTTATGATTTTTGTGGTTTAGAGCATTTTTGTGAATACTTAGCATGGTATACTCAGCCTTTGTGAGTCAGTGACTTAGATTGCAAATATAAGTGATTTAACTTCTGCTTGAATAGTACCCATCATATAAGCCAAGACATTCTTTTAATAAGTGAGACTAATAAATAAAGCAAAAGGATTGGAGTCAGAGGGTCCAGGGCCTTGCCGTCAGTCTGACTCAACTCAAGCAATTACCTAAGTAATGCAGCAATAAACAAAAAGAAATCAAATGGATTTTTCACTTCAGAATTAAAAAAAAAAATGTTTTGTTTCTTTTATCCTTGACTTCTAAGGCCACAGCCACACACAGAGCTGGGGCAGCAATTGCACCTCTCACTTCATAGAGCGAGGCATACAATACTGCCTGGGAAACAAAACATCTTACTTTAAATAAAAAAAGCAGTCTGAAAATTAATAGCAAGGAAAGTACATTTTCTTTCTTTCTTTCCCTCCTCCCTTCTTCCTCCTGAGCCCTACAATGTATAAAAGTGAAGCCATTATTATAAAGCAAAAAGAAAAAAATATTTTGAAGGCAAAGAAAGGATTCAAAAAACTGAAGCACAAAAGAGTGAACTTCTCCATGCAAGGCAGTGATGCATGGACAGAGATGATATATTAATTCCTGTGATAAAAAAATTCATATATCAAGATTCATCATCAAGAATATAAATTTTTCAAGTCAAATATTCTGGGGTTAATTGTAACTTTGTGGTGTGTTTTCATATGATTTGCCAGGTAGCTCCAGATCATGAATTCTGACTCTGACTCCATGTTCTTCAGCTTATTTTTTTTTAACTATGGGGAAGGTTTTTGTGGTTTTGGTGTTTTTTTTTTTTTTTTTGGTTTTTTTGTTTTTGTGGGTTTTTTTTGGTGTGTGTGTTTTTGTTTTTTTTTTAATTAAATTTGACCTTACTTTCAAGTCTGTTGTTTTCTTTCCAGAGAAGAGGAGATAAAAACCCTCTTGCTTTGCTCTCCATAGTTAATTTGGAGAAATCTTGGTTGGCTGTGGTCCCTGGTATCTCCCATGGCCACAGTCTCAGCACTGAAAATATCTGTGCAGCATTCTCATGGGTGGCAACTGGTCTTCTAAAGCACTTCAAGAAAAATCGTCAAGTAGGAAAGCTTTTTGCATATTTCTCTAATTCATGTGTGCTTTTCAAGTCTTAGTTTCCCAAAAATGTCCTTTATGTGTTCTTTTAAAATCATAGTTTTAAAACAACGGCCTTTTTTGATGTTTTTGCCAGGTCACAGGTCCATGTATGGTATTACAGTAAAACAAGTTTGTGACTGACAGAGGCAGCGTGACATGCAAATGTACTTATACCATATATTCTTTACATTTTCCTGAGCATGCAGCCATATTTTTCCTCAAAATTTTGAAAAAACTCTGAGTTCTTCATTCTCCTTCTCCGTGTCTCAAAGATGGGACTGTTCTATTCAGGAAGATTTTTATGATTAAATACATAAGCAGAGATATAGGTAGCTGATAGGGGTAACCTGGATATAAGTGGGTCATGGAAAACTGTTTCCCCAGTGTCTCTTTTCCAAACAGTGTCTATGGGAATAGGGAGCTTAATGAGCTGGTTGTGACACAGGATGCGTGGGCAGACCTTGCTGTTATCTGTTGGGTTCTGGAGAAACACTCAATCACAATTGAATGTAAGAATTGGCATTGGAAATTTGGCAGAAAGCAATACTGTCCTAATGGCAAGATTTAAAATGAATATTTCAATTTTGGTGCCAGAATATAGTAACTAGTGGATGAAATTGCTCATAAAGCATTCAGCAGCCTCATTAAGATGGGTCATATTGTCTGCAGGCAGGAGTAGTCTTGGAAGATGAATCTTTCTCTGTCCTAAGAACTGTTGTTTAAAGAACAAAATCCAGCATCTGGTACTAATTTTAAGCCTTGTCCATGCTGTAGAATTAGAGTCTTAGCCAATTATTTGAAAGTTTTCATTTTGGTTTCTAATGGGTAATGGTTCAGCTCATAGATGTCTTAGTAATTTAGGTGTGTACCACAAAGCCTGAGGTAATTGAGCCAGTTCTGTAAACGTGTGCTTACCTTTAGGTGTATGAGTAGCAAAATGAACTGGAATGGGATTACTTTACTTTTGTGGTAAGCACTCTTTCTCCCTAATTTGTGCTGAAATAATAATCTTGTCAGTTACACAGTTAGTAAAAATACTTCTAGTAATTTTGCTTTATTGGCATGAACAAAAAGAAAATGCAATTTTTTGGTGGTGAAAAAGCAAAACAGGGATTGTTAAACCATATTATCGCTTATGTAGTCTATCCATGTAAGTTTTAAATGCAAAGGCTATTTATCTGAAAACTTAATGTGTCCTGTCCTGAGGAATAGAAGTTCATAGACTTATTTTTCTACCAGTGTCATGTTACTCCATGGAGAAGTCTCTGGCGGTGAGTTTAAACAATTTCTTTTCTTTGCTAACTTTCCCACATAGTCATGGATCACTCTCCTAAAACTAATAATAGAAATTGAATATGTATGAGGTGCCTGTTCGTCCCTTTTGCAGTGAGTTGTATAAGCAGAAGCCATTGATATCCGGAGAGTATCAAAATTAATACAAGAAAAGCTCAGTTAAAATGTTTACTTAAAAATATTTCAGCAGCTTTTTACTGAGCTGCCTCGTGGTCCCGCTGCAGCGGGAGCAGGGCTCTCACACACACATAGAGATGTCATGCTGAGCTTTGCTGCAACGTTCTGGGGCTGCCTCAGAACCCTGTGCTGCTATTAGAGTAGAAAACATGTAATGTGTTATTTGGTTTGAAACCATAAAAATGATTTTTGTTTGTCATGCTCTGCTCTGCATGGTCTCAAGGTACTTTGCTGTTTAACTCGAATTTCAAATCCTTACGGCATGCGGTAGAAATGTTACAGTCGTGGGGTTTTTTTCTCTCTTCTTCTTTTTCTTATCTACATAAACAACATAACTTTGTCAGAAAATTGAAAATGTGCACTTTGTCCCATCAGCTAAAATGGGCTGTCAGATAATGCTTTTTTTTCTCCATTGCATCAGATGAATGATGTAAATGGTTTTTGGCTTTGGAGTTTTTTGCAAGGCACTAGAGTAAATGATCAGAGTAGTAACATTTTTAACCTTATCTATCATACTGAAACATTTTTTCTGCCTCCAATAAAACATGTCAGAGTCGATTAAGGACATTCTTCAATGAGGTATAATTCACAGATTTTAGTAGCGAATCCAAGAGCACTGAAGTATTAAAGAGGCTGTGAATACTTAATTACGGATATGTTGCCATCCTACCTTTTACTGAATTCCCTTAACACTTTGGTGCTCTGTATCTGAAAATGCTCTTTTCCTCTGATGGTGAAGTAAAAGGAAAAGCCAGGTACAATGGCAGAGCATATGTCACATTGTATCTAGTGACAGAGCAGTGAGAGATACTGCTGTTCTAGTACATTCAGCTGTGCTTATCTGGTACATGAGTGCACATTACTTTCCATAGGCTTGGATCACTTTGGACAGTATCATTAAATGCCACGTCATTACCTGTTATGGAGTAGTGCTTTTGCTTGAAGTGCCTCCTGGGATACATGCAACAGTAGGAAGAATGATGGGTAAAGATGGAAGCGGCATTAAATTTTCAATGGAAACACTATTGACTTTGACTTTTCAGAAGCCTTATCTTTTAGATGGTGTTTGTCACAGGACCTGTAAAGCCGTGGATGTTCGTCAGTTGGAAGTTGCAGGCAGTTGAACGATATGGACAGGTGAAGGCTCCAGAGGGATCAGCTGGGCTAGCATCGAGCTGGAGGGGGTAAATTGAAGGTTTATTTATCCAATTCACTGTCAAGGTCAGCTTGCTGGAGAGCTGTCCTATGTGTGCTTACAAAATGCCAAAATCCTGGCAAATTGTCTGAAAGAGCCTCCAAATCACTGACCTTTGTACAACTCACATCAGCATGCCACTGTCTTTTAACAATATCCTTAGAGTGCATTAAATAGTTTGTAAAATCAAGCTTTTAATGTCAGCAGAAGTAACTTTTTATTTTCAGCAATAAGGAAAAAATAAAAAATACCTAATGATGATAGAAAGAAACATATGAAATAGAGAAGCTGTTTCACCCTAAATACATTTAGCATCTACTGCTTTTTCAGAGCATTCTTCAGAGCATGTTTTGGAAAGGCTGTTTCTTTTCCTCACCAGATAAAACATCTAAAACACAAGATTTTTTTTTCCTCTTTTAGTATGTGGTCTTTAGCATACTTCTATTAAAAAATCTAGATTTGCCTTTAGCCGTCTTTAAATTTCTCAGGTGAGTTGCTCAGATTTTAGGCTAATTAGAGCTTAATTTATTCTTTTAATTAGTTACAAGAGAGTTTTTAACTGTCTGGTTTCATGTATTTCTCATGTATCTGTGTTAGATATCTGTTAGAAACAGGTCAATTTTTTTTCTTTTACTGCTAACTAGGTATACCTTTAATTAGGTTAAAGGTATCACTTTGGTAACTATGTAGTCTTCTGAAAGTGACTTTAAAAATTATTTATATATATACAAGTCCTTTTGCATATGAGTATAAATCCCTGCATAATACCTACCCCTGGAATTTACACTGGGGAAAAAGTGGGATATACCTCAGTTGACTGTGAAGCATGTAACCCCCCCATTCCAAAGCCATTTAAATGGTCCATGCTTAACTGAAGTAGCATGAAAATAAAAACACAGCAGGTTTAACCATAATTGGCTTAGTCTTATAAAGGGCTAATGGCACATTTGGCTGTTTTAGTGAATGGTTTTTCACTTGCTTTGTAGTAGGTCTTGTTTCCATTTAAATATACAAGGCTCATCATAGCCAAGTGAAAGACAGATATGCGTTGAGCTTTTGTTTTACATTTTGTTTTACACTTTGCAGTGTGCTTCTGGGTTTTTTATCTTGTTTTTTCTTTTCTTCCCCCCACTCCTTTCATTAATGAGATATCCAAATAAGTGTTTTTGTGAATTCAACTTTGTAATTTTCTTTTTTCTTCACTTGCTGTTTGTTACCACTCTGTGAAAACTCAATTTTCCAAGTGAGGCAGCTTAACTTGCATTTTTCCCAGAAAGGAATATTAGAACACATCATGCAGCTCTTCTGGCATGGGTGAAAATTATTGACTAGGAATGGATGAACTGGAAAATCAATTTTAGCCCTATTTTGAGAATCTTCATGTGGAACTCTTACTACTTTGAACTAATTTCTAATTATAATTGTCTGTTAATGCAGAGTGTATTTCCAAATTTTATCAAAATCTATTTCAATGTTTTGATACCCTGTTTATTTATATTTTATTATCATATTTATGAATCTCTGAACATTTTCGGAGTTTGAAACAAATAGTTTTTGTAAGAACAAAGAAAAAGTGAGCCCTTGAAGTTTCTTAAATACAGCACAAACATAAATTTTGGTGTATGTACAAGTTTGGAATATATGTAATTCCTATTAATTTTATGACTTGTGTGTAAATCATTGTTTAAGTACTTTTTAGACCATAGAGATTTTATATGATGGCTGCTGAGGGCTGCCTTTGAGCCATAATACATGATCACGTGAACCTGCTGTAGTTCACAGATCACTGCCTTGACAGAACTTTATTATTATTTAATATTTATGTTAGAATATTGCCCAGAGTCCCCAGCCTTAGACAATGCCCTGTTACAGTGGGTATTGTACAAACATCCATGTAGACATGATCAATGTCTCAAGGAGCTCAGAGCTGTTGTAGTTATAAGGTCACGCTGCAATGGAGTTCAAGTCTGCGTAAACTTTGCAAAAAAGTTTTGCAATATGCCAGCTTTGAAGTAGGAGAGATCAAATCAAAGAGAGTGGAGAGACAAGGATTCCACCTGTGTGACAAAGCAGAGCCTGCCTTTATTGTTGGTGAGTACACATTTAGCCAGAACAAAAGCAAGGCTGAATTATGATGCAGTGCCTTAGGGCAAATGCTGCATTTCAAATTCAGGCATTAGCCTATGTTTTATACGCTTTATACTCTACTTTAATTGTAACTGCTGCATTTTCAGATTGAGATTTAGCAGATAAAAGAAGGAGAAGACATTTCCCAGATAGTATGTCTGAATTTCATAACTGTGTCTCTGCACTCCTGGCAGTTGTGGTTTGCATTAAAAGGGTTAACAGGTATGACCTACATTGGGCTGGCCCAATGAGAAAGTTTGTATTTTGAGTCTGTGCTAGAAGTGTTGATCATGAAAATGGAGACATTATTGAACAGAGTTGGTGTCTCTATTTGCTATTTAAACCTTGCCTTTTCACAAGGCAATAATTAGTAGAAAACAGAATGCAGAGATACAGAGCTGCCATATTTTCTACTCTTCAAGTTTTCTCTTAATGCTTTCCTCTTGTTCTAGTCTTTAGATGCTGAGCAAGAAAGATTCCCTTTTGGGTTTTTATCTATCCATTTATTATTTCTTTATTTTTGCTATTGTTGAAACTAGCAGGATTTGGTAAAGCCTTCTTAGTGTCCTAATATTCCTCTAGCAGAGTGGGAAAGTACCCCTTTCAGGGAGAGACATACTGTCTCTCATGAAGAAAATTGGATGTTTATCATGAAATAGAGAGGATTTCTCCTATTGTTCAAAAATAATTTGTTTTCCATTTCTTTTCTTTATAGTAAACTATAAGTAATTACTGTTCAGAACCTGAGATCTGTGTCTCTAATTTAAAACATACAACTTTTTGCAGTAATTCTTAGTATGTAATATTTTAGTAGCAACAAAGTGTGTTTAAGGAATCTTGAACTAGCAATAATATTATCTTTTAGGGGAGTCTTGGTTAAACAGAGGGAGGAAATTGCCTTGTAGTGTTCTCTGGATGTTGAAGGTGAATTATAGCAGCTCCGAGGATAACTTAGTTGGCTGCTTTCTTTTTTAGCCCACCAACCATTGACTTCTGCACAAAAAAATAATTTGTGTGTTTTTGAGCTCTTCCTCTTATTCTTGCAGACTCTCTAGATAATTCAGAGTTTGGTTCAGACTTCAGGCACAAACATGGTTTCTGAAAGCAGTATTTTGCTGCAGGACATCTGATTGTTTTTGTTTGCTGGGTATGGGATATGGGTTTTGGTAGGAAGAACTCAAGGGCAAGGAATGCTGGCAGAATACCCAGTCCTGCTCAGTTTGCTTGTGTCTGTTCATAGCTCTGAAATACTGGTTCAGCAGTCCATGTTATCACACAGCACGAGCCAAGTTTCCCTTTCACGTGCATGATCCATGCGCTAATCTGTGGAAATGCATAGAAACTGCTGTGCCTGCCTGATGACCACTATGGACTCTGCAACCCAGGGGTCTCATAAAAACACGAAACATCTGAGCCACAGAGAATGATAGGTTTTTTTTTTCCCCTTTTCTGTGAAATGTTAGGCTGCTTATTCTGTTTTCCCCTTAAATTTGGATGGAACAAGCTCCTTTGACATATCCCCCACTCCTCCTCTTGTGCTTGCTTCCCATGATTTTCTCCAAGTGCAGTTCTGCTGTCACTGAGCTTGAAGCCTTCTTTCTTCAACCATGGTGTTTAAAGCAGAAAGGCACTGCTGCTTATGAACACTTTCCTTTTGCAATGACACCTTTTTTGGACTAGTGTTTGTAAAGGGAAAAGGCAGTGTACAACACCTAGACTAAGAAATTAATTCTATTCTGCAGCAGGCAGCAGTGCTCTGTGAGCTCTTGCCTCGGTGATTTCATCTTTGGGTGTGGATGGTGGTTTGAGCACCGCGGTGTGTGCTGTGATGATTGAGAGCACCCCTTGCTCCTTTGCTCAGGAGTCTGCAGAGGTTTGAATAACAGATTATATAAGCACAATGGCTTTTAGAGAATGAGGACGTAGTAATAGGGCCATCATGAACGTGCTGAGGTATCTGTCCTAATAATGCACCATGAAATTAATATGTACCTGTGCAGTAGTTGCTGAGGGTGTCTGCTTCTTTGCAGATCAATTTGATATAGTGTTCTGTCTGTACAGAAATTGTGCAGTTCATTTTCTGTGGTTAAAAAAGCAGACATTCTGGATTATATGACAGAATTTGATGATTTTGATAATCCATTAACATTTAAAATAAGAGGAAAGTACAAAGCTGAAAAGAGACCTTAGTATGAATTCGAGGACATTTGATGAAAGGTCTAAATTTAATATTATATCTTATTATTGTCTGAGCCATCTGGGGTTTTCTTTGTAGCTTCCACATCACTGAATGTATTCTCATCATACAAGCCCATTTTTAAATATGCAATTTTATTTCAAGACAAATCTGCCAAATGTAGATATTAGACAATTACTGTTTGAGAATGTGGGAAATGGGAGAGATTACCTGCAATGATTATGGAATGTGAAGATCTCAATCTCTTGGGCTAAACAAGAAACAATGGATACATTAGGTATTTAATGCACCAAAAAAATAGATGTATTTGCAGATGAAGCTTTGGAGCTGAACTGGATCCATTTCATGTACCCAAAATGTACATGATCCACTTCATACCCATGTGATGGATGTATCAGTTTCTTTGTTATCAAAGAAATAACTCCCAGACCCCTGGGTGAAATATCATCAATTAGTAGGGCCAAAAGGAGAAGTTGACCCGTGAGCAGTGAATTTAGGTTTCTTGAAACGAGTTTGCTGGACTGATGCTTTTATTGAAAAAACCAAAACCTCAACAACAACACAACCCCCCAAAAGGTCCCAACCCACCAGCTGTTGAGGAATCCATTCCCAGCAGGTGGCTGGGGCAGCTGCAGGTGGAGTCTGGGTGTGAGCCCAGGCAAGAGCCTGTGACCTGCCATCCCTTTGGGTGACAAAGGGCCCAGGGACCTGGGCACAGCTGGGGAAGGGACACCAGAGCCAACACAGGAGCTGAGCAGGGAGATCCCAGACCACAGGGCTTTAGACTGTGAGGGGATAAAAGCCCAGCGGTTCCTTTTTTGGGGTCCCTCCTCAGGGGCACCAGCTTGGGCTGTTTTTGTTACTGCTCTGTCATTCCACTGTTTAAATGATCCAGAGGTCTGAGACTCTGCTGTGGGAAACTGGGGGTGAGCTGGTGGGGAAGAAGCCTTTTCTGGCTGTGAGTGGGAGCCCAGTGGGACCTGCTGGGGCACTGGAGCCACCCCGTGAGGGACCCCAGTCCCAGCAGTGACAGCCTGGGCTGGTGGGGCTGTGGTGACAGAGCTCCTGGATGAGCAGGCAGAATTATTACCTGGGCCTGGCTCCTAATGACAGGAGTTGTGCTGGGGAATGTTTCCTGTTTGATCAGATGGACCTATGTCTATTCATAGCATGGAGCTGGGGCTGAAGGAGAAATAAATTCAAATCTGTAGGTGAAGAATCAGGATATGCATCCATCTGTTTCTGATTTCAGGAAAAATCAAATGACAGATACATACACACTTTGAAAGACTACATGTTTTATGGCACAGAGAGTCTCAGAAGAGACTATTTGAACATTATAACTTTATGCCTAACTGTGGTGCTGTCAAGACAAAGCATAATGTTTTCACATCTAAAATTTAACTACACTGTATTTATTGTTTTGCTCAAGAACATTAAAGGAATCTTATCTGTCAGCATACAAGAGCAATGAATGAACAACTTAAATTACAAGAGTGAATGAAATGTCAATTTTTTTTCACCAAAACAGGCTGTTCTTTTCTCTTAGCAGAGGTTATAACCACTGTCTTGAAATATTTGCTGTTGAAAAATGATTGACAAGTGTGGACAGAAGTGTGTAAATGCAACAGGTTTTTAATTTACTTGATTATCATATTTATTGCAAGCATACGGGTAAGTTTGGAAAAATAACTTCATTGTTGTACTATGTTAGCTCAAATCCCCTGCATTCACTGTAGTTTCAAACTTTACTGCTCTCTCTGTTCTCATATTGGCCGTGTTTTTGTAACTAGAGTATAGCTCTGTGTTTTATTTTATACTAGTAAATCACTGAGACCCAGTAAAAATGTAAAAAACCCTAATAGATAAAAGTGATATATGCTTTTGGCTTAGAGTATATGATCTATTTCTCCAAAGTATTTTGAAGACCTCTTCAAATTCTGTGTGTGCTTGTAAATTGCCTGTTATTAAAATAACTCTTTTAGCTGCAACAAAAAAGAAAGGAAAAGAAGTTATAAAATAATGTGCATATTGCTGTTCAAACCTTCCTCACCTGTGTGTCTGCATTTTTTTGCTGGTCTTTGAGAAGAAAAATTTCTCGGAGCAAGCCTATATGCAGCTGTATACTGGGATTAGAGAGTTATAGTTCTTTGGGAAGGTTCAGAAAGACATAACAGATAAGTGAAATGTTATTTCACAAGGTCTGCTTGGTTGTGTGGGATATTTCTCCTTGACGGGAACGTATAAAAGTGTTTATCTAATGTATCCACACTGTGTATAGTGAAAGAAAAGGGAGTAACAGGTCTTTATCAAAACTATTCACGTGGAAGGGTATGATGTAGCATAAACCAAAGGAGGAGTTTATTTGTGGCAAAATTATGGGCAACTCTCATGCCTTTCATCTCCAACAAATGCACGCTTGCCTGCGTTGTGTTCATAAATGAGTGCTCTGCCTGCCTGGAATATGGACTCCTAGAATCAAACAACTTGAACTGGATGAAAAATGAGGGGGCTAAAAATTATGTTGCTGAAGCAAGGCAGTATTTATCCTTGTGGTCAGAGCTATATGAGAAAAGCCCTCAATCTGCAATTTTCAATATATCTGTTCTGGGTGAAGATAAAAGAATTACTAATTGAGTTTACAGTATGTAAGACTCTGGGCTGTGTAAGGGTAGGTTATCATTACCTCTGCGTTGTCAGTTGTAAATCTATCTGCTTCTGTGGTCTAGAAAGTCTCTTCCCATAAAATGATGGTCCAGTATTTTTTGAGCCAAGATGTTCTGTCTCCAGCATGTGTCAGAAATAGTGACATAAGACAGAAACTCTCATAATACTAGCCATGAACCAAAAGGAATGTGTCTTGTTAACAACTTTGGAAAGACCCAGTTCTCATTGTAACTGCCTTCTAGCAGCTACATGGAAGAGAGGATAAAAATTATAAAATATAACCATGATGTATTTTCCTGATGAAGCAATAGTTTATAATGATAGTCACTATAAAGTTAATTTTTACTTGAACAGAGCTGAGCTTAATGGTTTTCAATTATACTAATTTGAGTCATGGGTTTAGTTCATGTGGATTTTGCAACCCCTGGGTTTTGCTTTTATGTCTTCTCCCTTAAATGGTTGGCTTCTTTTTTTGCATTATGCCCTTCCCATTCTCTTTTAGCAGGGAACATCAGGCAGTGATGGGATGGCTCCATCCCCTTCCATTTGCATCAGAATTTAATCTTCTGTGAGGAAGATGATTAAACATGTAATTTGAAAATAAGGTCTCATGTTCCAAATGATTTTGTCATCTGGCACATGCTCAAGGAAGAATGTCCAAAAGCATGTCACCTTTCTCTGACAGAGGTTGAAATCTCTATTTCACCCAAGTTTTCTAAGACACACTCTGCATTGGCAAGGAATTAGGCTCTTTATAAATGCATCAATTTAAATTTATTTGTGCTGAGGCCTCATATCTACAGTAAGTATGTTTTGAGATTTTTTACTTTAGACCATGGTTAGTGTGGCCACTGGAACCAAATGTTCCCATCCTGTCTGCATTTGGAGAAGACTGAGAAACTGTTGTTGATTTGCATCTTTTACTTACATTGACTAATGGAGCACATGTGGTACACATCTGGTACTGCTTCTGTTTTTTTTTTTTTTTTGGCCTACAAAAGGAATCTGGAATCAGGTCATCAAAACAGTTTTATTAACAAAGCCAACTACAATAAGAGGGAATAAATTCGCCCAAAGCTGTACCACTGTTCTGGAGTGAGATGCTGGTGTAGGTACAGCCTATGACCAGTGCCATGGCCATCTGCCTGAACAGAGGGTGAGCAATTCTTTCTTACATCTTTAGCCTGTTGTGCCTCTCTGACACTACAGCCAATTATTCCTGTGTCATGTCTTTCTGATCGTTCATTTGTTTGTATTGAAAATCCCATGTCCTTTCTCCACTGTCTTGCTCCTTTTTATTTTTTCTTTCTGGCTTCACCCCTGACCTCCCCCAGTGGAGGCTGCTGCAGATTGTCTCTCTATATTTTCTATCAAGCATGGAGTTGGCCAGTGCTGGCCACAAACTCAATGGTCGCTGTTTTTCAGAGTGTAAATTGCATTAAAGACAACTGAGCCCCCCTGGGCCTGCACCCATCGTGCAATTTGAGGAACTGGGGTATTCATCTACTGATTTAAATGATCTCAGTCTCAGCTTTTCTTTTTAGAAAGAAAGTGGTCAGAGGTATGGAGCTAAAAGAAAAAGAAGGAAACTCAGTCCCCCCATACAGATGTGACTGCAGAGACAGGATCACTCACTCTGTGTGGGGAGGCTTTTGGTTGCTGAAAAAAGGAGGTCTGGTTAAGATCTCTGGTCAGGGGTGTCTGCAAATCTTAACCTCAGCTTTTGTCCTTGGGTGTAACAAAAGCTTTCCAGTGGCATAACAACATTTACTACATAGTTTCAGAAATTCATTTGCTGTTTGGTCTCATTTTTATTTCATGTTTCCTTAGAAGTATGCTTTTTGCCTCATAAAAAATGTTAATAAATTCTATCATTATAATTTGCTTTGATGGCATATTTAAGGGAATGTCCTCATGGAATGTCTCTTGGAGAGATGATACCCTGGAAAGAATATGTCTAGAATGGACAGTACTGTCTGACCTCATTAGCCAGCAGTCCAGGGAGCAATTGCAAAAGACCTAGATTGCAGTAAAACCTTGTTTCTCTCCAAGACAGGCAGTAGATTGTATGACTGGGGTGTCACCTTGGTTGTGTCCTGCAGCTTTCAATCTGCAACACATGGACAAGCCTTGAACAGGCACTGTGTCAAGCAAATAGCATCAGAGTTTGTCATGGGTGCCATGGTTTATTACTTTCTTGATGAAATGGGCATTTGTCCAGTGGGAACTTGACTTGTACCTCTGAATTATTTTGCCTGAACTATTTAAGTTACCCTACCTGGTGCAAATTTGGGCTGAATTTGTGCTACAGGAGAAAGGCTCCACGTCTACTTTTTATGTAAGTGTAATCTTCAATCCATGGTTGGCTAAAACATTAGATGTGTTCACTGACCTCTTTGACATCAATAAGAATATAGTATCTAAATCAGTTAAGATTCCATTTATTCATATACATTATATGCATTTTAATATCGACAAGAGAAGACAGGTCTTATCATTAAAATGATCTTGGATGTAATGTTTTCAAATTGTTACCATAATAGTTCATGACATGCTGGGTCTGTTTTGAGTGCCATAAATCATAGCAACTGATGGGAAAGGAAAGAGCAGCAGTTAGAGAACCATGAAAGAAATAAATAATTTAAAAAATAGGTTAAATATTGTTTACTGTCAAAAAGAGGGCAGGAATATGATACTTTGCAATTACTTTTTACCTGTTTCTTGAGTTTAACTGAGTTTTATGTTGATTAAATGTGGTAGAGGGTGGTGTATTCTTTTGGGCTGCAGATTCATCTAAAGTTGAGAACACATGGTAACTGTTGCTTTTATTTTGTGGAGAGATCTTTTTGTCCTAACCAAGCTTGCACTGTGTTTCCCTCCAAGATTGAGACTTGCTCTCTTTAAAATGTGTATCGTCTTCCTGATGAGCCGTGTCTTTCAAAAGCACATTTACTTTTTGCTTGTAGCATTTCTTTGAATAATGTGGGTATTATAATCCAAAGCCAGTCCTATTTTCTTAAATATGACCTAACTTGTAATGCAGATCAATATGTATCAATATAACCTTATAAGACAAACTCTGTATGTTTGGCTTTGAACTTCAAGGTATCCTTTTTACTGGGTGAAAGAACAAGCTTAGCAACTGGAATGTTATTAATGCATTTTTCAGTATTTTTTGGCTAAAACTTAACTTGAGCTACACAGATACAATGCTCTGATAATTTTAAATATTTATCTTGGTGTGTGAAGAAACCAAAGTTAGAAAAGAGATTTGGATTTTTGGTTGGTGCTTTGTTGTGGGGGTTTTTATTTGTTTTTTTTTTTTTTTTTTAGTAGCTGAAGGCAATTATATCTTTATTGACCCTCTGTGTTCACCCCCTCCTTCAATGTCAGGTACTTGCTTATTATTATCAACATGACATCTCCTTTCTTTGAAAGGTTGTCCGTCACACTTTGAATCACCTCTCTCCATGGTTACATTTTCTAATCAGTTCACATGATTGAGCCTACATCAAGTGATGCTTTACTTAATTCCTTTCCGTTTGTATGGTGTGATTCTTGGAGGGACTCTCGTCAAAATTTTGGAGGGCCCTGTCAGTTTGAAAAGAACATGACCTTTAAATTGTATCAGTATGTTTGCTGGTGCATAAGGGAAAGGAAAAGGTTTGTAGTGATGGAAAACCACTCTAAAAATGAAAAGTAATTCTCTCAGAAGCAACATGCATAGGAAGTTAATTTGTTTATATTTAACTGATTTAAAAAAAAAAAAAAGAATGAGGGGGATAGGTTCTTTGAGCAGTAAGAGGTCTGAAAAATGTGTCCTTAAATTTGGCTTTGAAAATGTTACCTATTGTTCTTGTTTTTCTGCATTTATAAGAACAGATAAAAGTAGAAATATTCAAATGCGACAGAATAAAGGTGTAATTCTTTGAAATTATCAAAGCTGTTACTTTGCTGCATTTTCATTACTGTATCTGTGGCCATGGTATAATTAGTAATTGACAATGCTAATTATTGTACAGTCTGTCACAGACTAAAGTGGCAGAGTTAGATTTTATGGGGGTATAAATATGCATACATTTATGTGTGCATGAGAGGATGCTTCAAGTTAACACAGAATTTTGCATTGTGAGTGCAGGCAAAGGAAAATCCATCTGGAATGCCTAACTTGGATAGTTCAGGAACACAATACAGAGTCATGCTGGTGGAGCTGAGTAACGCTGGGAACACAATAAAGTTTTGCAACCTTTATTAAGTATATAAGCTGTAGATGATCAAATGCCCTGCATAAGTAAATCAGGGATGTTGACTGTTCTCATCTCCTTTCCTCTATGCTTTGAGGTAAATTACTCTTAAGTAGTTTTTACAAATGTCATAATGTGTAGTTTCAGTGAAGCTGTCGAAGTCTGGTTTGCCATGCATTTATATATTATTATTATTATTATTATTACTTGATGTTGATGTCCAGAAGCTGTTTGTCCTCCAGCTTTTTTCTGTATTTGGAGTGTTTTCAATCATACCACTACAGATTCTTTGATATCTGATAAGGTATGAGGTCATTCTGAATGTGTTCCCAAGGTCAGTAAAAGTTTTGTTCTTTTCTTTTTGGATATGGTGTGCTCAAAAATGTGTAGGAACTTGATTATCTTTGAACTTTTTACCCTTCTGTCAACTTGGTTGAAATGAGCCTGTAGATTCAGAAGTTATAGGGTGGAGATGCACAGGCAGGGTGTGATCACACAGAATTGCTGCAGTGAAGGTGTTTGTGCTGCTCCCTTGTCACCCTAAGTCCCCTGCCACTCTTTTCAAATTTAATAGTGTTCTTACTGAATCCTGAGAGGGATCTAGGCTTTCTTGCCAAAGATCTTGTTTTCTGGTACTGGATCTCATTATTGCTTCAGGAAATCAACGCTACTTCATCAAGCTGACAAAATCCAAATTGTCAGAGCTCTTGTTTTGGGTGTGGCTGGAAAGAGATGAACAGGTTAACCCTTACTGTGAATTTGCATTTAGATAGCACTGTGTGAGAGTCAAATTCAGGTATTTTTTTTTCTGATTTTCAGCTTAAGGAGTAGAAAAATAGACCCCAATAGTTAATCACTTTCTACTTTTTCACTCTTCCCAAGAAACGCCCCCCTGTCACTTGAGGTCTGGGCTCGAATGCTCGCAGACTCTGCCCCTTTAACACAGCAGCTGTGGGCTGGTTCTGGGCCTCCAGAGCCCAGAGCTCACCTCTGAAATCTTCCCTGTCTCAGTTTAATTATTTGGCATGTTTCACTTTCCTAATGGTAGTGGGAAAGCTGTGGTTGTTTGCATCTAAAATTAAGGCTGTTCACAGAGTTCAGATCTGGAGGTTTTTGCAGCAGTAAGGTGTGCCAACTTTTGTGCTGGAGTTGTGTAGTTCATGATATGCAAATTGTGAGTGGATATGACACTTGACAATAGCACACATGCTATGCAGCATTAGATTTCCCCATGCAAAATTTGGAATTATATAGTTTGTGGATTTGAGGTGCTGAAGGAGATCAAGGCGGCTGTGGCTGGGGTACAGGCATGCATGTTATCAGCATTTCATAAAGGTATTTTGCATAGAATTTTATTTTAACATGTTGTGCTAATTCGTATTTCATGATTCATTCATAGATTTATCCCGTTAACGCAATGCTAACCTTTCTCTGATTGCTCAGATAAAAGTGTTTTCTCTGTGTTTCAGAGAGTATGAAGCAAGGTGGCAGAATGATAAATACCAATAGCAGGTCTCTGGGTTGGGAGCAATATTCAGTAGTGTATAACATGGCTTTCACTTACACAAAGAAAGGTCATACATTTTCATCTGTGACGTCTCAGCGTTGCCTGAGACATGAATTTCACAAATATGTGAAGCCACTGTATTCTACAGTTGTTTTCTTCTGCGCCATAACCTCTAGGTTTTAGTTACTGTAACTTGATGGAGGCCCAGGCTCTTGATATTGAGGACAAATGATGTTTGGCATCTCCTACTGGAAATCCCCCTTTTGATAGTGAGCTTTGCTGCTTAGGACGTGTGAAATCTCAGAAATCCTGAAAATCATATTCTCTGTTTGAAAACAAAACCAAAACCACACATCACAAATTAAATACTAGAAATTAGGCCTTGACTGAGACAAAGGACTTTTGGTTTTGGATGACAATTTCTGTTATTTTGTCCTACCAGAGGTGAGCTAGAAATGCTTACATGGCATCATATCTTTTTAAAGAGCAAATAGAACACAGATTCTCTGCAGCTGTAAAACACTAATAAATGTTTTTCTTTGTGCTCCCTTTTTTCCTCAAGAAGTTGATAATAGAAATTGTGCACCACTTCAGGGTCTTGTGGGGTATGACCTCAAAACATTTATTTGTTTATTTATTTATTTACTTCCTCCCCCTTCCTCCCTCTTTCCTTTTTGACTCCTGCTGTAGCTAATTGCTGTCCTCTTTCCCTTGAAAGAATACAATTGTGTGTTTTAACACATTCCATTTCCTACAAGCTATGGGGGCTCCCATTGTAATGCTTTTCTCACTTTCCCTCTTATGGATATGTGAAATATAATTCCATATCTTGAATTGTCTAACACACAGAGTAATAGCCCATGTTCCCACAGCCCTATCAACTTGATTGGAATTTTCCACATGGAGCAAATGCAGTGCTGAGCCCCTTAGGAGCATCATGGGGACTAGATCCCAGAGTTCCAACCTGCTCCTTGCTTAATCACAGGAAGTAGTCATTCAAAAGTCTGTCTTAAATTAATTGAGAGCGTTGCCTGAGAGGGGTTGAGAGATTGGGATCATTCTGAACAGCAGTGTAGTTGTGCTATACTGTTAAAGGATGCCATGTCTAAAATATACTGGAAGTCATAAACACAGCATTATAATAAATTACAAAGCAGACTTTTGGAAGATTTGTTCTACCTTTCACAAAATGCTAATGTTTATTTTGCTTTCATTTCATCTCATTGTCTTTCATTTAAAAATTACAGCTTTACTACAGTGAGGTAATTTCATAATACTGTATTAACTTAATATTATATAAATTATGTTTGTCAGATTTGGGCATTGTTGTAGATGTACAAAGCCCAAATTTACTACCAAAGCTCTCCAAACACATGTATTCATAATTTGCTACAATGAACCATATGCCACAATATAGTATTAAGGAATTACACATTCTAATGCCAGGCACAAATCCTGCTGCTCTTTCTGCAACTGTTCTAGGTACAAATAGAAACAATATATTTCTAGCCTTTTTTCCCCCCTACTTGCAATTATGAGCAAAAAATGTTACAGTGTGGGAATATTTTAGCCACCTGCACTTTGTTGTCTGACAAATTTTTAGCTGGGTGTTGCTTTTGAACATTATTGAAAATATGCAGAGATTGCAGCAGTTCCTGGGTATATTTTCTCTGCAGACTATTATAACTTCAGGCCTGGAAGGAAAAGGTAATAGAAATTGGCACAAGGAATATTACAGAGTACAGAGAGCTACAGCTTTCTTTTAGTGGAGAATGGGAATGCTCCTGCCTAAGAGGTTTAATTGCAGCTGCCTGCAGTTTTGCATGTGGTGTTTTCCACTTGCAAGGTGTAAGGTTCTGCAGTGTAACCTGGCTCATTCTCTCCATTCAAACAAAGAGCAGAAACGCACTCTGTGAAGGGAAGGGGAGAGCTTGTGCAATTGTGGAACATCTATAGGTTTTTAAACACACACTGTCTAATCAGCCTCTGACAGATCCATTGTAAATCAAAGGTCTGGTAAGTGGGGATGCCAGAAATGTTTGATCTCA